>NC_090832.1:114653335-114971797 GCF_028021215.1 Eschrichtius robustus
TCCAATGTATATATATACCACACCTTCTTTATCTATTCATCTGTTGATGGACACTTAGGTTGCTTCCATATCTCGATTATTGTAGATAATGCTGCTATGAACATTGGGGTGCATGTATCTCTTCAAATTAGTGTTTTCATTTTCTTTGGTTGTATACCCAGGAATGGAATTGTAGGATCACATGGTAGTTCTATTTTTGGTTTGTTGAGGAACCTCCATACTGTTTTCCACAGTGGCTGCACCAATCTACATTTCCACCAACAGTGTACAAGGGCTCCCTTTTCTCCACATCCTCACCAACATTTATTATTTGTGATCTTTTAGATGATAACTATTCTCACAGGTGTGAGGTGATATTTATTTGATTTGCATTTCTCCAATGACTATAATGTTGAGCATCTTTTCATGTGCCTGTTGGCCATCCATATGCCTTGTTTAGAAAAATATCTATTCAGGTCTTCTGCCCATTTTTTAATTGAGTTGTTTGGATTTTTTTGATATTTAGTTGTATGAGCTGTATTTATATTTTGGATATTAACCCCTTATCAGTCATATCATTTGCAAATATTTTCTCCCATTCGGTAGGTTGTCTTTTTGTTTTGTCGATGGTTTTATTTGATGTGCAAAAGCTTTTAAGTTTAATTAGGTCCAATTTGTTTATTTTTGCTTTTGTTTCCTTTGCCTTAGGAGATAGATCCAGAAAATATTGCTATAATTTATGTCAAAAGAGTATTCTGCTGTTCTCTTCCAGAAGTTTTATGGTCTCCAGGCTTACATTTAGGTCTTTAATAACATTTTGAGCTTAATTTTGTGTATGGTATGAGAAAATGTTCTGATGTCATTCTTTTACATGTAGCTGTCCAGTTTTCCCAGCAACACTTATTGGAAAGACAGTCTTTTATCCATTGCATAGTCTTGCCTCCATTGTCATTGATTAATTGACCGTAAGTGTGTGGGGTTTATTTCTGGGCTCTCTATTCTGTTCCATTGATCTATGTGTTTGTTTTTGTGCCAGTACCATACTGTTTTGATGACTGTAGCTTTATAGTAGAGTGTGAAGTCAGGGAGTGTGGTACCTCCAGCTTTGTTCTTTTTCCTCAAAATTGCTTTGTCAATTAGGGGTCTTTTGTGGGTCCATATAAAGTTTAGGATTATTTGTTCTAATTCTGTGGAAAATGTCATATTTTTGATATTTTGATAGGGATCACATTAAATCTGTAGATTGTTTTGGGTAGTATGGACATTTAAACAATATTAATTCTTCCAGTTAAAGAACATGGAATATCTTTCCATTTCTTGGTACCTTTCCCTGCATCTATTGAAACCAACATGTGATTTTTATTCTTCAATTTGTTAATGTGGTGTATCACATTGATTTGTGGGTATTGAACTATCCTTGCTCCCTTAGAATAAATCACACTTGAGCATAGTGTATAGTATTCATAGTGATTCTTTTTATATATTGTGGAATTGGTTTGCTAATATTTTGTTCAGGATTTTTGCATCTATAGTCATCACAGATATTGGCATGTTATTTTCTTTTTTTGTAGTGTCTGTGTCTGGTTTTGATATCAGAGTAATGGTGGGCTCATAGAATGAATCTGGGAGTGTTCCCTCCTCTTCAGTTTTTTGCAATAGTTGGAGAAAGGTAGGTATTAGCTCTTCTTTGTATGTTTGGTAGAATTCCCATGTGAAGCCATCCAGTCCTGGACTTCTGTTTGCTGGGAGATTTCTGTATTACAAATTCAATCTCACTACTAGTGATCAGTCTGTTCACATTGTCTGTTTCTTCCTTATTCAGTCTTTGAAGGTTATATGTTTCTAGAAATTTGTCCATTTCTTCTAGGTTGACCAATTTGTTGGCACATAACTGTTTGTAGTATTCTCAAGATTTTTTGTGTCTCTATGATATCAGTTGTTATTTCTCTTCTTTTATTTCTTATTTCATTTATTTGAGTCTTCTCTCTTTCTTTTTGATGAGCCTTGTTAAAGTTTTATTAATTTTGCTTATTTTAAAAGAAAAAAAACAGCTCTTGGTCTCTTAGATCTTTTCTATTGATTGTTGGTCTCTATTTTATTTATTTCCTGTTTGATCTTTATTATTTCCCTCCTTCTTCTGACTTTGGGAAGAAGTTTGTTCTTCTTTTTCTAATTCCTTTAGATGGTGGATTAGGTTGTTTATTTGAGGCTTTTCTTATTTCTTGAGGTAGGCCTGTATTTCATCCCATAGATTTTGGAGTGTTGTGTTTCCATTTTCATTTGCCTTGAGGTATTTTCTGATTTCCTTTTTGATTTCTTCATTGACCCACTGGTTTTTCTTAGTAGCATGTTGTTTAGTCTCCACTTGTTTGTGCTTCTCCAATTTTTCTTCCTGTAATTGATTTCTAGTTTCACACCATTGTGGTCACAAAAATATGCTTGTCATAATTTCTGTCCTTTAAATGTATTTAGATTTGTTTTGTAGCCTAGCATGTGATCTATCCTAGAGAAGTTTCATGTGCACTTGAGAAGAATGTGTACTCTTCTGCTTTTGGACGGGATGTCCTCTAGATATCTATAAACCCACTTGGTCTGTTGTGGACCATGGCTGCCTTATTGACTTTCTGTCTGGATGATCTGTCCATTGATATAAGTAGGGTATTAAAGTCCTTTACTATTATTGTATTTTTGTCAATGTCTCCCTTTATGTCAGTTAATATTTGCTTTATATATTTAAGTGCTCCTGTTTTGGTTGCCTATACATTAACAAATGTGATATCCTCTTCTTGTATTGGTCCATTTATCATTATATAATATCCTTATTGTCTTTTGTTATAGACTTTGCTTTAAAGTCTATTTTATCTGATATGAGTATTGCTATCCTCACTTTCTTGTCATTTCCATTTTCATGAAATATCTTTTTCCATCACCTCATTTTCAATCTGTATGTTTTTAGCTCTGAAGTAAGTCTCTTGTAAGCACCATATAGATGGGTCTTGTTTTTCATCTAACCAGCCACCCTATGACTTTACTGGATCATTTAGTGCATTGACATTTAAAGTGCCTATTGATAGGTATGTGCTTATTGCCATTCTGTTATTTGTTTTCTCGTTGTTTTTGTAGTTCTCTCTGTTCTTTTCTTCTTCTTTTAGTTTTTTCTCTTGTGGTTTGATAATTTTCTTTAATGGTATGCTTGTGTTCCTTTCTTTCTAGTTTTTGTGTATCTATTGTAGGTCCCTTTTTTTGGTTTGTTTGTTTCATGGGATTTTTAACCCTCAGTCTTTCCCTGGAGGAAAAGGGAGAGTAGGGATGGTCCTTCCCAAAGTTCAGTTGCTGTAGGCAGCGCCTTTCAGTGTTTTCCCCAGGGATTCCTCACCCCGGGTCTTCCCTGGAGGGTTGGAGGGCAAGGAGGGCAGAGAGGATGCTCCCTTGACTTAGCTGTGGGCAGCTCCTCCTAGCTGGTTTCAAAGGATTTCTCACCCAGGGTAGAGATGATGAGGGTTTCCCTTGCACCTTCCTCCCCATCCCGGTCCTCGTTAGGATATGAGGGTGGGAAAGCGGGTGCTCTGGGGATCTGGGGTTTGCCTCCCCAGAGCTGCGGTGGGTACAGACAAAGAGATGGTGGCAGGTGGGGGGCTTGGGCCTGGCACAGGACGCAGGGTGCAGGCTGCAGGGCTCAGAGCATGGGTCTGTTGTAGGTTCTTTTTTTTTTTAATTATAAGCTTTTTCCTTTATTAATTTATATATCAACATTATTTAACATATGCCACAACATACCCAGTGTTAACACACTTGCAAAATGGACTTTTGGAGGCATGAAAAAAATTTAATGATAAAACTGTAGACACACTTCTGATTCTGACAGTTTGCATGCATATACTTGTGCAATAAACTGCTAAAGGTTCGTTTTACAAAAATTACCCTAATTACTATTTCAAGTATTTTTAAATATTGCCTATACTATATAATTCCATAGACTATATTGAAATTATATGTTGTAGGTTCTTGATTTGTGGTCACCATGTGGTTCACATATGTTGACCTATAACTGTATCTCCTTATTTTAAACTGATAAACATTTAAGTTTAAACACATTCTAATGACATTTTTTACTCCTCTTTCCCATGTTTTGTGTTTTTTATGTCATATTTTACATCTTAATGTCTATCCCTTAACTGTTTGTTAGCTACAGTTGATTTTACAATTTTTGTCTTTTAATCTTCATACTTATTTATTTAAGTGGTTGATCCATAGCCTTTACCATATATTTGTCTTTACTAGTGAGATTTTTCCTTTCTTCTAAATTCTCACTTTTTGTTGTAGTCTTTTCTTTTCCACTTAGAGCAGACCCTTTAACATTTCTTGTAGGGTCAGTTTAGTATTGATGAACTTTTTTAGATTTTTTGCTCGTCTGAGAAGTTCTTTATCTCTCATTTAATTCTGAATAATAACCTTGCTGGGTAGGGTATCCTAGATTGTAGGTTTTTCTGTTTCAGAACTTTAAGTATATCATGAAACTCCCTTCTTGTCTGAAAAGTTTCTGCAGAAAAATCAACTGATAGCCTTATGGTTGTTCCCTGTGACTCTTTGTTTCTTTCTTGTTGCCTTTAAAATTCTCTTTATCTTTAACTTTTGCCATTTTAATTGTATACCTTGGTGTGGGTCTCTGGATTCATCTTGTTAGGGCCTCTCTGTGCTTCCTGTGCCTAAAAATCTCTTTTCCTTCTTCAGCTTTGGGAAGTTTTCAGCTATCATGTCAGCAAATATATTTTTGACCCCCTTTTCTCTCTCTCTTCTTCTAGGACCCCTATAATGTGAATGTTAGTATGCTTGATATTGTCCCATAGCTCTCTTAAACTGTTCTTTTTAAAATTCGTGTTTCTTTTTGCTCTTCTATTTGGGTGATGTTCATTATTCTGTCTTCTAGATCACTTACGTGCTCTTCCACATCACCTAATCTGCTATTCATTCCTTCTAGTGTGTTTTTCATTTCAGTTATTGAATTATTTGCTTCTGTCTGATTCTTTATTATATTTTCTAGTTCCTTGTTAAAATTTTAACTGTGTTCACCCCTTATTTTCTCTAATTCAGTTAGCATTTTTACTACTAATTCTTTTAATTCTTTATCTGGTAAGTTTTTAATTTCTGTTTCATTATTTCTTTTTTTTAGGGGTCTTCTCTTCCTCGTTCAATTGAGACAAATTCCTCTATCTTCTCATTTTGCTTAACTTTGTCTGTCTCTATGAAATTAGATGAAACAGTTACCTATGGTGGTCTTGAAGGGATGCCCTTGTGTGAGAGTGTCCCTATACAATCTGCATGTACTTTGTGGCTTTGGTGGGATTGCTGGATTGATGTGAACAGAAGTCACATCTTTCCTGAGGGTGTGCTGACAGCCGTCAGATTGGTAGGAGGAGGCACTAGAGCTGGAGGGGCTGGAGCCAGAACCAGGTTTGAGCCTGTGCTTCCACTCTGCTCAGTGGCCATCGCTGCCCTACAGGGGTGGGTCAGGTCTCAAGTTGCTGGAGCAGAAGCCCTGAGGTTTGGGTCTGAGTTGGCTCTGTTCCCTTCAAGTGTGTGCTCTCCTGCCCCAGCACTGGCATCCCCACCCCAGAGGGGAGCTGTGTTGGAGCAAGAGGGCCTGGGGTGGGCACTCAGCATGGGTCGTGGTGGGGTCTTTGGTGGTCCCCCCGTGGTCAGAGACCCAGACTACTTCTGATGCCCTGCTGGTGCAGGTGCTTGATGATGGTGGCCTCTGTCCCACTCAGAGGTCGCTTCGGGTCTGAGCCACTTCTGTGCCTCACAGCCAAGCCCTCACACTGGTGTGGATCTGTGTCATGAAGCACGTGGGGCTGGAGCTTTCACTTGGCTCTGTCTGGGCATGCAAGCTAGGGCAGTCATGGGAAACTGGGCAGCCACCCATGCGTTTTCAATTCACCCTCTGCACCCTGCTTCGGGAGCAAGCAGGCATGTATGCACTCCTCCTGAGCAGAGTCCGGGCTTCCCACTGCCCTCCAGCCAGCCAAGGGGACTTGTCTCCCCTTCGTGGGACACCAAGACTGGGGCAGTCGGTCTACAGCTCTCACCACTCACTCCCCAGGGAGGGTCTCCAGCTGTGTAATCCCCGTCCTCTTCTGTGTCACCCCTCCGGGCACAGATCCCGACCTGATCACTTCTCTTCCATTCCTGACCAATTCTGTGTGGCTCTTTCTCACAGCCTTGGTTGTACAGGAGTCTTTCTGCCAGTTTCCAGTTAGTTTTCAGTGAGAATTATTCCACGTGTAGATGTATTTTTGATGTGTCTGTTGGGGGAGGTGAGTTCTATGTCTTCCTACTCTGCCATCTTGATCTCCTCCCCAGTGACAGTTTATTTTGCATTCTTACTCTCATCATATGAGGTACCATTTCTACTAGGAATATAAAGCTTTCAAACATTGTAAGTATCTGTGATATTATGTATCACATATATGAATCACCCACATTTGTCATCTGACTTTAGTCAGTTCTTTTCTTATGTGCTCTGGGAGCTATATGTTGTATATGTGTATAAATAAGTAAATATAAAGTCATTTATGTCTTCCATCACATTAGTCCCTATTTCAGAGATTAGGTGAGAAATCAGCATAGAATGTAAAAATTGCATAGTCCTCGTCCCTTTGTCATGTGATACATTTCTCGGAGCAATAGTATATCATTCAATACTTTGCATATTAACTTCTTGTGCTTGTCGTAACTGATGAGGCCCCCAACAGCATGTGATTTCTTATTAAGCACGTGACTTCACCATCAACTCCTTCACATAATAAGGTATGACTTAACATTTGTGAGATTTCTTAATAACATTTTGGAGTTCTTGTCCGTTAGATGTTCTTCAAGATATAGAATCAGAATTTCAGAGAACTTTGAGAAAGATTTTAAGGAATGACATTGGCCTGTTTTATCTGAAAATGTGTACTTCACCGTTTTCTCCTAGTATCCTGTCACCCAGGTACTCCTGCCCACTCTAGCTGGGTGTCTCCAAAACTGCCTCAAATAGAGTTGCTGCAGCAATGGAGTAGGCAGGAAGAAGGAAAAGAGGCTAATATATATTAATGTCAAGCAGATGTCTCCAAGGGAATAGTTGTGTGGCCAGGAAAAGAATCCCCCACTTTTGCCTCATACTAGGACTGGTAGGAAAGATAAATCAGCGGAACAAGCTGTTGGGAGACAACTTGTAGCTCAGTCTAATTAGAATCAGGTAAAAAAGAGACACAGTAGAGACGTAACCCTGTCTTAGTGAGACCAGGCCACCCCTTAGATAAAGTTAAATATAATAGCTGGTTAATGACAGTAAGCCTGTGGTCCACTGTGGTGAACTTCACTCTAATTAAGGAGTCCCTGCAGTGCCCTTGAAGCAGAAGACACAAGTGCCCTGGGGAGCCTGCAGCAAGAACGAGATTGTAAGCAGTGGTTTTGTTCCAGTAATACATACATAGATCATTAAACCACAGCGAGCTGAGGTTCTTATTCGTTTAAATGAAGGGTCAAATGACACTATTTGTATTGTAGCAACATGGCTTTATAAGCTACCTCTGTTATTTGGATTAGTAAAGAGGAAATGTTTTATATGTTCCAAATAGGATCCTGCTCTAAAAGGCTTATTTATTTATGCGATTACACCCAAGAGCTGGTCTCTGCTGTGGAAGAAGATCACCATCTCATGGGGACTTCTCCAAACTGTGGAGGCACTCAGAAACGGAGTTCCAGAGAGACTGGGAGCCACTTCAGATGAATGGGTCTGGGGAGCGGGCCCATTTCAGGGACATCAAATTGTCACATTTTAGAGCTGAAAGGAGGCCGTTGTGATATTCCAGTCCACCAATTAAGGAAACTGAGGGTCAGAAATATTTAGCAGTTCTCCAAGTCTGGAGAGCTATTAACCTCTTTAACTATTCTGTGTAAGAAGCGCCCACTGTCTGTTTGGTGGCCTCATGCCAAAATCCAGATTTGCATGTTGAGAATTTAACCAAAGCCACTTTATTTCTCTAATTAAGACCACACATAATGAGGGACAAATGTAGGTAGATATAGTTGGTCCTTTCGTGGTCTCCACACGTTGTAAAACCTGCACATTCTGCCCCTGAGTCCTGCTTATCTTGCAGCAGGAATTGGGAACCTGCACTGCCTGGTCAGTGAAGTCAGAGCTGCTCTTTTCCAGCTGTAGGGTCAGATTAATTTGTGACTGCAGGCAAATCACTCAAGATTCTAATCTGTTTCATCACAATTTAGCCCTCAGTTATATTATAGGATTAAGCCAGAAGCACTTTGAATGGACTCTGGCGACCAGTGTTCTCTGAAAGAGTCTTATAAGTATTACCTGCTCAGCCACAGACACACTCAAAGAGAATGGAAAAGGAGGAGGCACTTTCTGCCAGGGTGGCGACATGCTAATGCTCCCGCATCGGTATCTTTCTTCAGAACGTCACACTGAACCCCTTAGCAGCTATTTGGTACGTTTACCGTTGGAAATGTCAAGTACAAAGTAAATTATCCATTTGAGACACAGTGAATATATATGTGGGTGGCGGCCAAAACCAAGAATTAATCACAAGTTATTAATCAATTTGGGAAATCCAAACTTACGCGTTTTCAAAAATGCAAAACATTTGGAACATGAAACATTTTTATGGCCTAATGACTTGAAAGTCAGCAAATTATGTTCCTAATAAATAATACAAGACCTCATCTTTGTAAAATTCCATAGTATTTTCAGTTACCTTAGATGATAGTACGGAATTCTCAAAGTAAGTTTAACTTTATGGCACTTTAGTTTTTTTCAATATGTTATATTTCAATTCTCGGGGGAGAGCAGAGCTATAGCAAAATAAATGTGGTGTAACAGTCCTAAGAAAAGTTGGAAATTTCTCTTTTATGGGATGTAAGTAGACTACACAGTACTCATTTCTAAATTTCTTGAAACAGTTGTATTCAGAGTAGCTCTTGAACTCTGCAGAAATAGCTTAGACCCTACTTTTCCTCATTTTCCTTTAAAAGCAGTAAACTTTCATGAATTGTTATAGATACATTTGACACTTTTAATATGTTCAGCACAAACATATACATACATGTATGTGTATATATCTATGTAGGTGTTATCATTTTGCTTTTCAAATTCATAACTACATACAACATATGCTGGGACCGCTATACTGTGGTCTTTGTGACTTGCGGTTCTAAAATCACTAAACAGTGCACACCTTGAACAAGGATTGTTATTTGTATTTGTATCATCAGAGATGTTTACAGTGTGTCTATGAGATAATGAAAAAGAATATCTAAAAATATATTTAGTGCCTTGATTGTACATACAATTTGATATTATAAACATATAATTTATACACATTCAATAATAATGATAATATATTTGTATTCAATAATAATAATATCTTAATAAAACTAACCCTAGAAATATAATGAAAAGAGCTAAATACCATTGAAGGAAACATTTACACTTTTCTGCCATACTGAAGGTTGTCACTTCAACTCCCATTGGCCATGTGTTTCTACAATGTTCCAAATTTTTTGCAGAAACATTTCAATAGCATACATTTAAATTGTGTTTAAATTTAAATTAAACATTTCAATTGTGCACTTATTCAATTGTGTTCATAGTTTATCTTCAGAAGAATTTGAGGGTCTTATAAATCCAATCAAACCAAAATCTGTACACTAAGAGGAGAAGACAAGAGATAATTAATAAAAAGTAGGAAAAAGATGAAAATAAGGGGAAAGACCTATATTGAGGGAAGCAACTACATTTGAACAAAAACCTGAGAGACCTGAGAGTCTATTTATTTACTCAAGAAACGTCTGAGTGCCTGTTTTGTGTTGAGGTACCATGGAAGGTGGCTTAGGTCAGATTTCCCCAAAAGCAGCATCTAAGGTGGGATTCCTGTGCATGTGATTTTCAGAAGAAATCTATAAGAGAGTGAGGAAAACAGGAAAAGGAAGAGTGCAGGCAAAAATGGGGTTTCACAATTCTAGTCTCAGCATTATCTCATGAGGCACTCTGGAGCACCACAGAATCTGTCCTATGGTGGGGTTAGGGGCCACGTTTTGATACCCACCAACCACACAAGGTGGGGAAATGGGCAGTAACTTCTCAGGTATCTCCAGGCAAGTCAGCTCCTATAGAGTGAAGCAAACCTCTAAGAAAGGCACAGGCAGAAGCCATTAGCAGCTGACACCCATGGCAGCTGGACACCAAGCCTGGCACCAACAGCACCTGCACCAGAGGTGAAATAAAAGACCATACTCATCACCAGTGCAGAGTCCTCAAGGGCTTTCAAGCAGAAATGAAGACATGATGAAAACTTTGGTAATATTGACCTACCACGAGAGTGAGAGAGACAGAGACCTGGAGACAGAGAGAGAGTGTATGTTTTATGTTGAAACAGATGATAGAAGTATTCCTTTAGGCCGAGCTGAGGTGCCAGGCACCACCATTTTGCACTAGGAACTCTGGTCTGAAGCACCAGGTGCAAGGCCTCTACACTACACCTTAAGAGCAAATGAAACTAGATGAAGCACGAAGGAAAAGGGGCAAAAAAGGACAGGCCTAATGTTTCATAAAGAACTGTCTTGGGATTGGCTAGCAAGATGGCAGAGTAGAAGGATATGAGCTCACCCCTTCTTACAAAAACACCAGAATCACAACTAACTGCTGAACAACCATCGACAAAAAAACCCCACACTGGGGGCTTCCCTGGTGGCGCAGTGGTTGAGAGTCTGCCTGCCAATGCAGAGGACACGGGTTCGAGCCCTGGTCTGGGAAGATCCCACATGCCGCGGAGCAACTGGGCCCATGAGCCACAATTACTGAGCCTGCACGTCTGGAGCCTGTGCTCCGCAACAAGAGAGGCCATGATAGTGAGAGGCCCGCGCACCACGATTAAGAGTGGCCCCCGCTTGCCACAACTAGAGAAGGCCCTCGCACAGAAATGAAGACCCAACACAGCCAGAAATAAATTAATTAATTAACTAAAAAAATTTTTTTAAATGAGGAAGATTGTTTTAAAAAAAAAAAACAAAAAACCCCACACTGGAACCAACCAAAAAAGATACCCTACATCCAAAGACAAAGAAGAAGCCACAGTGAGACAGTAGGAGGGGCACACCCATGATAAAATCAAATCCCATACCCGCCAGTGGGCAACCCACAAACTGGAAAATACTTATACCACAGAAGTTCTCCCACAGGAGTGAAGGTTCTGAGTCCCACATCAGGCTTCCCAGCCTGGGAGTCTAGCAATGGGAGGAGGAGCCCCCAGAGAATCTGGTTTTGAAGGCCAGCTGGGTTTGATTGGAGGAATTCCACAGGATGGGGGGAAAAGAAACTCTACTCTTGGAGGGTGTACACAAGGTCCTGTGTGTACCAAGACCCAGGGAAAAAAGCAGTGACCTCATAAGAGACTGGGCCAGACTTACTATTGGAGGGTCTCCTGCAGAGGCAGGGGGTGGCTGTGGCTCACTGTGGGGACAAAGACACAGGTGGTGGTAATTCTGGGGAGGACTCGTTGGCATGAGCCCTCCTGGAGGCCACCATTTCCTCCACAAGACCTGGCCCCACCCAACAGCCTGTAGGCTCTAGTGCTGGGTTACCTCAGGCCAAACAACCAACAGGACAGGAACACAGCCCACTCACCAGCAGACAGGCTGCTTAAAGTCTTCCTGAGCATGGCCCTGCCCACCACAGAGACAGGACCCAGCTCCACCCACCAGTGTGCAGGAACACATCCCTCCCACCAGGAAGCCTGCACAAGCCTCTTAGATAGGCTCATCCACCAGAGGGCAGACAGCAGAAGCAAGAAGAACTACAACCCTGCAGCCCGTGGAATGAAAACTGCAATCACAGAAAGTAGACAAAATGAGACGGCAGAGGAATATGTTCCAAATGAAGGAACAAGATAAAACCCCAGAAGAACAACTAAGTGAAATGGAGATAGACAACCTACCTGAAAAAGAATTCAGAGTAATGATAGTGAAGATGATCCAAGATCTCAGAAAAAGAATGGAGGCACAGATCAAGAAGATGCAAGAAATGTTTAACAAAGACCTAGAAGAACTAAAGATCAAATGAACAGAGATGAACAATACAGTAGCTGAAATAAAAAATACACTAGAAGGAATCAATAGCAGAGTAACTAAGCAGAAGAACGGATAAGTGACCTGGAAGACAGAATGGTGGAATTCACTGCTGTGGAACAGAATAAAGAAAAAAAGAATGAAAAGAAATGAAGACAGTCTAAGAGACCTCTGGGACAACATTAAACACAACAATTTGCATTATAGGGGTCCCAGAAGGAGAAAAGAGAGAGAAAGGACCTGAGGAAATATTTGAAGAGATAATAGCTGAAAACTTACCTAACATGGGAAAGGAAACCGTCACCCAAGTCCAGGAAGCACTGAGAGCCCTAGGCAGGGTAAACCCAAGGAGGAATGTGCCAAGACACATGGTAATCAAACTGACAAAAATTAAAGACAAAGTATTAAAAGCAACAAGGGAAAAGTAACAACCCTAACCCTAACCCTAGCCCTAGCCCTAGCCCTAACCCTAACCCTAACATACAAGGGAACTCCCATAAGATTGTCAGCTGATTTCTCAGCAGAAACTGCAGGCCAGAAGGGAGTGGCATGATATATTTAAAGTGGTGAAAGGGAAGAACCTACAACCAAGAATACTCTACCCAGCAAGGCTCTCATTCAGATTTGATGGAGAAATCCAAAGCCTTACAGACAAGCAAAAGCTAAGAGAATTCAGCGCCACCAGACCAGCTTTGCAGCAAATGCTAAAGGAACTTCTCTGAGTGGAAAAGAAAAGGCCACTGCTAGAAACAAGAAAATTACGAATGGAAAAGCTCACCAGTAAAGGCACACATAAAATATAGGTAGGAAATCATCTGCACATAAACATAATATCAAAACCAGCAATTCTGAGAAGAGGATAGAACTATTCTTTTAGTCTAATCAATAAGTAATAAAAGGCTAAACTCAGATCATGCTTGTAAAAACAAGTGATATGACCAGGTGGGACAGACATCAAGGAGAGAGAATGAGCAGAAACAAGGCAATGGATTTATGCATCAAAGTGTTTACTGAAGTACCAAATCTGAAATGGTGGTAGACCAAAGTAGAAAACGCTGGAGGAAAACATTCTTTTGGAGATGAGTCAGTTTGAAGGCTAAAGCATTAGAGCTGTGGAAAGGCTCTGAAAATGGAAATGCACCAGCCCCTTAAAACTTGAATCAAGATCATAAGAAAAAGGACAAAGTTTACTGTTAGAAAGTCATCAATGTGTGGGTGATAAATGAAGCCATCAGAGTGGGTAGGATGACCAAGGGGGAGACTGTAGGGAGGAAAGAACTGAGGGTAGACTTTGAAATTAGGGTAAGCCTCTATGTAAGAACGGGTGGTTAGGTGAATGAGAGAGTTAAAAGTATAAGAGAAATAGAACTAAAGGAAAGTCTTGAAGGAGACTGGAGATGGCCACCTGATGGGAAGTGCTTCCAACGCATCAGGGCGGATGAGGGCTGAGGAAAAGCCATTGGTGCCCTTGAATGAGGCTGGTTTCTAAGACTGGCTGTGCTGTGAAAACACAGGCATGACTTTTCACAGGTCTTGGGAGTGTAGTAGGTATTGAGAAAGTCAGGGTGGGGAGGTGTCGACTGAAAAAAAACACACAACCTAAAACTTGCGAGTTATGTTTTTTGGGGTGACCTTACTAAGGACTACAGCCTGGGACACAGCCTCTCAGGTAGCTCTGAGGATCTGCTCCAAAGAGGTAAGGGAGGAATCAAGCTATGTAGGAGTTTTTGCTGAAAAAAACAATGTAGTCCAACATCAAAAGATTACTGCTAATTACAAAAAACAGACATCTCAAGCTAATGATTTTAGGGCTTTTCTGTGTATGGGAAGATGCAAAAATCTGGGCTCATTGAAATTACTCTTAAGGTATGCATCTTAACTACCTACGGCCAGTATCCAATACAGAATGTTTCCTGTTTTTCTCTATCCTGAATTCCCCTCAGGGCTACAGTGGCTGATGGCTTGATGGAGGTCAACATTTGTTGTTTATTGCAATAGAGATGACTTTCTTTGTCCACAGGATTAGGGACTATTCTTTTCAGCAGCTGAGCTCTAAAGAGAGATGGTGTAAGATCACATTTGGAGAGGTCAAGAAAAAGATTTTTTTTAATTGAGTACATTTGCAAACTGAGGCAAGGAAGTCAATAAATAGGGAGAAACTGAAGTTGCAAGCAACATAGATTATTACTTATAGTAATAAGCAATCCAGAAGTACCAGAGGAGGTTGAAAGATAAGACACAAGATGAGAACATATGGGAAGAGAGGAGGCGCGTGGACACTCACTTTGTGGGCCAAGTAGGAATCAAGGCATTATGTGTCTCTTACAGAAAGGATTTTCCAGTGTAGATATAATTTCATGAGACTTCTGCTGTGTATAAGAGGCAAGAGTCTCAAGACTTTTCATTGTTTTCAGGCCACAGAGATTTACACCTACTACTTCCTTCTTCCATGAACAGCAAGCCCAATTCAGTCAAGTAAAAGCAGAGAGAAATATAGAAGTTAGAGGAAGCCAAACTAAAATAGGTGTCGGGTGGGCAGGGCATTAGGAGAAAAAAAGGTCTATTGTAATTTCAGAGTTTTGCTGGATTCCTCAAGCAGCTGGTGAAATGCAGGCACCGCGTTTTACTCCTATCCATGCCTCTTTTCCTTTGTAAATTACCAGTGGTATCTTAAGAGAAAATTTCTGTTATCAGCCATTTGTCTGAATTCATTTATTTTGTTTTATAAATCCATTTTTTTTTTGCTAGAATACAATCCTAACTTCTTGGAAAACTTTGTTTTATTGATATAAGGTAAATGATGTCAGAGTAAAATATTGCCGAAATTAAATTGTTCTTATTTTTATTGCTTTTGGCAATTTTCACTTTTTATATCTCTGGACACATTCTGGAAACTGTCATTCTTTTTTTTTTGCAAATGATATAAAATTTCTGAAGCATGCTAATTAAGTATAATTCCCAATCTAGGAAATGTCAAGGGTATGGTTTACCATATAAGTAGTCCTGCCGGTGTCTTTTTATCAATAAATCCTGTGGTTATACCTATAAATTTTTGTATACTATCCTGCTAACTTTCTATGGGCTTAAAATCTTTTTCATTCGGAGCTGATGAAAATGAATATGGTGTATTTCTCTGCAGTTGTTGCCATAGTGATAAAACCTCTCCAAGGTAAAACAAGAGATGGCATAAAAATTACTAATTCAAAAGAAGTTATGCTTCTAATTTAATATTGAAAATGGTGCCCTACTCCCTTTCTCTTTTATTTTGTCAAAATTGCATGACAGGAGTGTGTCTGATATACTTTTATTAGATAATGTCTGTATAAGAAAAACTAAAACAAACAAAAAAAATGAAATAGGTGAATTCCCCCACAGCATTTAGTGAGATGAGGCTTTATTTTAAATCTTTTCTTCTTAAGACTTACAACATTCCTAATTATCTGCCTTATGTTCCACCTCCATACTCCTTCTTTATATCTTGCTATTCAATTTTAAATCTAATTACCTATAATGAGTTTTCTCAAAAACAGTTTATTTGCTTTCTTTTTCTGCCACATCATTTCCAACAATTAGACACATTTTCTAGCAATAGCATAATTACAAAGTTGAACAAATCTATGAAACTTTCTCAGATCTTATTACCGTTCATGTTCAGATTTTGAAAGTCTTCCCCTGAAAAACCAAATTAGAACACTCTTGGAAAATATTCTGTGACTTAGAGTTGTTTCACTTAATCAACCTCAATTTGATTCTGTTACAAAAATGTCAGCATCATCACTTTCTAGAGATGTTGTAATGAGCTAAACCAACACTTAAGACAGATGATTAATTAGGTGGGGAAGAGTCAGCCAATGAAACAAAGACTGTCATGGACCATGTGCCTACAGCATCCCTGGGAGACCTGTGTGATAGAGAAAGAGGAAAAGAGACAAAGTTAGATAAAATAGACCCTACCTTATCTGTATTTTCCTCAAAACTAGCCTTGTGTTTGCTTTCTTTTAAAGCATAGACTACTGTCCACCTAGTTAAAAGGACCTAAAAGAAAGTAGAAGAATTGAAAAAGTTGTCCTTATAAAAGAGATAAACATTAATAAACCATGAATGCTGTGTAATACGATGCTACTCAAATGTGGTGCTCAAAGTGTTACTGGACCATGATAAGCACAGAAATTGAAAATATGTGTTTAGAAACTTTTATAACAATTTAACAAGCATGTGATTGTTGGACTTATCCAGTAGAGCAGGCTATGGATGAGTTGGTGTGTTGAACAAACACGCAGAGTCATAAGGGTGCTAGCTGCCTACAAGTCATGAACAGTAGGGTCACCCTACAAGACGAGGCATTTTAAGGTTAGCTCGTCAATTATAATCCACAAAAATCTGAGAAACCCAAATCATTTACTTTCTATTATAAGTTTTTATTATTTTAACTTTAAATTAAGTTAGGGAAGTAAAATTTATATTATTCCTTTTTAACCCTAATGAACTAATGGTAAAACAAGCTTCATGGGATTTTTTGGACATATGTTTTCAGTAGAAACAAACTACCTGATGTCCATGGAAGTGATTGCAAATAAACGAAGACCAAAAGAATTGATACTAGTTTTACTAGGAAGTATGATCACTCATATACTGAGTTCAGCTAATTGAAGGTGAAGTATTAAATCGCTGCATGTTCTGTGCAGACGTAGACTGGCTAATGAAGCAGTGAAATCATCAAGACATAAGCAACATTTACACAGGAAACATAAATAAATTCAAAACCAAAACAATTTTGAAAGCATGAACACTGACTTAAAAGGCAATGGAAGCAAAGTTCAGTAACTCATATTTAAACCTTAGTGTTTTGAAGATGTCTTTTAAAGTAGTACTTTAGATTTCTGAGGCTGGAAAATAAACATGCAATTGCAAAGGCACTAGTGAAAGATGACATCAAAGATACTTGCTTGGAAATACTGAATGAATATGTGGCAGTGATTCCATTGCTTGACATATTTGAAAACCAAGCTAATACCAACTCAAAGAGCAAACAAAACTAGCAAAACATTTTTGCTGCCTCTTGACAAATGCACAGGTAATGCCCGTGTTGCAATTCTTTTGGTAAATGTGCAATTGTAGATGATAGTAATATTAGGAAGAATTTTTTTCTTCTGCTTCTTTGCCCACAAATATAGCTAACAGTGAGCTGTTAAAAAAAAACCAAACCTATGAACATAGTCATTGAACTATGCAAAAACATTGTCAACAAACATGGTTTGGAGTTCAATTTTTGTACAGGAATATGTTCTGATGGTGAAGCTGCAACGGTAGGGAACCATTCTGGAGCAGTTTTCCAGATTAGGGAGCTTACACCAGAATGTAAACCAACACTTTGCTTCCTTCATCGAGAAAGTCTTGCTAGCAAAGGAATGTCAGCTGAATTACACAATAGGCTTAATGACACGGTAAAAATTGTGAATTTGTAAAGATTAATACGCCAAATGTGAGATTTAAAATTTTTGAGATAATGTGGAAAATGGTCAAAACAACAATTATTGCATAGTGAGGTACTTTGATGGTTATCAAGGAGAAAAACTTAGGAATGTTAAAATTAGGGAATCAAATCACTGTTTCTGCAAGTTAAGAAACTAATCACTAATTACCAGGGAAATGCAAATCAAAACCAAAACCAAAATGATATATCACATCACGCCTGTTAGAATGGCTATTATCAAAAGACAGGGGATAACAAGTGTTGGAAGGGATGTGGAGAAATGGAAACCCTGGTTCACTTGTGGTGGGAATGTAAAGTGGTGCAGCCGCTATGGAGAACAGAATGGAGGTTCCTCAAAAAGAATTAAAAGTAAAAGTGCCCTATGATCCAGCAGTTCCACTTCTGGGTATATATCCAAAGGAAATGAAAACAGGATCTCAAAGAGATATACGCACCCCATGTTTCTGCAGCACTATTCACAATAGCCAAGACTTGGAAATAATCCAAGTGTCCTTCAATGAATTAATGCATGAAGAAGATATTTTATAGATATAGATATATCACACATACAATGGAATATTATTCAGCCTTGAGAAAGAAGGAAATTCTGCTGTTTGGGACAACATGGATGGGCTTAAGGGTATCATGCTAAGTGAAATAAGCCAGAGAGAGAAAGACAAATACCATATATCACTTATATGTGGAATTTAAAACAGTCACACTCATAGAAACAGAGACTAGAATGGTGATTACCAGGGACTGTGAGATGGGGAAAATTGGGAGAAAAAAAAAAAAAAGAAACCAGTTTCTTCTCACCTTTTTAAAAATGTAATTTGGACAGTTTGACAGACAGATGTGCTTTTTGTCTCATATCTTCAGTATTTTTAATAATATCAATACTTCCATGTAAAGAAAGAATGCAATTTGTTTTCCAATGGCCAAAAAAATTCGAAGAGTAAAAACTGAAGTTTCTACAGATTGTTACAATATATTCCCATAGTTTCACAACAATTATCAAAGAAGTTATGATTTTGATTTTCTTCTGAGTTTGCTGAAGCCAGTTTGAAAGGTCTTAGTCCATTCCTTTCAACATACCTGGGTTAAACTGATTTCTATACTGAAAGTCATTCAAACAAAAAATGAAGCAGTATAGATAAAAGTTGTGCACAACAAGCTGAGCCCAAGCCCACACTGCTCACTGCACAACAGGCCAGTAAATCGAGAGACGAGTTGTTGGGGCAAAGAATAGAGACTTTATTCGGAAAGCCAGCAGACCGAGAGGATGGTGGACTAATGTCCCAAAGAACCATCTTCCCCAAGTTAGAATTCAGGCTTTTTTTCATAATTAAAGGGGTGGAGAGGTATGGTTGGATGCTGTAAACTTCTTGGTGCAAGAATTCTTTGTTCTTGTAGCTGCCCACGGAAGTCTGGTCATAGTGTTCCCATATACCTCCAACAAGACAAATGTTATTCTCTGATCTGCAACCTTTAAAGGTCAGAGCCTTGAGATTGGGCTATCCTGTATATTGCAGGCTATAGGCAACATTCTTAATTTGTAGCAAAAGCAATAGAATACAAAGGTTAAAGAAAAAGAGACAAAGCCAATATGGAGTCACATTTGCCCTTCCCTATTACAATTCTTCAGTGTCAAAAATCCTGTGGGAAAAGTGGTGATTTACATAAGTAGCATTGTTGTCAATTCAACCTAGGTTAGATATGTTAACAAGCAAGAAGCAAGTTAATTTTTTTACGTTAAAAACTTTAAATACTGATATAATAGTGTTTATTTGTTCAGAGAGTGTATATAGACATTTAATATGTGGAATCACTATTTTGCTCATAACTTTTTGTTTTATTATAACTGCAGAACAACAAAAAGTTCCAAGTATAACAGTGAATCTTTTTTTATCAGCATATATACTCACTTTCAACAGTTTGTACAGTTTTGTACTTTGTTCCTTTCCCCCTCCATTGTTAGTTTGATATTTATTAAAGTGTAATTTTATGTCTGTTGAATCCAATAGTAAACATTAAGACTTATACTCTGTATGTTCTTATCTGTTTTTTCCTAGTAATTCAGTTTTATTGTAGTTTATAAAAGTATCAGTCTACAACAAATTGAAAATTTAAAAACCAGTCCTCCACCACGGAGTTAGAGAACCACTGACTTAGTGAGTTACATTGACTACAGGCGAAAACTATAATAACAAACATTTATTACCAGCAGAGAGTATTTATTTTATTTAAGTAATGCTAATTAAGCTTGTAAAAATAGTTTAGCCTTGTAATAATTACGAGAAATGTGCGTTTAGCCAGGTCAACTCTAGGAATTAACTATGAAAATATGCAGTGAGTTCTCAGCTATGCAGTTATGCTAGCAGCTGTATTGTATATAAAGTACGGAAGGGTAATGTGTTTTACCGCCTGCTCTGCTTTATTCCTGATGCCTAAATTAGTTCTCCTGGAATCTCTGTGCAGGTCAAGACAACTAGTGGGGGGAAAAGTGACTTTGTAAATGGAGTCTTTTTGTAAATGGAGTCTCTGAGAAGCCATTCTAAGAGGAAAGTGCCTTCCTCTCTCGCTCTTGGTTTTCTCCCAGGGAGGAAGATAACATGGAAGTTAATGGGTAAAGTGTGACCAATAGTCTGACTTACCTTTTTAAGATCTGAACATCCATATTACACAATATGATGGATATAGGTGTATAGATAGGCAAACAAGAAGATACAGTTGAAGGTAGCCCAGTAAGGGTCTGTGAAGAGAACTAACTTTCATGCCCAGATTAGGCTCACGCTGACCAGCTTTCTTTGGGTAAGATGATGCCTAATTTTGGCATGGCTAAAGCTGACTTGATCACAAAACTGCCAGGTTTGGGACCATCTCATCAATTGTTGGTGCTATATTATAGTGATAACAATAATATATGCACTATTGTAGCAATAAAAATAATATGTATGGTAACTCTGTATTACCCCGGTTACTCACAGCATCCTCCTGTATTAAGGATTATTCTCTCCACTTTTCAGATGAGGACATGAGGCTTAAAGAAGTTAAAGTGATTTGTTCAGGATCACAGAGCAAGAAATTTTTAGAGTCAGGTCCTAACAGAAGTCTGTTGCCAAACCCTGGTCCCACAATAGCCGTTTTTCAGACTTTGTGTCATGATCCATTAGCAGGTCAGAAATTGGCTTAATGGATCACAATCAGTTTTTGTTTTTGTTTTTTTTAAGAATTAGACAAATACAACAGAATATACAAAACATTTTAACCAATCTTGAGGAAAATGGGTGATGTCAGAAGCTATTCTGCCTGTTTTCTCTGCCCAGCCCTCTTCAGTCTGCAGCTGCCTTGATTCACTCCCTCCCAACCCCTTCACCTTCCCTGCTCTCCGACTACAACTCGTGCACGTGAATGTTAGCTGGTGGGGGAGATGCTTCTCCTGCTGCAGAGTGGCCTGGGTGGTGGTAGTCAAGGCCACCCACAAACCCAGCCAATGGCAGGAGGGCCATTTATCATTTGATTGGTTAATGTCTCGTATGGGGATCTGGTTCCTTGAACTTTGTATTAATAAAATGTTAAACTCTGCATCACCCCATCAGTGAAAACCCTTGGAGGTCACAAGTTCTGGAGTGATGCAGATTCCTGGGTAAACCCTGGCTCTGTGACCCAGGGAATGCTACCCACCTTCTCTGAGCCTCTGTCTCTTCAGTTATACAACAGAAATGATGCTAATGATGTCTATCCCAAAATGATGATTAGAAAAATATATGTGTAAACAACCAGTTCATGGCCTGTCACACAACAAGGGCTCAATGACCACTCTTTATGATATCATACTTACAATATTAATTTCCAAGTCTTTGAGCATAACAAAATCCACTAGCACTAAAGCCACGGAAACCAATTAGTGGTTCTTTTAGAATCCCAGAGACTTTTGTGGATTTGTCACCTAGCATAGTTTTGCCCTGAAGAAAGGCAACCAGTCACCAGGTGTTTAGGGGCTGAAATCCAGCCTGTGACCCACTAACCAACTGTGTGTCCAGTGTAGGGCTGCAGTCACCAGGAGGAAGGGTGCCTTTTTCTCATTTGCACAAAAGCACTGGATCAGCCACTGATGGCCCATCTTCTGGGTCATCAAAGTCAGCACTATTGTGTGGGAGCTAGAAGTGCCATTCAGTGGACTTTTCCATTTAATAAAGTGCTAGATGAATACATTTTCACTGTAATGGGTCCCCCCAAATATTTGGTATTCTAGAACAGTTGTGAGAGGTTCTTTGTTATACAGACGCCATACTACCAAGCAGCATAGCAGGGCTAAACTATTTATAACATAGGTCAACAGAGTATTTTTTGAAGTGCTTTATGGACTGCAGATGTTTCAAAAGGATTCTTCATTCTTTCTCCTCCCATTCCCTGATGTTATGAAATATGACAGAAGGCTTTTTTAAGGTCACCATATATCTAGGTTATTGAAAACGGATACTCTATTTCAAAGCTCTTAAGAAACTGATACCTGGGATCAGTAGACCCAGATTTAATTTCGGCTTTCTCAGTTTACATGTTAAACTCCATTTAAAAATATTTGCCATTATCGTGCTGTTACAGAGACCACTAATGTTTTGTGTAACCGGAAGTCTTTTATCCCCAACTAGGTGTTTTAAAATTTAGCTGCATAAATTGAAATACTGGAAGTGAGTTACGCTATTGAAACACTGATCATATGTTAATAACTGAATTGACATTTTACAGGATAAAGGTTTTCCACGAGAGCAAAATGAAATGGTGCTAAATTCCTGGATTCCTCGGGCCATTGGTTCTTTTCTTGGGTGAAAGACTTCGGCAACACTAAAGCCCAATACAGAAAACCTGAAAAGAGCAATGGAGAGTGCCTTATAATAAAATAAATAGCATTACATTTTTTGTACTTCTGTATTTTGCTACTTTGGAAATATTTTTATTTGGAAATGTTATCTACACACACACACACACACACACACACACACACACACACTCAAACATTCCCGACAAGGATAGATCTTAAAAACATAATATTGAGTACAGAAAAATTTGTTAAAGGATACATACAAAAAATAATTTTTACAACTTTCAAAATACTGGACAGTACTTAGTTATTCATATATGTAAATATATGTGTGTATATGTGTATGTGTATATGTGTGTGTGTGTGTGTGTGTGTGTGTTTATTGAGTACATGAACCAGAAGGGTGACATCCAATTCGTGAGAGTAGTTACACCTCAGGAGGAGTGAGGGAAACAAGCCTAGAAGAAAGGACTCCCATTTAATCTGTAACATTTTATTTATTTTTAAAAAGACTTGAAGAAAATATTGCGGAATACTAACAGTTGTTAATTCTGTGCTGTGGGAAAATAATCATTTGTTATGTTACTCTTTTTATAGACCTGCATTTTAAAAAATTTTTCAGCAAAATAATTTCAAAGTACTAATGAAATTTTTGTCTTGTGTTCTCTACAACAACACTAACAAAAATAACGATTAAAAACATCACCAGATCCTAAAGAACTTTTAAGACATAATTAATCCCACAGTTTTGGTGTTGATCCTTGTCTAAAAGTACAGTAATGAATGAGATCACACTGTTTTCCTCATTAGTACAGGCTGTTCATTTGCCTGGTACCTCTTCAAAGCGTTACACTTAATTCCATTTTAATTGTTAGCTCAGGCCAAAAATCAGAACAAATATTTCTTGAGCACCTACGATTTGCCAGGCATTATTGTAGCCACTGGAGATAGCCAATGAAAACAATAGACTGGGACTCAGCAAATGATGGCCCTTAGGCCAAATCTGGTCCATGTGTTTTTGTAAATAAAGTTTTATTGGAACACATCCATGCTCATTTGCTTACATATTGTCTATGACTATTCTCCAACAACAGAGTATTTTGCCAGACTGAAATATTTACTCTCTTACCCTTTACAGGAAAACTTGGCCAACCCCTGCAATACACAAAAACCTCTACCCTCATGGAGCTTACAATCTGTTACAAAGACAGACAGTAACAAAATAAATGTCTTAGAATGGTTGGCGGTGATACATGCAACTGAGAATAAGAAAGCAGGGGAAGGGGTTAGGGAGTGTTGTGAGGAGGTCAGAGAAAGCCATGTTGCAAGGATGACCTGGGAGCAAAGATCTAAGAGGTGACGGACCAGCTCTGTGGAAATCTGGGGGAAGCAGACAGTGCCAAGGCCTGAGGTGGAAAGTTCAAGGAGCTGCAGGAAGCTGTGTGGCTGGACGGGTGTGAGAGCAGCGGATGTGTAGCAGAGCCTTGCAGGCCGTGGCAAGGAGCTGGGCTTTTGCTCTTAGTAAGGGCCCTAGTTTGTCCTTTGTAAAGTCTAGAATATTAATTTCATTCAAAGACTGAGGCCAAAGCTATGGATACCACATTTTTAGGCAAAATATTATTTACATTTGAAAATTTCAGTTCTGACCCTACTGGCCATCCTGCCAATTCTGACCAGTGTTCAGAGAAGAGAACAGGCTAGCTGATGGCTGAATATTATTACTATTTGAAAAACATTTCTGCAGACATATCTTACCCATGAGTCAGCCAGGCTGAAATATTAGTATCAGACAGCACATTCTACGTAAAGTTTTGGTTTAGGCCAGGAGGGTAGCCTCAAAGTACTACATTTCAAAATGAGTATTTGGGATATATTTTTCCTTGGTATTTGCCAAAAAATGTAATTGATCCACTAGCTCTATATCTGAATGTGTTGGACCACCTTCCCCGTGTCCCCATGCAGTGTAACCTCTCCGGGAAAGCTTGGAACCTTCTGTCCAGAAGGATGGGCGGGCACCGATGGAGAACTTGCTTGATGCCAGACACCATCCCTCTGCCTTCAAGAAAGTTTATGGGGAAAGATTATAGAAAGCTCTTTTCAAACTTTGGTATTTCTCTTAAAGTAAATATTTCTCAGGTGCTCATATATTCCAGCCCATTGTTTTTAGGCAGGTATGTTTTTAGTACTTTTTTAAAATATATATATAAATGGTTAAGGCTGAGAGATGATATAACTGGCTCAGGTTTGCTTAGCTGATAAATACAAGAGACGGTACTAATGGCCAGGTCTCTCCCTTCTTAGTACAGCGCACTTTTCCATTCTGTTTTTATTGTTAATCAATGATCAATTATTTTGTCATAAATATATGAGTTAAAATCTATATTCACCTCTACCTTTGTATAGAAAAAGCATGACCATGGGCAAGTACACCACATAATTAAAGTATGCCAAAATAGAAATATCAGTTTTGACCAAGTTTAATGCAACCTCTAGCTCTTGAAAAGAGTTATGAGCTACTGTTCTCTTTTCTTGAATGTCTTTAAGCAGCCTTAATTTTTTGTGTGGAGAAAATCTGGTAGAGAGGAAAGAAGAGAAATTAATACTAGACTAAAAGCCCCCCAAACCTTCGAAGGTAGGATCTGTGTCTAATTTTCTCTTTACTCTCCAATATTCAGCATATAGTAAGCACTTAATAAATGCAGCAATGCTTATCATTGACGCAAGGTTATCTGTTTACTGCGTTTCCCACTCATTTTATGTTCTTCTGGAAGTTGATTTCTCACTTTGGTACCAAACAGATCTGTAATTTTGATTGCTTTCAACATTAGCTCTTGTAGTTTTAGTTATCAGTGTTTCTGAAGGATTTAAATTAAGGTTCTGTCTTCAGAAACCCAGACATCCAAATGAACGTGCAACTATTACCAAATAATTTTATGTTTAGAATCATTTACACACATGATTGGATTTTCTCTTTGCCTCTGAAGATCTTGACATCAAATAGACCCCACCTCCTATGTTCTCTCCTTTAAATGGACTTAACTCTTGTTTCTTCAATATGATTTTCTCCAAATAATCATCAGGTAAAAATACTTTATTATATGTAAGGAAAAGATAATGACATAACTACTTCGATTTATACTTTTTTCCCCAGCTTTTGATTTCTCAGCCATGATCTAACATTGAGAGTTTTTTTGCTTTCATTAGCTTCCCAGAGTGCTCATTTGTAAAGTCACTGGGACCTGTGGCCATCTGTTACTTTCAGACATCTTTATAGCTTTGATTCTATATTTTAAAAGATGTTCAAGCTATGGCATCCTTTTGCAGTAAAGACTCTAAAGTTATTAATTAATCATAATATAAAAAAGATTATAAACTGCATTTGCATATTTCTGTATACATTAATTTAAACATCCTTTTTTTTCCCCTGCAAGGTCTTTTGCTTTATTGAGGCCAACCAACTGACAGACTGCTCATTAATCATACATATTAACAGGAGTAGTTAAAGCTTTAAAGTCTAACTCACCATTCTGTCTACAGTCCTTGTTTTCTAAATGTGATGACATACACTTCAGACACTGCTAATTAGGTCTTTTCCTTGAAAATTCATCCTGACATGTTTCAAGAACATTTTTTTCCCTTGAGTACAAGTTCATTAAATTATTAATATCTTTATGTAAGTCTTGCAGGATTACTTAAACAATGCAGCGTTCTCTATTTGAAAACCATTGTTCACAGTGAAGGATGAAATAAATCTCATTTCCTTATATCTTTTTTTCAGTCAAAAACAATGGACTGGGTAAATATCAGAGAATAATAAATATTATGTTCAGTAACATAAGATGTTAAAGGAAGGTAAAAACTACTTCATACTTATAAATGGAAATGGGTATTAGTTAGGGTTCTCCAGAAAAATGAAATGAAAGCATCAGGATGTGTATACAGAGAGACAGAGACAGAGACAGAGAGAATTGGCTCACACAGTTGTAGAGTCTCGGTAAATCCAAAATCTGTAGAGTTGTCTGGCAGGCTGGAGACCCAGTGAAGAGTTGCAGTTCAAGTCCAAAGGCCGTCTGCTGGCAGAGTTCCTTCTTGCCTGGGGGAGGTCAATCTTTGTTCCATTCAGGCCTTGGACCGATTGGTGAGACCCACACACCTTATCGAGGGCAGCCTGCTTTGCTCAGAGCCCACCATCTAAATGCTAATCTCATCCAAAAACCACCTTTACAGAAACATTCAGAAAAACGTTTAGCCAAATATCTGGGCACCACATAAACTTAACCATCACAAAATGTTATACAGATAATCAACTCCTGATTATCTGCACAAATGGAAGGAAATGTTCCCGTAAGCGACCTAAATCAGATCACCTACAGTCAGTTCTGTTGAGCCTCTGAATTACATGATCAGTTTGTAGCAGTTTTACCCTAGTGGCTGTTAATCTACACAGGCAAGTGTTTAGGTCAACCTCACGATGTGGCCCCTTTATGACAACTCCCAGTGGTTTCCCAGCACAATCAAAGGAAGAAAACACAGAGCCCTCACCACAGTCTTCAAGGCTCAGCTAATCTGCCCTGCCTGCCGCCCATCCACGGCTTGCTCTTCTCCAGTCACCCAGGGCTTTGTTCTCACTGTTCCCTCTGCTGGATGCCCTTTCTCAGCCCTTGCATGGCCCACGGACTCACTTGGTTCAGGTGTCTGCTGAGACCTCCCCTGATTTTTCTATCTGAAACGGCACACCACCCTATCTAACTCTGTATCCCTTTACCCTGCTTTACTTTTTATGATTCTTTTTGCTATCCAGAATTTATATCTCTACTCGTGTAGTTATCAGATACGCACTCAGTATAAAAGGGTGGGGCTGATCAGGGATGACACAGCCAAGTTACCTGAATTCAAGTCCCAGCTCTGCTGCTTAACTGGACGTGTGACCTCAGGCAAGCTGCTCCTTTACTCAGTTGACTCATCTGTAAAACAGAGATACCACAAAGATATTACAAGGACTTTGAAGATATAATGAATACATAGATGTAAATTGCTTTGAACGGTGTCTGGCAGAGAGAAGGGACCAGGTGTTTTCTATTACTATCAGTGTCCCCACTAGAATATAAGCTCTATGAGGACAGAATGGATTCAAGTTATTTCCAGAGCACAGAGAAGGATCTGGCCCACAGTAAGGACTCATTAAATGTTTGTTGAATGAATTAATGAAGGAATCTGGGCACATGCCAGCTGAGAATGGGAAATATGTTCTACAGAAACACAGTGAAGAGGTGGTAGGTTGTTGGCCTGCAGGCCAAGAAGGCCTGCACTTGCCCAGACCGAAGAAAGAGCCCAGAGTCAGCAACAGAGACATCAGTGGTTTCATGGACGGGGGCGCTTACACGTCTGAAGCAAGGTCCTGGAGCGGTTACCAGTTATAGGGGAGTTGACGTCAAGTGGGCTCATCGGTTACCAGGGAAACCAGCAGAGGGACACAGGCCCCTCACCACCCCTTTGACAAGGACAGTCACTCGCTGGGGCCTGGGGCAAGTACATAGGAAGGTCAGTCCTGTGAGTAGGTGTTGGTTAGGCTTTATGGATGTCTGTATATGGATGGATGGATGTACGTACTGTGTAGCAGGACGCTCGGGATAAGATGTAGCTGCGGTTTCTGCCTGAAGGGTACTTCTCTAAAGGGGACTGAGAAGTCGAAGGAGAACATAAAAAGAATCCAGCAAATGACCCACAGCTGGGGCTGGCAGGGCCAACTGAGGTACCAGCTTTCCCAAGACACCCTAACCTTATTCTGGGAAAAGGTCGGAGCTGAAGGAGAAAGAGACTGTGGGAAAGCAGCCGGAAGAGGTCAGACTCAGAGTTCCTCTTACCCAGTCACACTGGCAAGTGACCTTGGGTGTCAGGTTTAAGGAAATGAAAAGAGTATTCAAGTCAAGAAAAAACATACCCAGTATTTACATAATGGCATGTCCACAAGCATTCAGTTTTTGAAGGTCATCAATACAGAGTTCCAATATGAAAGCACAAGGAGTGGCAGGCTGGGAAATGCCTTCCAAGCCCAGTTGCTTGAAAGGTTGGCAATAAGTATCAGAGGACAAAAGGACCAAAGAGGACACACATGTGTATGGGGGCACAAGTGTCCAGAGAAGCTGTCCCTGTTTGAGGGGACTCTTCAGGGTCTAGCACCCCATCTCATTGCCAAGGGGGTGCAGATGGCTTTCTCCACCCACATTTCCCTCCCATCCCATCCCGGTGACCAACTCCCCACCACTTCCCCTGTCAAATGAAAGGCTGAGAGAGTTATTGAAGGGTTTGGGAAGCAACTTAATTCTCACCTTCCCTCCCCAGAACTCCTGCGTTTACCTGCAACCAAATGAACAGCACTCTCCAAACAGCTGTTGTGAATAGCTGTCCCTCCTCTTCTACCCTGAAAGCAAGATCCAGGCCTTAGTCATTCATATATTTTCCCCTGGAACAGTATGTAAAACACACACAGTACGTTTCTGCCGAATAAATTTACTCGTTTTTTTGATAGGGTTTGAAGTTGGCATTTAAATATTCAAATGCAATTTAATCCATTAAATTTTAAGTTGATGGATTGAGAATTATGCACTGAAAATTCTTCTGTATCAAAACTGGGTGACCTTCATACTTGCATCTTCCGGATCCTTGGGAATTCTCTTTGTTTACGGGCAGTTACTGAAAAGCTGCAAAATGTGTTCCTATGAATTTATTTGGTGCTGCTCAATTCAGTCCTTCTCAGTGAAACTGCAGTTCTAAAATTCCACCCCTTGAGGGTACATTTCATATGTTAAAGTACGTGACTCAAAAATGCTGAAAATGCACTTCCGTAAATTTACCTTCATTGAAATCAGGGTATGAAATGTCATTAATGATTTCTTTGCCCCAGTGCTGACTGGTAAGGCTGAACCCCTTCTTCTACACTGGCTCAGGCTCCGACCCGTCTGAAATTTGTTGAGGAGCCTCATCACATTGTTTTCATGTTAACATTTCTTTTAAATAAGACACGAGCAGTTTATGTGCATTATTTGTCCCTCTACGTGTTGATTTCATCTACTCTCTAAGTCTAAAAGCGTAGCAGTTTCCTTAATAAAAATGAAAGATGCTTGAGGCCTTAGGAGTGCTTGGAGATGGGGACCCCAGGGCATGGGCATAGTTCTCAGACAAGGAAGGCAGAGTCCAAGCCCGATTCTCCTCCTCCAGCCTGCAAGCGTCCCGCTGCGAACTTCCAAATACGGAGGGAGCATCCACCCTCTCGCTGCCGCACAAAGATGTTAAAATGTATCACAGATGGTCAGGAAGCAGCTAAGCCACGCCCTACCGTGCCCCACCCGTGAGCCGAGATGAACCAAGTGCCTTGGCTGAGATCGGCAATGGCAGGCAGGCGTAGAAAACGGAGCCCGCGATTGGGACAGAGGGAGTTGGTGGTTTGGCAAGACAGTCGGGAGTCCAGTCTAAGTGGAAGGTTGTGGTTGTCCTGCTGGCACAAGGCAAAGGCAAGCAGCCATCAGGGGAACAGGTGAGAACTAGGAAGACCTGAATTCCCAAGGGCAAAGTCATAAGGCGATGGGACATTTAAAAATCTGGCCTGGTGGTGAGAAAACAAGAGAAACTCAACAATTAGAGCAGCAAAGTAACTGAAATCGTGAATGACCAGGATATGCCCCCCCCCCCAAGGAAACCTTAATCCTGAGGATTACGGGTTTTAAGATCAGACACACTAGGGTTTAAATTTTAGCCCCACCAATTAAGAGCAGAGTGATTTGGAGCTAGATGTTTAATCTTTCGTTCTCTGTAAAATGGGAACAGTATCACTCACTCACAGTAGTTTTGAGCAGATAAAATGAAATAATGTAAGTCCATGCTTAGCACTCAGTGCTTGGCCCGTGGCAAGCATTTGATCAATGGTAACCATTTTAATAATCATTTGTCATAGACTTTTATGTTTCTTGGTACATGCACAGCTTGGGGCACACAAGGAAAATTTGATTTGGGGTTCATCCAATAAGAAGGGACTTAAGAGGTCGGACCTTAACTATACTTATCTTCATGACCAAATTGGTACCACCGTGATAACTTTATAGGAATGCTAAACAGTGACTGTAGACCATGCTGACCACAGACCAGACCATCTGGCCCAGTCCAATGTTTCGATGAAGTTTTATCATTTATTCAGATTATCATCTATTCAATTATAGCTGAGGGCGTTTAGTTAATATTGTCACATTTCTAACTTGTTTTGAAAAGCCTCATTAGTTACTGGTAGCGTCCATCCAAAGGGAAAAAAAGGAAGGGAACAGAGAGATGGGGAAATTGTGACATGATTTAGAAATTTTAAGATCCCAACCTAAATGAGAAAAGCAATATCGGAAATAGCACCCAATATGGATTCATCTTTCCTTAGCTCTAAACCTATTTCACATTCTTTGTTCATGCTGAATTACATCCTCTTCCCGTGTCCTTACAAGAGCCACTTGTCTGATCCCTGAAATAAGGAGACCATTATGACTAGCCTCATTGCTGTCTTAGATGTATTTTTAAAGATGTTAAGAAATAAAATTCACTTAAGACGTTATGCATTCCTCATGTAAGTATTCCGTTCCCGTTTTTTCACATATCGTTGATTTCAAAATGTGCTACCTTTTTACATCAGTCATTAATCTTATTTCCGTTCACAATGTAAAAAAAGAAAACTAAACTTCCCAGATGGTCTGTAATGTTTTCCTGTGAAATTAACACCTACTTCACAGTTGTGGGTGCCCGTCAAGGCCCTGTCTCCTCTTCCTCAGCGTTTCCTCGGTACCTTGTTCAGGCTGAGTTGATGCCTAAGACTGTGCTAAATACACACATGGGAACAGGGGAATTCTGGAGAGGAGCCAGCTGCATTAGAAGACCTGGCAGTTTAGAGAGATTACTTACACACGTGTCTCCTCTGTGGGCTTGGGGTCTGCATACCACCCTTTATTTCAGTCCGATTACTACTGTAACTTGTCCTCCTCCTCATCATCCTCATCAACAACAAAAACCATCTGTCAGATAAGTACCAGTCGTCCATTATTTGCATTCTTCCCTTCTTAATGCTCCTGGATGGTCAAGTGTTTATAAATCAAGTGGCTAATTTAAGATACATGTGCTCTCATACTGCAAGTCATCCTGGAAGCATCAGGTTATTTTTACTGTTGAAAATTTGTAGATGTCATTTATTTAAATAGGCCTGGGTTTTTTTTTTTTCCTTCCTGACAGTATTGACCCTCTGTGGTCTTGTACACAGCAAATGCAGTTGAATGAAGTCATTTGATAATTCAAATAAAATCATTCCATTGTGGAAATCTCCTGGTTTCATTTTTTTAAAAAATTTTTATTGAAGTATAACAAACATTCAGAAAAATGTATGTATCCTAAGGAGGCCACTTGTTGATTTTTCACAAATCAAGAACACCCTTGTAACCTGCACACAGTTCAAGAAACAGAACATCAGCATCTTAGTCTGATGCTCTCCGTCGCTCCCCACTCCCACATCGGTGACCTATTGCAACGTCTAACAGCTTAGCTTAGTATTGCCTGCTTTTATTCCTTATATAAACTGATCAACGTTGTGTTTACACAATTTAACCATATTGTTGCATATAGTTGTATTCCATTCATTTCCATTGTTATATAGTATCCCACTGTAATCTACAATTTACTTTTTCTATTTCTACTCTTAATGGGCATCTTGATCGTTGCTTTAGATGAAAAAATCCCCTATGCAAGGTTGACAGTTGGTTACGCTTTTTTAACTGATGCACAACACAGATTTTAGAAGGTTTTCTTGATATATTATCAAACATTTTTAAATGGAAAAAAAATGGATAATTGGATAAAGGATGGTAGAAGGGCAGGGAGAAAAGGAACTAACATTTATTTTCCCACTGTGTCAGAAATTATAGTAGGAGTGTTGTTGTTGTTTTTAATTGTGGAGAAAAACACATAGCATAAAATTTACCATCTTAACCATTTTCAAGTGTACAGTTCATTAGTGTTAAGTATAGTCGCATTGTTGTGAAAAGATCTCCAGAACTTTTTCATCTTGTAAAACTAAAACTCTGTTCCCATTAAATAACTTCCCCTATCCCCCGCCCCCCAGCCCCTGGCCACCACCATTCTACCTTCTGTTTCTATAAATTTGGCTCCTCTAAGTACCTCATATAAGTGAAATCATACGGTATTTGTCTTCTACTGACTTATTTCACTGTGCCTATTTCAATTAGCATGATGTCATCAAGGTTTATCCATGTTGTAGCATGTATCAGAATGTCCTTCCTTTTCAAAACTGAATAATATTTCATTGTATGTACCACATTTTGTTTATCCACTCATCTGTTAATGGACGTTTGGATTGGTTCTACCTCTTGGCTATTCTGAATAGTGCTGCTTATGAACCTAGGTGTGCAGATATCTCTTCACGACCCTGTTTTCAATTCCTTCGGATATAGACCCAGAAGTGGGATTTCTGGATCACATGGTAGTTCTACTTTTCATTCTTTTAAAAATCTGTGCAGTGTTTTCCATAGCAGTTGCTCCATTTTACAATCTCGCCAGCAGTGCGCAAGCATTCCAGTTTCTCCAGATCCTCACCAACGCTTATTTTGTTTTTTGAAACTAGCCATCCTAATGGGTGTGTGCGTGGTAGGAATTTTACACATGATCTCTTTTTTAATTCTTAACAAACAGGCTTCAAAGTGTAGGTACCAATTTTACAGCAAGGACATCTTGACACAAGAACCTTCCATAAAAGAAAAGGCTGGGATTCTGATCCAGGTGGTCCTGAAGTTGACAATGGGGTTTTTATTCTTAAAGTTCCACGCAGTCACAAAACCAACCCAGCTCTTTTGTTCTGAGCTACAAGGTTTATAAGATTAAGGGCTATACAAGATTGCCTGACTTTAAATATGAAATAAGAGGTTGAGGTTTAGAACAGGAGTTCTCACAGTGTGGTCTCAAGGCCAGTAGCATTAGTACTGCTGGGAACTTGTTATAAATGTGAGTTCTCAGGTCCCACCCCGGACCTGCTGAGTCAGAAACTCTGGAAGTGGGGACAGCAGTCTGTTTCAGCTAGGTCTCCCGAGGATGCTGATGTGTGATCGGGTTAGAGCACCACTGGGCTTAAATCATTAGACAAATACCTAAACTGCTGTCTGATAACCTTTACACTGTTGCCAGACAGGAAACGTACATGTTGAGCACTTTGAGGTTTCCAGGGCAACCTGATACGGTAAATCTGCATTTTAGGCTTCATACTCCAATTTTCAGAAAAGTATTGGATTAGCCCAATTGTAATGCTGCTGAAACCATCCATTTGGAGGTTCAGCCAGACTCCAACCGATCAGAGCTGCTTCTGAACAAACGGCCACCTGGGACCAGTCATCCTAGCCAGGAAGGCCACACCCAGCTCAGCATTTATCTGTTATTTGCTGGGATTTTCATCCCAACCCACATCCGAGTGCCCACTTTTTGTCTCACTTTACAGTGGGTCTAGAATGAAGGGCCTGAAATAAGAGGAGACAGAAGTGGAAACAAACACGCACAAACAGTCCCTGTATCGACGTCAGGAGGGTATTCCATGGCCCTCTCAGGCACAGCCCCAGCCCCAGAATATGGAATCTAAAAAAGCCTAATTCATCGAAGCAGAGACAATGTTGGCTGCCAAAGGCTGAGGAAGCGGGAAATGAGGAGATGCCGGTCAAAGTGCACAGACTTCCAGTTAGAAGATGAATAAGTTTGGGGATCTAATGGTGACTATAGTTAACAATATTGTGTTTATACTTGAAAGTTGCTGAGAGAGTAGAGTTTAAATGTTCTCAACACACACACACAAATGGTAATTACGTAGGCTGATGGAGGTATTCACTAACTTTATTCCTAACATATAAGTGTATGAAGGCATCACTTGTCACACATGAAACTTACACAATATTACATGCCAATTATATCTCAATAAAGCTGAGAAAGAAAAAAGTATTCAAATCTGCTTCAGGATGTTACTAGAAATTCAAGCCTAGAAACCACATTTAAACTGAAAATACGTGCTGGCTGAAGTTATCTGTGTACAGTAGGTTCCAATAATTTGACGATCCTCAGAAACATCTTTCCTGCGTGTCTACTGTTAGCAAGGAGGCATAAAGACAATCAGCGTTCCCCTGTGCTCTTCCAGAGACACATCCGTACACTCTTGACAGTCGCAAGGCTTTGAACGATGATGTAAGTCAGCAGTGATGTGCAAGAATTTGGAAGCTTGCCCGTACCACAATGAATCATGAATGCTTCTACTCCTCATGTTAAGACATGGCAATGTTATGTTACAATATCTGAGACTTGGTTTATCTTAAACATTAACTCTTGTGATAAAAGTTGATCAATAACCTCATTTTCTCCACTTCCTGCCCAAATCAATATATACGTCTCCTTTAAGGAAAGGAGACTGCACACAAAGTTTATCCTATGGTTTTAACTTACCTCAACCTAAAAGAAGGAACCAATCACCTACTCCAATGTCACTGATTTTGTTTCTTTGTGCTCTTGTAAATGAATAAATCACGGTGCTTCCACTTTGCAAGTAAACGTTTTATCATTGATTAATTCTCAGGGGCTGATTGACTTGCATTTACTAAAAGACCCAATATATTGATTTTCAGAACGTGTAAACTGCAAAACAAGAAAATTATGTCCATGTGTGTAACTTTTATTCAGTATACAGAATATTAAATTATATATTCATTCCAATCTTACAACCCCCCCAAAGGAAATCCAATGTTCAGATCTCTAAAACAGAAGGTACATGAAAATACTACTAATTATATTTCTGGTTTTCATGAAATTAAAAAAAAATCTGTTCTGTAGATGTTAGCCAGGATTTTTTATGAATACAGCTGCTATTTTTATATAGAGTCCTTGATAGTACGTACTTAACTTGCCTTCAGCAATTAATGGAAGCATTTCCCACCCAATCACAGTGTCGCATTTGCTTACCTACCTTCCAAACCTTACTCTGCTGCTTCAGTGGGTATTGTATTTCCTACCCCACTCCAAGCCTAGATGAAGACCAGAAAGATCAAGCGAAAATTCCCTGACTCTTTCAGAGCAAGAAAATCCGTCAGTGAAATGGGCCTTTCCGTGTTTATGCTTACAATTCTCCCCAAAAAGAGTTGAAAGATCAACCTAATACTTTTACTTTTTAAGTAACAACAAGCCTTAATATGTATTAACATACTACCAATATGGTAATAAAATAAAGTTATTAGTAACAATGAAATAGAATTAGAAAACCTGCTCAGAAATGCTTCTCATTCAAAATGTGTGCTATCCATACCTAGGCTTGCTTCCTTCTGTGATAAAGGAAAAAAATAATTAAGAAAATAAATGTATAATAAATAAATGTTTTTTAAATGATACAGATACACAGGTACTTAGAAATGTCATTCTGGCTCTTGCAATTGGAATTTAGCTAGTTGTGAACTTGGGGAGTTAACATTCACTTACAATAATGAAGATTAATAAGCAAGGAGTGAACATTTTAGTTCACTTATAAAACAGCTTAATCATCCAAAGGGAAGAAAAGAGCTAGTTAATGTGCTTTTCACAACATATATAATTATAATATGGCTTACGGAAGTGCTTTGCAAACTTTAGTGAGTGTGAGTATTACCTGAAGGGGTTTTTAAAATGTGGATTCATGGATCCCTTCCCCAGAGATTCTAAACCAGTAAAGTCCAGGATGGAGCCCAGAAAAATGTATTTTTAATACCTGATAGCACTCTCAGGAAAACCCTATAAAATTGGAATTCAGATCACTCTTTGAGAAATACCAATTTAAGATGATAAATGCATTTATTATTGCACCTGAACCCACTGAATTATCAGATAAAATGCCCATCTTAGCCCATCTTTCAGATACTTTATATCACTTCGCTAGAGTACCAAAGTAGACAGCCTTTAAAGGGCTGCTAATAAGAGTCACAGTTTGTTCATTCCAGGCACTATTTTTCTCATCTTGGCTGCTAAAAATTGTCTCATAGCTTTTAGACTTCACAGGTCTTTAAAGGTCATGTGGACTTGGAATTGTTTTTTAACTTTTCGTTAATTTTTAGTCTTTAAAATTGCCATTTAATGTTGTCTCATCTTAAAATAAAATGTAATCACAGTAGCTATTGTCTGTTTCTCTTTGGTTTCTAGGGAAGACGAGGAAAACCAGGGCCTCCAGGAAAACCAGGGCCTCCAGGACCACCTGTGAGTAAACAGTAGGGTATTTCATCAGAGTCCCTCTGTACTGCTGCGTGTTCATCTAAAGGTTATCTGAATCCCCTGTAGATAATCATTTCCATCTTTCCACTGTTTAACATGGTTGTTCTCCCTACACCTCCCACCACCACCAACCAAGAGATCAGGGAGGCTGGTGGCCGGCTGCCCCTCCTGCCCCCTTCATTCCTGGACAGGAGCAAGTGTACTGCCTGCGTGGGCGCCCCAAGCCGAGTCCCAGATCAGCGAATCCTGTGCTGAACCCACCTGAGCCCCATCTCCTCAATTTCTTAACATCCAGGCTGGTGGTCAGTCAGACATCTGGGGAAGCATGCCTCCTTTTCTTGACACAGCTATTTTGCTAGTAGAATTTCATAGAATAGTGTTGCTAAAGAGAGCCATAAGGATCATGTAGCCAAGTAGCTGATCTCATCCTTTATCCCAGGCTTCTAGAGGAAGTGTGCCATTTCTTGTGGTTGTGCTAACTCTTCAACCCACTAGAGTCTGGTTTATGTCCAAGTTACTCCGCCGGCCCTGCATTCTCTATGATCACCAATATCTCTGAGTCACGAGATTCCCTGAGTGCCTTTCAGGCTTCACCTTATTTCACTGCTGTATAGGAACTGACGCTGTTGACTGTTCTATCCCTGAAACTCTCTATTCTCTTGGTTCATTAACGCTGATCGTTTTCTCCTACCTTTGAGGCCATCCTTTTTGTCTCCTTCCGTAAAGCTGTTCCCCCTTCCCTTATTTATATGTTGTATGGTTTAAAGAATCCCAGTCGTCTCTTTCCACCCAGACATTCCTCCTGAGTTCCAGGCTCCTACACCCCACGGCCTGCTCAGTATCTCCACTTGGAGGTCTCCTGTGTACTACAAACATAGCCTGTCCAAAACTAAACTCTAAAAATGATCCTAGATTTTTTTTTTCCTCTCTCTCATCCTCCACATCCAAATAGTTCCTAAATCTTGTCAATTCTACTTCCCATTAGCTCTCATTCCTCGTGCCACCGCCTTATTTAGGCCCTTATCAATTTGTATCTATATGTTTGTAGCCTTCTCCCAGCTGTCTCATTGCCTCTACCTTCTACAAGTGGGGTAATATTTCTAAATCATAACTCTGATCACGTAGCTCTTTGGTTGAAAACTCTTTAATAACTTCCCTTTCCTTCCAGATGGATTCCATATCTTCTACAGCCATTCTAGTCCCTTCAAAGTTTGTCCTTCTCCTGTCTTTGTCTATCCTCCTCTGTGCCCTTTCTTCTTTTGCAACCTGTAGTGTCATCTTCCGTTACGATCTCAAAATGCCGCACGTTGCAAATGTTCTCCCCAAGGCCCAGGTGAGCTCCCCCACCTGCAGGACGCAGCGCAGACCCCAGGTCTCCCACGAAGCCCTTGCCGGTGCTCTCAGCACAGCACGAGAGGTGTCATTCTCCGCAATCCTGTGAGCTTATGCCTCCTGCAGACAGAGCACATTGTTTTGTGACTCTTATTTTCCTTGTCTTTCTGACCACTGCCCTGTGAATATTTCTTGAACCTCTATTTTATCATCATTGTCTAGCACAGTTTCTGGCATGTAGCATGTAATTATTAATTATTTAATGAATGAGTCAACAAATGAATATACTTCACAGATGAGAAAATGAAGACGGGAAAATAAGTGACTTTTTAAAGGCCAGAGCCACCTGCACCACCACTAGAGGGCTCTAGACTGAGCCCCTTAGGAATCACTTAGGGTGTGGCCACATGCCAAAGGTGAACAAGATTGCTGCTCTGTCAGTGATTTCATTTCATCCATTTAGCCGTTCAAGTAAATTGTTCTCTTAGCAATGTACTGGTGTCAGTTGATACTGGTTATGAAACAACTGGGGGGGGAAATGGCATAAATTGGGCATCCTGGAATCCAGTCTTTAAAGGAATCAGCTCTGTTGATTTTTATCCCAAATTTTCTGGCAGAAGAGAGAACTCATTGTAGGATTTTTGGTAATTGTCTCATGCTATAAACAAGAAAAGCTGGTACAAGCTAACAGGCAAGATTAGACTTTCACATAGTTTTCTAAATGCATGATGCTGCTTTCAAGACAAGATAATTGTTGTCTCAGAGGAAGAATTTGAATGATGAAGGCCTTTATGACAGGCTTGCCAAATGTCTAGGAGAGAAGAGGATTACACCACATCCTGGAATGAGTCCTCAGCTATAGATCAAATGAGTTTACTGAAGAATTTAGAAGATTAAGAAATATGCGACCATATGAAAGAGTTTATAATATTCAATTCCACAGGTTTGGATTGCCAGAGTGTTTGGGGGAGAGAGGTACTTATTTTATTTCAAGTATTAGATTTAGAATTTAAACTCAGCTATGGGTCTGATACACAGTGTACATTAAATCCTGAGTACACGGTATTTAAAAGAAAAGTGGTTTATTTTGTAATATAATAAAATACCAATTTGTTAGACTACACAAAAAAGGGGGAAATTCTATGCAAAAAAGCAAAGGGTTTTATTCATAGGTCAGCTCTTCTTCAAAAAGAAGTATTAGACTATATCATCAGCTCATTTTTGTATAAGAATTGTGGTTTATGGAAACTCTTTGTCTTTTTGATTCTGGTCTAACTCCTCTAGTTGATTAAATATCTTTTGTCTGATACAAGTATTATCAAAACTCTATCTTGGGGTACATTTTTCATCAGCTTTTGTATTTTTTTAAGTTATTCACATAATAGATGACATGCATACCACCATACTGCAAAAAGTCCTTGTCATTCTTACAGGAGTTAGTTAAGGGAAGCATTGAAAAGAAAAGTGAAATACCTGGCTCCCCACATTCTTCTATGCCACCTTCATGTTTAATTTCCCTAAACATAATGTATTTTAGCAAGAGGACTGTTACTTCCCAAATGGTTAGAAATGAACAGAGTTCTTCAGAATCAGTCCTTTCAAGATCATGTTAACTAACATTTTAAGAAAATGAGCTTATACAAAAATCAGCCTGCTCCTAATTCACATCATTTAATAGTTTCACAAACTATTAAACATTTATTTAAGGCCTACTATGTGCCTAACAGTGTTGGGAGCTAGGCTTGCAAAAATGGATATGATGTGGCCCTTGCCCTTCAAGTATTTAAGTTTAACTCACAGAAAATGTGAATTTTCTGGAAGAGGAAGAATACTTAGAAAAGATAATGCCAGGGTGGTTTTCTTCTGGAATTGACAACTGAAGCATAAAGGTTGAGCCTTAGAAACAAGGAGGAATCCCTGCTCCTCATGACACATGGCTGAGCCCGGAGGACATTATGCTGAGTGAAATAAGCCAGTTCACCAAAAGACAAAGACCGCATGTCCACTTAATGAGGTTTCTAAAATGGTCAGACTTATGGAAACAGAGAACACATAGGGACGGGAGTACTGGGGAGTGTTATTCCACGGGTATAAAGTTTCAGTTAGGCAGGATGATTACATCCCAGAGATCTGCCCTACGACATAGTGCCTGTAGGTAGCCATACAGTATTGTGCATTTCAAAACCTGTTAAGAGGGTAGATTTCATGTTAGGTGTTCTTACCACACACAGGCACACACTAAGGGACACAAGGAAAGTCCGGGAGGTGCTGGGTATGTCAGTTACCTTGGTTGTGGTGATGAGATCACAGGTGTTTGCATCTGTCCAAACTCATCACATTGTACACATTAAATACGTGCAGTTCTTTGTGTCTCCCTTATACCTCAATAAAGCTGTTTCTGTAAAAGTTGAGAAGGTCTGTCCAGTAAAGCAAATAGAGGGGAAGGAGAGAGCAAGCTAGGAGCTGCTGACAGAGGAAAGCAGCCTGAACAAAAGCATGAGTGCTGAGCCCCGGGGAGTAGGGCAGGCGGCGGCCAGACAGCTCTGACCACAGCACTGACAAGTCGGGTCCAGCCCGGGCAGCACCCTGGCAGAACTGCTGTGAGCTCCACATGTCCCAAGAAGCCAGGACAATCTGTGAAGAGCTCTGAGTGGAGAGTCCCAGGGCCAGATTTCCTGATAGGTCTCTCTAGTGGCACAGTAGTTGGATTGCTGAGAGAGAGTGAGATCCATTACAGCTATCATAGTATTTACTAGTCATTTGTATTTTATTACAACTGACATAGAGCTTAAGAGACGTCCCCCTTTACTTGTGGGCATTTTTAGATCAAAATGTTATTGTTTTTTATTTGTCTTCTTCCACTTTGTACCTTATGTGAGATGAGCCCTCCCCCCTTCACAACAGGAAGGAAGGTAACAAGAGAAAGAAGGAAAGGTTGGTGGGCACCAAGATCCTTCCGACTGAGATTGGGAGAAGGTGTCTGACTCACCCTACTGGCTGGCGTCTGAGATTCCTAAAGCATGTGTTAGAATGTCTTATGACAGTGTGAACTATAAAAAAATAGTAATTTTCTCTCTTACCAAGCAATAATTAAATAATACATAACGTCCCTCAAATGAGTGAATAGTATAGCATATAATTTTACTATATTATGTTTGAGCAATTAGCCTTCAGAAAAGCTAAGGGAAAATTTTTTTATTGATTTACTCTGACCAGTGGGATTGTCTGAAAAGAACCAAGGAATAGGAGTTTTTAGGAGGCATGGATCCTTTGATAACAGCATACTTTGCTCAGTTTCTTCAAGAAAATGTTCTCCCCTTCAGGGCTTTAGAGATGTTCCCTACATCAAAAGTAGTATTGTTTTTCAGGGGAGTGTCAGTGAAGATTTAAAAAAAATAGAAGAAAGAAATCTTTAATGGCCTGAAGCAACTCAAATAATTGAAACATTTTAACCAACCATTCTATTTGTGATTGTTTGTTCTGAAGCCAAATTTGTCTTTCCTCACTTTCTTAAGAAACATTTGTACCAAAAAGATTAGTTGTTTACAAAGAATAATTTCCCACAACTTTGTGTGTGTGGAAGGACAATCTTTTTCACCCTGAGAGAGTACATTCTCTAGGGGAAAGAATCTAATAAAGGAATATTTACTAAAAGTAGATCTTTGAACTAATGTTATTAGATTTTCTTTATGAATTAATGTTTCATCAAAGTCATATATATTACTCCAATTTAGCTTCCCAAACTTAATAGCAATTTTTCCTCTCTTTGAGGAAGGTTTAGTTGAAACTTAGACACATGTAATCTGCATACATAAGATTATTCTTATTGAGATGCTGGTAATTGAGGGGCAACTAACTGGTCCACAGAGCTGACCACAACCCTTCATGATGAACGCACTTTTTATAAACTATTGGTCCAATTTCCTGTTAATAAGCAGAGCTGATCTTACCTCTACAAAGGGAAAAGCTGCCAAATTCCCCCAAGTAACTTCTGTCATCTTGTTTTGAATGAATATTCTTCATTGGAGGGAAACCATTAGGTAACAATGTCTTGGACTGATGATACCTGCAAATACACTAAGATTATGATTTTTTAAATTATTTATTTATTTATTTATTTTTGGCTGCGTTGGGTCTTCATTGCTGCACGCGGGCTTTCTCTAGTTGCAGTGAGCAGGGGCTACACTTCGTTGCGGTGCATGGGCTTCTCATTGCAGTGGCTTCTCATTGCAGAGCATGGGCTTTAGGCACACGGGCTCAGTAGTTGTGGCACGTGGGCTCAGTAGTTGTGGCTCGTGGTCTCTAGAGTGCAGGCTCAGTAGTTGTGGCGCACGGGCTTAGTTGCTCCGCGGCATGTGGGATCTTCCCCGACCAGGGCTCAAACCTGTGTCCCCTGCATTGGCAGGCAGATTCTTAACCACTGCGCCACCAGGGAAGCCCCTAAGATTACGATTGAGAGCAGTTTTCAGAGAGGAAGCACGAGAGCATTAAGCCTCTCCCTGGGGAAGGAAATAGCAGTAACTCCTGAGGAAACAGATTCCAAAGAGAGAGAAATGGACCGGGAGAGATGATTACAGCACTAGCTCTGTGTTCGGTGCTCCACTGCCAGCGCATTATGTAATCCTCACAACTATCACGAGAAGTAGAAATGATGCTCATTTTATAATAGGGTAAAGGATGCTTAGAAACGTCGAGTAACTTGCCCAAGATCACACAAGTATAAGTAGGGGTTGTAGACTTGAGACCCAGGAACGGACCGCTAAACCCACCTTTATTCTCTCACTCACTCTCCAGTAAAAATTTCTTTGTCTTTCAAGCCTTCCAGTTATCTGAGTGGCATAAAGGAATGGAAAATAGTGGCCTTGTGTTAGGATGATGAGGCTTCGAGAGTCTCGAGACTTGAAATGCCTTAGTTTATTTCAGAGTATTCCAGGTTTTCATTCCTTTAGAAGGGAGAGCAGAGCAGCTGGCAATGAGGCGGAACAGGAGAGTTTAACTAATGAGCCATTAAAGGCGGCATGTCTTCGCCCACCCGTTTGACACCTGCTTCACTTCTCATTCATCATCACTGTAAACGTGTTTATTAAAAACCACATTAATTGGAAAATGTGTTATTATTCCTTTCTGTTGCAGGCAGGGCCCTTGATTTCCTTTCTTTTTTTTTTTTTTTCTCTGGCATTGTTTTTGTGCACTGTTTCATTACTGCAGTAAGAGAATCGGGCAGTGGGCTCACATGTGTCACAGAAATTCACCTAATTTGTAATGTGGAACAGGAGCTCCCTCTACTGTTCCCACTGGAAAAGCTCTAGGAGAAGAATGACACTCTTCAGCCCTCGGGAGGCTGTCCAGGGTCTGGAGATTGTTCAGTGTTTGAGGCTTAATTATAAATCTACATGATTTTCAACGTTTATTTTCAGGATTTTGTTGCATCTTATGCTTATCCTGTATTTTAAATACAAATACTAGCTCATCAATAGTCAATTTCAATGTCAATTGGATGCCCTCTAGAAGTGAAAGCCCTTAGCTTCCTCTAAAATGCTGACTTATTGTAACACGCTGATAAAACTCTGCAGCGTGAGTTTTTGTGGGAGCTGACTCTGATGGAATTTACGCTTCTTTTCTAAAGCAACCATAAGATTTAAAACATATACAAACTTGTTGTTTCCATTTTCATTTTAATTTCAGTGTAGAACTTCTTTCACCTTTAATGCATGAGTCATTGCTCAGTCCTGAAGGTTATGGTTACAGAGCAGGGTACATGGTTAAAAGAGTGAATTTAGGATGTGAAATTGAATTCATTTATCCAACACATACTTACCTCGATCACCTAGCATGTGTTAATGACTATTACAAGCCTTGAGTATACAGTGGTTTATAAAAAAAACACCAACAAACAGACAAATTAAAGCTAAGGTCTCTACCTTCAGTAACTTACACTCTATCGTGTGTGGGGGCGGGGGGTGAGGGACCGATGGTGAAGAGGCAATTCCATAGGCAGACAAAACAATTTCAGCTTAATATGCAGTGCTACAGGGGAATAAACTGGGTAGCGTGAGAGTGGTTTGGAAGGAAGAGTTGTTGCCCTAGTTAAGGTGGTCCAGGTGGCATCTCTGAGCATCTAGGTGACGTTACTTGAGAAGGAGCCAGCCATGCGAGGCCCAGAGCAAGAACTTTCCAACCAGAAAGATCAGGAACTGCAAAGGGCCTGAGGTGGGAGAGAGGTTGCTGGGTTCAGTAAACAGAAAGGAGCTGGGAGAAGAGCAGTGCCAGAGGAGGCTTTGGAGCTGAGTGGCTTAGCCTTATGAGAGTGGAATCGGGGAGCCGGTGGGGAGAATAAGTGGCAAGGAAAATAATCAACTGGTCACATCTCCCTTTTCTAGGTCTTTGTCTGTGTTTTTATCTCAGGTGGTTAGATTTTTATTTTGATGTGATGAAATGATTATTCCTAATGATAATTCTGAAGGCAACATCGTTGTAGCATATCGTTTCTAGTCTTTGCATGGACAGGAAACAGACTTGTTTGCTGAGAAAACAAGGAAACAGACAAAGCTTTGACAGTTGCCCATTTCACTTCAGCCCAGCCTGAATCCAGGGGACACCATGTTTTTCCTTGGAGATGGAGAATCTCATCACATACAGGTCATTCTCTCTTCCCCACAGCTACACCTGAGGCTTCCTTTCTGATAGGCTGCAGGTTGAGATGAGCAGTTATAACTATGAAAGTCTATGCTCTGGAAACACCGTGGAACTAATGCCTTCCCACATCTGTGCCCTGTTATCCATCACTATCCCCACCTTTTCCGTCTTCATCTCCAGCCTTATTTCCTCTGCACTGAGGACCCACGGTGCAAAGTTAATGTTAGCAAGGCCCACCCCTAAGGGAAATTAGTCCCCCAGACACATTTTGGACTGCTCAATAAAGTGGATGACAAAAATGTCCAATTAAAACATTTGACTTCTTGCTAAAATACTCTGTGTGACTATGTGCATTTTGAGGACCATCATGTCTCAGTGGGAATCCAGTTCATAGTCTGAACATCCGTCTACAAGCCTTGAATTGATCAGGGTTTTCTGTTTCTCAGTTTTCCTTTCAGCAAAGAACTTTAGTCTCTTTGGTCTATTAACGGATAAAGGCCATGTACTGTACTGATATCTTCGGAGGAAAAGAACCTAACCATTTATCTGTGTCAACGGGAATAGTAATTTTATTCATAATAAAAATAAGATGACTTCCTTAGAGTTAAAAATAAAGATACCTAAGGCCTATAAAATGGAGGCCTGGCCAGTTAATCATTTTTATTACCACTCGTCCCCCACTGGGGCCATGGTCCCAGACAAAACAGCTGTTGCCAACATTACTAACATTCCAGTGTCACCTTGTGTGGCCACAGAATCCGTAGACATGCATGTGAGGCAGCTGGGGTCTCAGGTGGAGAATGTGAAAACCAGCACTTGGGTTCCACTCCCTAATTACTTCTCTTTTTTTCTCCCAATGAGCAGCAACAGTGAGACATTATTAGCCACTTTCTGAATGCCTGAGTTTTTTACTAATTATAGATACACTTGGGAAGAAAAGGATTTTATGTTCTTACAGCCAGTGACTCCTTTTCTTCATTTTGGGTCACGTTATTGAAACCAGCTGTTAAGACTTCTGAATGACAGACGTTGTGTATAGCAATGATGGGACAGAATATTTGAAATCCTTGATATATGGTCACCAAACTTGTTATTGGGCCAGTGCGTAGATTAAATGCTGTTTCTCTGTGGGAGGTAAACAGTAAGGTTTTAATAAATCTGATCGGCCTTTGAGAAATATTCAAAAAGGGAGACTTGTTTCCTAAATAATCTTATAATTTGTATTTGATGATATAGTTTACAAAAGTATCTCCATACGGCATTTTTAATTTTACCGCTGTATAACTCTGTGAAACAGGCAAGAAAAGATTATCTCCATTTTAACAATAAGAAAAGTCTGGGCCTCCAGAAGTAGGGGGCTTAGCTAAATCTATTCAGTCAGTTTTCTCTTCACAGCAGCTACAACCTGGTAGGAAATTGTTTCCATCAAAGGAGAGACTAAAAGATGTTATGTGAGTAGAGAAGCAACAAGTTTTCAGCATGATCCGGGGGACCTGAAACATGAGGGGAAATTCTGTAGAAAGTGAGACTCGAAGGGGCTTCAGTTATATCTGTAATTTCAGTAAAAAGTAAAGAGATCTAAAGTAAATATGGCCGATGGTTAGGACTTGACAGCATTGGATTGCGGATTCATGGGGATTTATCATATTATATTCTATACTTTCCAGCATGCTTGAAATATTCCAGATTTCTTTGACAAAACAGGAAAAGCATCCTGTGGGATGGACTGAGGTTAATATCACTAATTACTTCTTCACTGGCCTAGAGTGTCAGCGTCTTCTCTTTTGCCTGAAATCCTTTGTAGAATGGGGCAAAGTGTTTTAAAAATGAAATCATTCAGTATGTTTTTCTAGAACTTCCCTGAGTGTACCCTCTGTAACCGTGCAGTTCAGTTGAGCCAAGAAATGTCATTTGCAGATTTATCATGAGTATGACCTACAGATCAGAAAGAAACCTTGATGTCAGACGTTTGAGTTGAAAGTGGAGGCTCCAATCACCACAAAATAAAACCTCACTTTGCTTTTGTCCAGAGCTGTCCAGGATGTCCCCAGCCATTCGAGTTGTGTACATGCCCTTGGCCTCTACGTAACTTGGCAGCGTGTAAGCCAGTGCCATCAGCCTGGCTGTCTTAAGTCTCTGCGGTTTGCCTGGGAATCACATTTTCTGTGCATAGGAAGCGCTGTCATCCTACCAACACTTGTTTTTCTAAACGTTTTTATTTTATATTGGAGCATAGTTGATTAACAATGTTGTGTTAGTTTCAGGTGTACAGCAAAGTGATTCAGTTATACACATACATGTATCTATTCTTTTTCAGATTCTTTTCCCACTTAGGTTGTTACATCCTGTTGAGCACAGACGTAGAGAAGAATTTATGGTTACAGGGGTGGGCGGCAGAAATGGCAGGGGGAAGGGATAGTTAGGGAGTTTGGGATTGACATGTATCAACACTTTTAAAGAGAGTGAATATTATCAGTTACATAAGTGGAATCTCAAAGCATTGATAGCTGCAGGCTGTGTAAGCCAACCTCCCTTCAGATTTGAGAGGTGTATTGAGAGATTCCTGAGGTCAGACAGGGGGGTGCAGGCTCAGCTGTTCCCCAGGTATGGTTTCTGTTGATGGTGAACTTTGGGCGATGCCGCTGGATACAGATCCTTTGTTTCACCATCTCCATCCTTACTGGTTCTCATGCCCCGGTGGCTTTAATCGCCTCATGCAGCGTCAGTGATGTGGCTTCTGTGGGGAGGCAAGCCCCTCTTGAGATTCCTGTTGCTCCTTATGTTACAGGGAGCTGACACATAACGTTTTTGCTTTTGCAAGACATACTGAGGGGAAATGAGTATGAAACATTTTATGGATGGATAAGCAGAATCACAGCATTAGGGGAGGGATCATTTCTTTCTAACTCTCATACCATGGAAATCAGTCATCAGTGTCCCAGCAAGGCACTCTGTCAAGAATGCAATGGGCTTTATCACCAATTAGATGGATTTGTTTCATGGTATCAGGGAAAATAAGCTCCTTTAAAAATGATTTTTTTTTCTCCCTTGGAAAGTAAAGTGTGAAAAACTTCTGAGCTTCACAGCATAATTTAGAAAGTCTGCTTTTATGAAATGGATTAATTACACCCATTGAACGCATTCACTGTCACAGCCTCACCCTCCCACTCCTGTTCCAAAATGACAAGTGAAACCGGGCGCTGTGGAATTTTGCAAAACAATCAGGTCACATATTGAGTATTTTGCTTATTCATACGACCATAAACTGCCTCTGCTTGAGTTCCCTCAATTACACAGCTCAGTGTGCAGGCCAGAAGAGACAAGCCCAGCTCAAGTGAGCACTTCTGGAATACACAGAGGGATGCATTTGAAAAATGTCCAAAGTGGCAGATGTGAAAAATTCTCATTCAAGACCCAGAAGCTGCCTTCGCTGCAATCCTTCACCTGTTAATCGCGCTGCTTCTGAACTTCTGAACCAGGGTTGCTGGCAATATCTCAGACGGAGACACTTAGGAGCTACTGATCTTTCAAAGTATAGTGCAGGTATATGCCACTGGGGTGGGGCAAGGGGGACCTGGCTGAGACAAGAGAAGATCACTGCTGCTCTCAGAATTTCCAGAGATTCACCAAGAATAAACGTTGGCTGCCGGCTTCTAACAAAACTGCTCTTACCTTTTTTAGGGGAAGTCCCCAGAAGATGCCCTTGACCAATGCTTGAACCAGTGTATTGCTGTATCACTTAAATCCTTCAGATCCCACATGGCAATACACAAATCTCTCTTCCACAAGAACACAATGGCACAACTGTAGTTTTGTTTGAAGGGTATTTCATCTTCTTACTAAGTGTGACTACTTTCCCATGACTGTTCATCCACTGCAATTTCATGCTCGTAGGAATTTCAGCCTATCAAAATGATCCCTAAGCAATCTTACTCTCTTGTTTCTAGTCTTTTTCCCACCAACTCTGACCATTTTTGTGTTTGTTTTTCTCCTACCATCTCATAAATGCCAAGACTCTACCCCTCATTTGGTACCATTTGAACTTCAAAAGTTACTTAAGATGCTGATCAAGATCCAACTTCTTTCCTTTTCCCTCTCAGCAGTCTCCCTCTCACCTCTCTCTAATCCAAGCCCTCCTTGATTTTCACATTTCTTGTATCTGCCTGTGGTTCCTCTCTCTTATCCTCACCCTCCTCCCATTCTGGTCACTTTCCTCTTGAGCTCTTCTTGCCCAGTCTTTGAAAAAGTGCATCTACACTGTGTCCCAGAGCTCCCTGTGCTTGGCCCTTGTAGATTTTGTCTCTCATTAATAGATCTGCCATCTTTTACCCTTGAATGCCCTACTTGATGTTTTTAACCAGCTCTAAGATGATTGATTTTTTTTTTTTTCTTCTCTATCTGTCATCCCTCTCACTGTGAGGCAGATAAAGGAAAGAGTTAAAATATCAAAGCTATAGCGTCAGGCCAACTTGGATTGAAATCTAGCTGTTGTCTGCTGGTTGTATGACCTTGGGTAAGATAGTAAACTTTTTGTTATAAGTAACATAAGGATAATGCCTACCTCACTGGGTTGCTGTAAAAGTAAAATGCAATAACATATGTACCTGCCACACGGTTACTACGTTCCAAGTGTTACTATTGTTATTTATTAATATTATTATCATTACCCCGTTTTATCATTCTCTGCCACCTGCTCATTATGTTTTATTTTCTTTCCCAGGATTTAATCCAGAACCTCCCATTTCTAAAGCAAAAGTGTTGATACCTTTCCAAGTTCTTTGATTAGCATCGTCCTATAGCTTTTTCCTCTGAGTCCCACTTTTTACGATCAAAGTTCGTCTTAAGACTTAACTACACTTCTCAGAGCCTCATGCCAGAAAGTGAGTGCCAAAGGCCTGGGGGGCTGCGAAGCCACAGTCTTCAGGATATGCACTCCCCCCTTTTCTGTACCCTCTCCTCCCTCGGTGCTGTCTTCTCCTGTCCCACCTGCCATATAACATCCCATTACTCCTCCCCTTTTTTGTCCCATCCAACTTGCTCTCAGGAAATACTTACTGAATGGTCCATAAGAATATATTCAAGTGGAACAACTCTTATACTTGGTTCTACCATTTGTTTATTGCATGATTTGGGGGTAAATCTATCAGTTTTTCCCTGTCAGACGGAGAACATAATCATACCCATCTCACATAGTCTTTATGAGAATCAAATAAGATGATGTGTTTTGCAGTCACATTACCCTGCCATCTAAGAAAATATAAGTGAAAACGTATTTAGAATTATGCTGAGCTGTATGAATATGAAACATTAGTATTACATCTCCCAAGAACACTTGCGTTCGAGCTGGTGATAAAACCCAACACCAAATAAACCAGTCTTTCTTTATGAAGTTTTAGGCAGGCATAAACCAGAAGGTGGGTGAGACATTTTCAGAAATAAGAGCCCCTTCCAAGGAACCTTAAATTTCACCTAATATGTGCTATCTGGCCCACATCCCCACTGTAATCCCGTAAAGGAGAACTTGAGCTCTCTGTGTTGAAATATAACCATAGTATAAACACTTAATGAATCCCCTCCTTGCTTCAGAAATCATATTTTGCAATTTGAGAGTTTTCAGCAATTTTGGGGGGGAGGGGTTGGAGTGCTGGTATCTCCTTAGCCACTAAAATTTTGTAGCAGAAACATTCTCTGAAAAACAATCTATTCTAAAATTACAACTGTTTAAGTTAATTAAATCCCAAGAGACAATGAAAAAATTCATTTACAGCCAATATTTAAGGTAAATAAAAGGATCTGTGTTTAAAAGAAAAAGAAATTGATTTCCCAAATATTTTCTAAAGAGTACTTATTGATTTTTCTCTCAGAATTGGAAACAACGTTCCATGTTGTAATTCTGGTCAAAATCCATCCATAAGCTCTTTCTACTTAACTGGAGCTCACTGCAGCTTTGTTTTCAGTTAGTTAGCCAGATTCTTAGATTAATCTACATCTGTTGGCCCTGTCTTCTGTGAGTTTGGAAGCAGCAAGACCCCTGCTCAGTTTGCTACCATTCGTAACTGAAATCAAAACGAACAAGCAAGAAATTGGCTATACCCTCAAAATTTTTCCTGCAAAAGATTCTATTGAATTCAGCAAATACTGGGATGGGGGTACTATATGTTATGATAAGATAAAAAAGATTGAAACTCCTGTCTTCAATGAGTTTTCATTCCAACTGGAAAGATAGACATGTACTCAAACCACCATAAATCAGTATAAATGTGCTTCACTAATTTATATATAATGTTATAGATAGAATATATGTATAAGAGAAAAACTCATTCTTACATTAAGCTTTGCAGCAATTACTGTATTATTGAAATATGCCTCATCTTACCATTCCTATGAATGAGGTTAGGCTTCCTAATAATTTTTTTAATATCAGAAAAATAATTACCGATCTTTGCCTTTTCTACTAGCCATTAGAAAGTTAGAAATATTTCTTGAAAATTAGCCCAAATGACTTTTCAATAACAAACTTTCTATATCTTCTTATAGCAAAGCTGTTTTTTAGCGTGTTTTGGAAAAAGTTGATTAGTGCAACTTTCTTCATAGAGGTTTGTGGTATTTCAAAGATGGTTAGCAAAGTTAATTGGAAACCCACGGGGCCAGAAGGCAGTTGTGTACAACCTGAAAATATGTATTTGTGAGTCCTGAAAAGAGCCCCTAATGAGAGAGCTCCTAATGAAGAGTGTTGGTGCGTAGAGATGAGTGGTACCCAGATGGCGCACGGAGGCTCAGTCAGCAGTTATGGAGAGCTGAAGGATGCTGTCAGAGAAGAGGGAGGAAGGAAGACAGTTCAGGAGGGAGGGCCAGAGAGGGAGCAGAGTGGCTGAGGAGCCGTGGAGACCTTGATTCAGAACGTCAAGGGTGTGCTAAAGCTGACCCAAAGGCCCAGCCCTGACGGGCACAGGGAGTTCGCAGCAAAGACCAGGGAAGGGAAAAAAGGCAACAGTGGATTCTTCGAGCTCCGCATGCTGCATGAACTGGCTGAAAAGTGAAAGTGCGGCCAAGACCAGGACCGAAGAAGCTTTAACACAGAACTCTTCCCATCCTTTAAACGTTGGGAATCTGTAGCCCAAACTGAAATCTAAGGAGCTGATAATGCAAACAGTTGATCATTTTCAGACTAGCATCTGATGACGCTGGTGGCAGACAGGATATTTCTCTGTCTTCCACCTCTAGCAAGATTTTAGCCCAAAAAAAAACCAACAAAAAAAACCCTTTTTAAATGCTTTAAACTATTACCGAGTATATATGTTCCCAAGATGAATGTATCTTTAATAATTCCCTTCATCACACCAGGCATGGTTGTTTGCAGTAGGAAACAACATCAGGGTCTCTCCCCACGCCAGGTTGATGGACCGCTTCGGTAATTACACGCGAGCACAGTTGGGTTATGAACAGGTGTGTCTCCCCGGAGCTCATGAGCATTTTAAAGCTGTTGTGTAATTGTCTACTTATCCTATTAACTCGGGCGTCCTGTGTCTCCCAATCCAACACAAATAGGGCAAAGCCATGGTATCTGTCACTAACAGGAGCAGGATACTGGGACAGTTTTCCTTTCCATAAGCATAATTTTAAAAATTCCTGCAAAAGTTATTTTAGGCTGAGAATCTGCTTTTAAGTTACAAGAATTGAGCAAATAAGAAGTGAGTTTGGGGCCAGGCTGCCTCCATTAAATATTAGCCCTGCCGCTTACCAGGGGTGTGACCTTGGGCCAGTTAACCATTTCAAATGCTCATTTTTCTGTATCTTTGAATTGGAAATAATGATGGTACATACCTCATGGTGTCATCGTAGAGATGAAATGAGTTAGTCTATTTGAAACCCTCGGTGTAATGCCTGGCGCACAATACACACTACCTATATGTGTGCCATGATTATTTGATGGATTCTTCTGCTCTAGTTGACAGATGTTATTAATTAATCTGCTGTATTCAGGAGCCCCACTTGTTAAGCCTTTCCCTTTTAGCTAAGACGAATGTGTCTGAAGCTAAATGTACCTACCACATCACTAGTCTTTGATCTAATTGACCTTATGATCAATACACATTCACCATTCACCCAATGCCTGCTATGCAGATACCCCTAAGCTACCTTTGATTCTACTACATACGGTATCTAAGATTTCTCCTTGCCTTGTTAAAAATAGTTGCAGAAGGATCAATGTGTATGGAGTCTCATGTCTCCTGAGTTTCAAGAGTGAGCTCCGAACTTGCACCTTCTTGGTCGGAAACTTTGTGAAACAACCCCCAACTCAGTAATTGCTTTCCTCTTCGCTTCAACTGCGTGACCTGGAATACGTCACACAAAGCTGGCTGATGGAAAAAGAACCTGAAAAATACATAGCGCCTTGAGAATTCTTTTCTGACATTAGCTCTATTTTGATTCCAGCAAGGTAGCAGCGTCGTTTGTCTTTCCAACCACAGTCGGCTCCATTCCTCACGAGGCCTATTATTTTCTCACGAGTTATGTCAGCCTCCTTCCATCATCCATCACTACATCTTGCTGTCCTCAACATTTAATGGCACAAAGTAAAGCCTTCATGTCAGATCTTCTGTCACAGGCCGTTCCTAAGAAACACCCGTCATAAATGTTGACCAACATTAATCTTTTCAAGATAACCTAAGGTGTTACCTGTGTCAGTGAGTGCAGCTAGCAGATGTTCCTTAAAATGTGTCTTCACTTTCCAAAGCTTTCGTTCCCTTTTTAAAATAATAATCTTTGTATAACAGTGACTTTGGTTGGCTGAATCACGATCTTTCAGTGTCTTATCTTCTGAGAACTTTGCTTCTGTAACATTTTCTCTCTTCCTAAGAGCTTTAGAGGTGCGGATGAAATATGCAGTCTCTTTTCTGAGATAGCTGAATCTATTTTGGCCTGAACTACCTAAATTAAAATCATGTTAATCTTTGCATTTTCTTACACCCCTTTCCCCAAAATTTAATCCCTGAAAAACTCAGAGAATGCTTCTCTTCGTGGAATTTTTAGGGACAGACAAATGTCTTTACTTCCTTCCTACCCACCCAAAGCTCAGCGTGGTGCTTCGTGAATATTTCCACATCTTCTGAAAACTACATGTATTTAAATGTCTTAAGCCCAAGGTTATATAGCAGATATCTTTTTCTGGCCTGAAAGTCCGTGGGAAGCCCATTTTCACCCAACTAATTCAAAAAAGTAAAGCAATAGCAAAAAAATATTTTTCCCTTATTTTTTAAGGTAATAACACGTGGGCATACATTTCCATAATTCATTGATAAAAGCCCTATAAGAAGTGTCAAACATAAACTGAAGCTCTTCAGCCTCTTCCCTTGAGGAGTTTTATGGGTAAGATTCCTTTTAATAAGGAATATGCTGATGGCCGACCTTTTAGTAAAATGTTACGTGTTCCCAGTTAGGACCTTTCTTTGGATCCATGCAGGATTTAACCTAGAAATACGTTTAAGAACCAGAAAAGTTAATGTCCATGTGATTCTCTGTTAATTAGAATACTTGACCGAACAGACACTCCCTTCTTCTTACCTGTGAGATTTTAAGAGTTCTTAGATACATTATTTAAATACACATTGTTTTGGTAAATGTTTACGTATGTCTTTGATTTGTTTCTAATACAGGGACCTCCTGGAATACAAGGAATGCAACAGACTCCTGATGGATATTATCACAAGGTATGGCTTCTTTCACTCACATCATGTAGACAGAGATTTTATGTGATGGTGTTTTTGAAAAATAAAATAAACTTAATTGCTAATTGCTCAGACTTTGAAACATAATCACATATACTTAACATCTTTCCATAATGAAAATATGTTTCCAAAAAAGTATTTTGGTCAGCATCTTTTTACAAAACCAGGATTTTATCTTTATTTTTGGCTGGGTTGGATCTTCGTTGCTGTGCACGGGCTTTCTCTAGTTGTGGCGAGCGGGGGCTACTCTTCGTTGCAGTGCGCAGGCTTCTCATTGTGGTGGCTTCTCTTGTTGCGGAGCACGGGCTCTAGGCATGCAGGCTTCAGTAGTTGTGGCTCGCGGGCTGTAGGCGTGTGGGCTTCAGTAGTTGTGGTGCACGGGCTTAGTTGCTCCGTGGCATGTGGGATCCTCCCGGACCAGGGCTCGAACCCGTGTCCCCTGCTTTGGCAGGTGGATTCTCAACCACTGTGCCACCAGGGAGGTCCCTATCTTTACTTTTAAAAAGTTTATTTCAAAGTTTGCAAAATTTCATGCAAAAAATTAACGTAAAAGACATGTTTCACCATTGATAGCGTCATATATGTGGTTTCCCTGAGGGCAGAAAGAGATGATTTGCTACCTTAGAGCTCTGGGTAGTGCAACAGGTGATAGATTTCTTACCAAACTAACAGGTGCTACACTAAAATCTCAAGCAAAGGTTTACATACTATGGGTCAAGACTGAAGTCTCCCACCTTTCAGGAAGGAGCCACTTTAACTTCACCAAGATTTTTAATTACCATTGGGTTGGATGGAATATGACATGGAAAGATCTGACAGCCAAAAGGCAAGACAGTTTTGCCCCCAATTCTACAAGGAAGCACAGAAGACAGAGAAGAATGGGTGTGGGCAACCGAGTGTGACTCAGAGACCTAAGTGAGACCATTGGTTGGCTCACCATTCAGCACATATTTGGGGTCTGATCGCTTTGTGGGGGGCATTCTGGCCACTGACTCGGATCCCTTATTACATCATAGTTTATCACTGATAAGCTGCAAATTTGGAGAAACTCCCCTTTATGTCTGTCCTGTGTTCTTGGTCTCCCTTTCTGTAGATTCCTCTGGCTACTGTTTTTCCTCTGTTTAAAAACCCAAAGAAACACCCTGTGCCTGTGCCGGCAGAGGCCTTGAAGGCAGCAGGTGCACAGAAAATGACAAGCTAATTAATTCGAAATCCCAATTCTTCCATCAGATTAAGTTCAGCATGAAGACGTGGATCATTTGTGGCTGATAAATTTAAAATCAAAAGTGTGGAAAGTCTCTTCCACTTCCTGCATAATCCTATCTTAACTTTTCTCATTTCCTTAGAATTTCCATGGAATATTGTATTAGCAGGAATGTATGAGGTATATTTTACGATCCTTTAGTAAACATTTTCTGTATAGATCTCTCTGTACTAGCTTTTTCACAACCATAAGGCTTGGCCCACATGAAAAAAAGTAAGAGAAGCATATCTAAAATTACTCAATTAAAATACACTGTATTTCTGTAATGACATCTACTGGTACAAAATAGGATCTCCTATAAATGCTTCAAAATAATGAGAATGAGTTGGCTCTGATATAACAGTGTCAGCTAAAAAAAACTTAAAGAACACTGTGTATTACTACCACCCTTGGTATAAAATTTACCAAGTTGCTACTCAGCTACTTAGATATTTGCATCCTTTGCAAAACTTTCCATGCTCATCTCTTTACAAGTCTCTCAGCGCTACTTCTGTATATAGTTTATCTTGCCAACGAGTCAGTTTTCCCTTAAATGAAGATATATAGCGCATTTATATTTTAGAATCTGAAGTTGAGAACATAAATTTTTTCCTTGAAGGTTATATTTCCCCCAAAATGAGGCTGACCGGAGAAGGTGAGTGGAGAGTCTTGCTAACAGCAAACCAGTTCTCTGAATTTAGCTGTTGACTCACCTAAAAGAACTCCAGCTATTGTTACTACCATTGTTACTACAGGGCAGAGGCTCACAGGTGTTTAGTCCACCTGTGCTCAGAAGGTGACTTCAGAATTGGAGCACAGCTGGGTAAAGAGGGGTGACCATAGCGTCTCTTCCCCAAATGAAACACCGTTACCAGTTAACATCAGAAGGCTTTAGACCCACCTGGGAATTAATGGAAGGTAACTTTCCAAATACTTGACTCTGTTTCCTTCTGAGAATAGTTAGGGCTGTTCCAGGGAGGTCCCACCAGGATGGATGGATGGAGGTAGGGCCCACCTTCTCAGCACCTACACTGAGCACCTTTCTGGGTTGTAACCGCCACCTCTTCACCCTCGGCTTCACAAAAGAAAGGGCCAAGTGTGCCATGGTGAACAAGATGCCTGTTTGCACTTGGCCATGTCCCCAGCAGGCCACCCCCACCGCTTTGGGATAGTGAGCTTGTTTCAATTTGCAGTTCATCGCATGCCTGATGAACATGTCTGGCTGTCGCGAATAAGCACAGAGAGAAGGGAGGCCCTGAGTGAGACTTTCCTGGAGAGTAAATAATGGACCATGTATTGAAACATACGAAGTGACATTCCAAGGTTAAAATAATCTTCCCGTTTAAATTGGCGTTGATTTATGTAACGTCTGCACTTGAGTCCTGGGCCTCGGCACCTCAGCTCGCAGCAGCTCAGCCGTCCCGCAGCCTGGGTTCTGCGGAAGAAGCCGCCCCTGGGAGAATGAGTGGCCGACCACTCATACACCTCCCCTCCCCTTCCTCGCCTGAAAGAGCTCCTGGCTCATTTCCTCATCCCAGGAAGCCTCAAAGGCAAAGGAATTGCCTTTGGCCCCTGTACAAGAGTTGATTGTTTTCGCCTACAATTTTCCTTGTCATCAGAGGAAGAAGCTCAGGCCTAAGAAGCCCTCTCCTCTCACAGCACAAATCAAAAAGAGAATTGGGGAAGAAAAAAAAGGCAGTGAGGAAAAGAGAGACTAAGGAGGGAGGTCAAGACAGTTATATAAGTATGTTTCTACGTATTTTGCACGCCCACTCGAGGATGCAAAGAATGAAAGGTAGATTCCCCTCTCCATCACACAAATAATTTGCACAGCGCTGCTCCCATTCTGCAAGACTGGTTGCAAAGAAGCAGCAAGGCTGAGCATATTCTTCCCCTCAAGGAAAATCTGCTCACAATCCAGCAGCCTGCTCTGCATTGTCTCCAGCTCTGGGGATTTTAATAAAAATTTGATAGGTTCTGTCACCTGCTAAAGCCGTCAGATCCAGAGCTCCTTACAACAATCTAGATGGGAAAGAGAAAAAAAAAAAAAAGCATTCCCTGTGGAGGCCAGGTACTTGCAGGTTTTACATTGCATATTGGTTTTTAAGGATCCACATGGAAAATGTGTAGTTGGTTATCTTAACATCACCACCCTCCGTGCAATTTGCAGAGAAATCAGTCTCATCTGTTGGAGATTGATGCTGTGTCTCCCTGCAACCAATTCCAGTGTTCACTTCTCCAAACTGTTGATCCAAAAAAACCAATTTGCTAGCAAAATCATCTGTTTTTCCTTTCAGGTATCAAACCACAACTTCATTTTCATACGCACAGACTAGAAAGGACAGAAAACATTTCTCCAGAATCAAATACTCAAGGTCTTTCCAAGCAGTGAGTTGAACCCAAAGATAGCACAGAAAGTGAAGGCCTCCTTGGAAACACTGGAGGCAACCCTTCTGGGCCTGGAAGATTTAGAAATAAAATTTAAGTCCTAACTTCCTATCTCCCCCTCCCAGTGCCCCAGGATCCACTAGCTTTGGAAAACATCATGGATTTAGGCACAGACGTATGGATTTTTGGATTTTAGCAGTATTACAGAGAAACTGAAACTCACCTGGGCCCGGCCGCTCCCCTCTGTGGCCCACCACACTCGAAGCTGGTGAGATATGTTCCTGCGAGGACCTGAGAAGCTGGACTTAGTGCCAGCCTTGGGCCTTCTTTCCAAGTGAGCACAGCCCTCTTAGACCACACGTTCTATTTAACTGACTAGGGCTACTGTATTGAAGCAAACTGAGTGGCTTAACCCCCAGAAATGTGTTATCTCACAGCTCCAGAGGTGTTGACAGGGCCACGCTGTCTCTGGAGCTGCCGGGAGGGGTGTATTCCAGGCCTCACTCCCAGCTCCTGGTGGCTCCTTGGCTTGTAGTACCTCCAGCTTTGTTCTTCTTTCTCAAAATGACTTTGGCTATTCAGAGTCTTTCATGGTTCCATGTAAATTTTAGGATTATCTGTTCTAGTTCTGTGAAAAACTGTAATCGATATTTTGATAGAGGTTGCATTAAATCTGTAGATTGCTTTGGGTTGTATGGCCATTTTAACAATATTAATTCTTCCAGTCCATGAATATGGGATATCTTTCCATTTCTGTGTATCATCTTCATTTCCTGAATTATTGTTTTAGAGTTTTCAGAGCATGGATCCTTCACCTTCTCAGTTAAGTTTATACCTAGGTATTTTATTCTTTTTGATTTGATTTTAAATGGGATTGTTTTCTTGCTTTCTCTTTCAGATAGTTCATTATTAGTGTATAGAAAAGCAACAGATTTTAGTATGTTTATCTCACATCCTGCAACTTTACTGAATTTGTTTATTAGTTCTAATAGTTTTTTGATGGAAACTTTGAGATTTGCTATATATAGTATCAAGTCATCTGCCAAAAGTGACAGTTTTACTTCTTTCCTTCCCATTTGGGTGCCTTTTATTTCTTTTTTCATATCTGATTACTGTGGCTAGGACTTTCAATACTATATTAAATAGAAGTGCAAAAACGGGCATACACGTTTTCTTCCTGATTTTAGAGGAAAGGCTTTCAGGTTTTCACTGATGAATGAGATGTTAGCTATAGGTTTGTCATAAATGTCATTTATTATGTCGAGATATGTTTCCTCTACACCAACTTTGATGAGAATTTTTATCATGAATGGATGTTGAATTTTGTCAAATGCTTTTTCTGTGTCTATTGAGATTACCCTGTGATTTTTATCCTTCCTTTTGTTAGTGTGGTGTATCACATTGGTTGATTTGTGGGTATTGAACCATCCTTACATCCCTGGAATAAATCCCACTTGATCATAGTGTGTGATCCCTTTTATATATTGTTGAATTCAGTTTACTGATATTTTGTTGAGGATTTTTGCATCTATGTCCATCAGAGATATTTTCTTTTTTTGTAGTTTCTTCATCTGGTTTTGGCATCAGAGTAATGGTGACCTTGTAGAATGAATTTGGGAGTGTCCCCTCCTCTTCAAATTTTTGGAATAGTTTGAGAAGGATAGGTATTAGCTCTTCTTAATATGTTTGGTAGAATTCCCCTGTGAAGCTATCTGGTCCTGGACTTTTGTTTGCTTGGAGCTTTTTTTTTTAATTACAAATTCAGTTTTGCTACTAGTGATTGATCTGTTCATTTAGTCTATTTCTTCCTTATTCAGTCTTGGAAGATTGTATTTTACTAGAAATTTGTCCATCTCTTCTAGGTTGTCCAATTTGTTGGCCTATAACTGTTTGTAGTATTATCTTAAAATGTTTTGTATATCTGTGGTATCAGTTTTTATTTCTCCTCTTTCATTTCTTATTTTATTTGGGTCCTCTCTCTTTTTTTCTTGATGAGCCTCACTAAAGGCTTATCAACTTTGTTTATCTTTTAAAACAACCAGCTCTTGGTTTCATTGATCTTTTCTATTTTTTGTCTCTATTTATTTATTTCCTCTATGATATTTATTATTTCCTCCCTTCTGCTGTTTTTCTTTTTATCATTCCTTTAGATGAGAAGTTAAGTTTTTTATTTGAAGTTTTTTTGTTTGTTTGTTTCTTGAGGTAAGCCTGTATCACTATGAACTTCCCTCTTAGGACTGCTTTTACTACATCCTATAGATTTTGGAAAGTTGTGTTTTTATTTTATTTATTTTTTTGTCTCAAGGAATTTTCTGATTTCCTCTTTGATTTCAGCATTGATCCATTGATTTTTTAGTAACATGTTGTTTAGTCTCCACATGTTTGTGTTTTTCCCATTTTTCTTCCTATAATTGATTTCTAGTCTCATACCATTGTGGTTGGAATAAATGCTTGATATATTTTCTATCCTGTTAAATTTATTCAAACTTGTTTTGTGGCCTAGCATGTGATCTATCCCAAAGAACATTCCATGTGCACTTGAAAAGAATGTTTCTTTTGCTCTTTTTGGATGGAATGTCTTATAGATATCTATTAAGTCCAACTAGTCTAGTGTGTCATTCAAGACTACTGTTTCCTTATTGATTTCCTTTCTGGATGATCTGTCCATTGAAGTAAGTGGGGTGTTAAAGTCCCCTACTATTACTGTACAGCAAGTCCCCTATATACGAACCTTCAAGTTGTGCACTTTCAAAGACGCAAACGTGCCTTCGCATGTCTGATCAGGTAAGTTAGTTCACATGTCTGGCATACGTTGTCATGTGCATGCATCCTCTAAGAGTGGTTGAGCTTTTGTGTACTTTACTGTTCAGTATTGTATAAGGTACAATAGTACAGTATCTTTATTTCAAGCCCAGAATGTCCAGAAGCAAGCGTAAAAGCAGCGGTATATAGCCGATTGTGCTAGTTGGGCACCTAGGCTAACTTTGTTGGACTTACAAACAAACTGGATTTACAAATATGCTCTTGGAACAGAACTCATTCGTATGTAGGGGACTTACTGTACTGTCATTTTCTCCCTTCCTATCTGTTAATATTTGCTTTATATGTTTAGGTGCTTCTGTATTGGGTGCATATATGTTAACGAGTATAGTATCCTCTTCTTGCATTGTTCCATTCATCATTATATAATGCCCTTATTTGTCTTTTGTTATTGACTTTGTTTTAAAGTCTATTTTGTCTAGTAGGAGTATTGCTACCCCCACTTTCTTGTCACTTCTATGTGCATGAAATATCTTTTTCCATCCCCTCACTTTCAGTTTGAAGTGAGTCTCTTGTAAACATTATATAGATGGGTCTTGTTTTATTTATCCAATCAGCCACCCTATTTCTTCTTATTGGAACATTTAGTCCATTGACATTTAAAGTGAACTAACAGGTATGTACTTACTGCTGTTTTGTTACTTGTTTTCTGGTTGTTTTTGTAATTCTTCTCTGTTCTTTTGTTATTGTAGTTTCTTCCCTTGTGGTTTGATGATTTTCTTTAGTGGTATGCTTGTGTTCCTTTCTCTCTAGTTTTTTGTGTATCTATTTTAGGTTTTTGATTTGTTGTTACATATATGTTGACCGATAACTATTTCTACTTGTTTTAAACTGCGAGTCGTTTAAGTTCAGTCACATTCTAAAAGATCTACATTTTTTTATTCTCCCCCCACATTTTGTGTTTTTAAGGTCATATTTTCCATCTTCATGTTTATCCCTTCACTGTTTATTGTAGTTGATTTTACAATTCTTTTCTTTTAATCTTTGTACTAGCTTATTTAAGTTGTTGATTCACAGCCATTACTATATATTTATCTTTACTGGTGGGATTTTTCCTTTCCTGTAGATTCTTCCTTCTTACTGTAGCCTTTTCCTTTCCACCTAGAGATGACCCTTTAACATTTCTTTTAGGGTAAGTTTAGTATTGATGAACTTTTAAAATTTTTTCTTATCTGAGAAGTTCTTTATCTCTCCTTCAATTCTAAATGATAACCTTGCTGGGTAGATTATTCTAGATTATAGGTTTTTCACTTTCAGCACTTTCCCTTTTGGCCTGCAAAGTTTCTGCAGTAAAATCAGTTGATAGCCTTATGGGGGTTGCCTTGTATATGATTCTTTGTTTTTCTCTTGCTACCTTTAGAATTCTCTCTTTAACTTTTGCCATTTTAATTATGATATGTCTTGGTGTGTGTCTATTTGGGTTCATCCTGTTTGGGACCCTCTATGCTTCCTGTATCTGGATATTTTTTCCTTCTTCAGGTTTGGGAATTTTTCAGCCATAATTTCATCAAATACATTTTTTTACTACTTTCTCTCTCTCTTTTCCTTCTGTGTTCCCTATAATATGAATGTTGGTATGCTTGATGTTGTCTCAGAGGTCCCTTAAACTGTTCTCACTTTTTAGAATTTTTTTTTCTTTTTGCTGCTCTGATTGGATGATTTTCATAGTCTGTCTTCCAGATTACTTATATGTTCTTCTGTATCACCTAGTCTGCTGTTCATTCTTTCTAGTGTGTTTCTTTTTTACTCATTTATTGTATTCTTCAGTTCTGACTCATTCTTTTTTATATTTTCTAGTTCCTTGTTAAAATTCTCACTGTGTTCATCTATTCTTTTCTCTAATTCAGTTATTATTCTTATTACTAATGCTTTGAACTCTTTAGCTGATAAATTACTTATTTCTATTTAATTACTTGTCTTTTCAGGGGTTTTCTTTTGTTTCATTTGAACCAAATTCCTCTGTCTTCTCATTTTGCTAACTTTCTCTGTTAGGTGAACCAGTTACCTATATGGTCTTGAAGGGGTGTCCTTTTGTGGGAGCTTCCCTCTACAGTCTGCATGTGCCCAGTGGCTTTGTGGGGAGAGCTGGATCCAACCTGAGCCTGAGGCACGTCTTCCTCCAGGGTGTGCTGGCCGCTCCCACCTTGGTAGGAAGTGGGGCTGGGGATAGAGGGTCTAGAGCTAGAGCCAGGTGTGATTCGGGGCTTCTCCTCTGCTTAGTGACCATCACCACCCCACTGGGGAGTGGGGGCAGTTTCCCGGTTGCTGGAGCAGAAGCCGCGAGGGTCAGGTCTGAGACGGCTCTGTTCCCTCTAAGAGTGTGCTTTCCCCTCTTCCACCACCACCACCCTTGCCCCAGAGGGGAGCAGTGTTGGAGCAAGAGGGCCTGGAGTGGTTGCTCAGTGTGGGTTGAGGTACGGGCTGTGGTGTTCCTGGCACCGTTAGAGTTCTGGGCAGCCCCCAGTCTGCTGCCTCCAGGGGTGACAGCAATGGCCACTGTCCCCCCGCTCAGATGCTGTGCCAGGTCTAAGGCAGCTCCATTGCCCCACAACTGTGCACCCCCCTTGGCTGTGGCAGTCCTTGCTCTAGTGTGGAGCTGCACCACAGAGCCAGCGGGCTGGTCCAGGTGCTCAGCTTGGGCTGGGGAACCTGCAGGCATGGCCGCAGGTCACCAGCCAGAGTCCTGGGTAGTTCTCATCTGCTTCCTCCGCCTTGTTTTGGGAGTAAGCGGGTGTGTGCACACGCTTCACAAGCAGACTCTAGGTTTCTTACAGCCCCGCTGTCAGGGCCACTGGTTTGCAAACCAGCTAAGGGGACTCTTCCTCCTGATGTCAGACCCCAGGGCTGGGGACCCAAAATGTGGTTCAAACCACTTGCTTCCCAGGGAGGGTCTCTGAGGCCGTGTAATCCCCCTTCTCTTCTGTGCCCCCCGCTCTGGGCGCAAGTCCCAACCTGATCGCTTCTCTTCCCTTCCTACCAGATTTCGTGTGGATCCTTCTTACAGCCTTGATTGTATAAGAGTCTCGCTGTCAGTCTCCAGTTTGTTTTCAGTGAGAGTTGCTCCACACGTGGATGTATTACCAGTGTGTTTGTGGGGGGAGGTGAGCTCAGCATCCTCCTACTCTGCCACCTAGACCTCCCCGGAATTCCTGAAATGTGCAGGCTGAGTAGCACACACAACAACCCTCGCCACTGCACCACAGAAGCTCTTCAACAAACACACTCAAGAGGGTACAACTGTTATAGCTACTCAAAAGGTTTATGAGAACCATTCAAATAACATGGCAGCAAGGCACAAAATGACCTTGTAAAATTAGAATAACATCTGAGGCAGAACCGTGGGTTCCAGAAACACAAGGACGATGTCTCATTATATCTGTAGAGCCAAGTAATTATCTGGTACAATTAACTTGGAGAAAGCAGAAAGGAGAATCTCACCTGTCAACAAATAAATGCCGCTGAAGTTCCAGTTTGCCTCTGCGTTGAGTACTGTTAGCCCAAGAGTGGAGAACACCTACAGAGGCCACTGTGGGTCCTTGATTAGATGAGTTTCCTGACCTAGCTATGGAGTGAAGCAAACATATGGCACTCTGCTAGGCAGTAAATACCATGTTGTTTCTCTGGATCGGAAAGCCTCCAGAAAAATCAAGATTTTAGAACAATAGAGCGTATGGATAGAATAATATGACTCGGTGCTGCAGAGGCATTTCTTCATCCCTGAAGCATCTCTGATGCCCTTTAGGTTGCCGGGGTTCAGAGGAGGAGGGGAACCTACACCAAGGTGCTACACTGCGAGATGCTCTCAGCAAATGTACTTTGGGTGCTCTTCCGCTTTGCAAGCCAAGAACATGGGGCCTCCCAATCCAAAGACCACCTCTGGACAACTTGTGTCTCATACCAAGCACGTTCCACCTTCCCCACACGTCGCAGCATAAGCAGAGCTAGGCAGAGACTCTGACAGGTTGTGCACAGTCATTGGCTCCAGGCCCAGGTGGTAGTATTTTCAGGAAATTCCTAGAGTTTCTGTGTTTCTGTGCAGATTGCTTTCAAACAACCTACCATTTTCTAACTGCTCATTCTTGCAATGAGCAGTCTTGGAGTGTTATACTTCATTTTCAAATATGTCTCTGTAATAATTTATAGCTCGGGATTTTGAGACAACCATTTTTATTTTCAATTTAGACATCTCGGATCAAAGTTAAGTAGGAAAAATGAGAGAATATCACAAGACCAGTAATAACAGCAGTTATAAACTATTTATTTTTAATTGGAGTAGCATGAGTAACATGGAGGCACATTTAAAATGTTAAACTGTAGCAACAGTGATCTGAACCAGTGCCTCTGTGTATTTTTGTTGTTTAAACATTTCTGTACTTTGAATTTTCTCTACCAACATATGTATTTTTAATTAAAAAAAAAAAAGTTCATGGGAAAAAAACATGTAAGTCAGAATCATTGGCTTATTTATTCAACAAATACTTGTTGAGTGCTTCCTATACGTTAGGTAGGGCACTAGGCATGGGGCGGCCATTCAGTTCCAGGCCATCATGGACCTTACATGCCAATGCAAGAGGTGCAAGAATTTTTAAACAAACACAACATTTTAAATGTTAGTATTATGAAGGAGAAACACCATGTCCAGTGGGAAGGTATGAGGGGAACCTGGCTGGAGACCACAGGAAGCATTTTATCTCAATAGTTGAGCCCTGAGGGTTGAGAGGTTGCTAACCAGACAAAGAGGTGAGGACAGGTTGGGGAACTACAGGGAGGGACGGGAAGGATCTCGGTCCATTTGAAGAGCTGAGAGAAGACCTTAATATGACTCTGCTAAGGTTTTGAAGGAAGGAGGTCAGAATGTCGTTTAAAGATCACTCTCCGACCTTCTATAGAGAACGTGTGGTGGGGAGGGGAGCAAGAGGGGATTATAGGGCCAATGAGGGAGCCATTGCAATGATCCTGGCGAGATGTGATGGTGGCCTTCCCAGTGAAGGCGAGTAGAGTGGAGAGAAGAGATTTTGGGACAGAGGCAACCAGACCGGATGACATTGTCCTCGAGGAATAGAGGAGGGCAGAGTTAACAACGACACCCAGATGGAAGAAGAAAGAGCTCTACAGACGGGAGAGGATGAATTCAGACTTTCTTTCCTTGATTTTTTTCAATTATAAAATGAAATTACCACTCATTTTAACAAGTCAAACTGCAGAGATATATTAGGAAGAAGTTAATTATCATTCTCCCCCTTCTGGACTAACAAATGTTAACAACGTGATATTCTCATCTTTCTCACTTATATTGCCTGTATTTGTTGTATTTTTTAATTCAGTTTTGAACTTGTCGAATATAAATCTCTTCTAGAATTTACAAGTGATATGTCAAGTAGAAAATTAGATATAGGGGTCAAAACCCAGAAGGGAGACGTGTGCTGGGTTTACAAATTTGTCTTTCTTGGTGTAGATGATGCCTAAGCTATGGGGTAGATAAGAGCACCTGGGACAAAACGTTGAGTCACAACAAGAGAGCTGGACCCAGTCCTGAGGAGGTCCAACCTTGACCATTTAGAAGATGGTGTGGGAGGAGAGGTCAGAGAGACAGGAGGAAACAGGAGAATGTGTGGGATACAAGTCACGACGTGCCAAGTGCAGCCAAGAGGGCAGTGAATGGAATGTCCATTACCCTGAGCAACAAGGATATCACTGCTAGCGTTAGACAGTCCTATCGGTGGAGTGGATGGGCACCGAGTGAGGCTGCCGGGCGTTAATTTGAAGTGTTGCTAATTCACCCCTGGAGACGTGTATTTCTCCAGCGTCACCTCCTGGGGGGATGTCACAACAAGGATAGGTAGGGTCTCAATAGTTAGAGCTTTTCAGGAATATTTGACAGAACGTGAGAGAGGCAAACGGGATTAAATTGATATCCATAAAAAGCTGTTACTGTGCCGTTATCTCACTATTTCTATGTTTAATTAGGGACTGAATGTATTAAAAATAAATGGATTTTTGTCTTTTTATTTGTTTTATGTTCACCTAGGGAAACCTTGGTGAGCATGGAGCTGGTGGCCCAAAAGGAGAGAAGGTAATCAAATTTGCAAAGTGAGTAAAAACATCTTACACCAACTCACCCATTCACACGTCAGGGCAGCCCCACTGCCCCGCGGGCTCCAAGTCAGCCTGCGGTGGGCACGAGCCTCCCTGGCCTCCAGGAGAAGGCCCTGAGTAGCTGCCTACAGGAAGGGAACAAACACGTCCACATCGAGGGGAAATAGCTGTCACAGGTAAATGAAATTAGGACACACGTTTCGGTTTTTAATTAGATGTTTCATGGATCCATGCAGACGGCAAAAACAATCTGAAAGACCCTTTGACATGATGCCTGAGGCTCGCTATTTTTGTGTTTTCTTAAGTGTCCAAACATAAGCTGTCATGGGAGCATTTTTGGGTGGGGTTTTATCATGTACAGTCTCGGTTTAACCAAATAATTACTTCAAAACAGCTTTACAATTAAAATACTGATGAATTCGCACTGCCTTCTCATCATCGTCATTCACGGGTTTAATTATATTAGCTGTGAAAATGACAAATGCCCTTGCCTGGTCGAAAAGATGTTTCACTCCTGTTCGATCCTGCAGTTGGGATGACCTTGGATTCAGTGGGAACGTGCCATTGTCCAGAAAAAAAAATGCAGGAATGATACTCAATATTTTGTAATAACCTATAAGGGAAAAGAATCGGAAAAAATAGATATATATGTATGTAAAATCTAATCACTTTGCTGTACACCTGAAACTAACACAACATTGTAAGTCAACTATACTTCAATTAAAAAAGAGGGGAAAAAATGCACACTAAATCCACAGACAGAGGCAAGTAGGTTGGAAATACTCTGCGGGAACATGGCCTGAGGGTTCTCTCTTCATTCATTCACCCAGTAAAAATTCTCATGATTGAGGGCAGGGTATTTCGACATGAATCCAAGAAAATATGACTTCTGTGCCTTATAAATCAGTGCAGCCAATCTATTCACAAGATCATACCTCCGTCACCAGAAAAAACTGCTAAAAGATAGTCTCAACAGAAAGTAGGGGCTTCTTATAGATTGACCATTGAAAATGAAATTTCCTGCAGATAAGTAAACAAATAAAACCTTGACATTCTTAAAAAGGCATCCCAGAAATTGATTATACAGCAATAATGTCATTTATGTGTCTTGGATTGTACTGCTAGTACATTAGCATTATTTCCTGTAACCAGATAGCTTACAGAATTCCTACACCACCATAAGGAACACATTATATTTTAAGCAATTACTGCTGGACACATGCAGACTAAGGAGAAAAAAAAAAGAAAGCCACAAAGCTTGTCACTTAGGACAGCTGAGCAAAGAGAGTTGTGGCACTTTTAAAGTATTTAAATGATGATTCATTTCTTGAAACAAAACAACTGGCCCCGGTTTTGCTATGTTCATTAGGAAACATATGTTACTTAGGAATTCTTAAGACCTCAATGATGAGAAATTTGATTCTATCAAGCAGGTGTATTTCAAACTCTAAAGACCCTTTCTATGGCTCAAAATCTTTTCTAATTGCTTCAGAATCTTAAGTGGAATTAGAAAAAGCCAGTGGCATGACTGTTCCCTCTTCCTGCCCAAAGAAATAACCCAGAAGAGTCTACAGAGAACCTGATATAAATGCCCATAGGAAATGATTTGTAAGAATTCTAATTAAAAGGAGAAAGACTCTGCCAGTAAATAATGCATAGGGTAAACTCAAAAACATAAGCACCACATTTGCTAGAAGAGTAGAATCACCTCAGCCTATACACACTCACTTAGTACCTGGGCTGAATCTATACTTTTGTTCTTAAAATTATAATGCTGCTCATGGGTCACTGTAGTGAGAATTGAAAGCTCCTTCAAGCTGCTCTTTCAGATCTTTGCTTGAACCTGTGGTGGACTCTGGTGGTTCAGAGCTCCGGCTGCACGTTGGAATCCCCTGAGGGCTTTTAGAAAGTACAAGTGCTCAGGTTCCATCTCCAGAGACTCTGGTGTGGGGCAGAGCCCATGTATATGGTTGATCTGGGGCGGCAGCGGAGTCGGGGGGGTGGTCCATATTGCTATTATTTAAAAGAGCTTCAGGTGATTCTACCTGGCAGCCAGGGTGGAGAACCATTGAGTGCTAAAAAGATCCTGGGCTTTGGTATCAAAAGTTGATTGTGCCATTAACAACTCTGTCTCCTTGGGAAAGACACTTTATTTCTCTGAGCGTCAGTTTCCTCATTTGTGAAATGGACACAATCACATCTACACAGAGAATTGATGGCAGGATTGAAATCAAATGAGATGAGATGAACTTGCCCAAAGCACAATACCTGACACATATTAAGCCCTCACTAATGCTTTGCTCTTTCCTATCCATCCACTCCAAACTTTCTTTATTCTCATAAGGTATCGTTTGTCTCTTTTTGATATGAATAGTTAGTTGTTACCATCCTTAACACCCGGTCTTGATCATCTTTGCTTCTCCCGCCATAATGCTGAGACTCAATTTATCTTGTAGAATAAAAGATTGAACCAGAAGTACAATTTCAACCCATAACTGACTTATTGCTGTATCATACATCACTTCTCAACGCACTGGCTGGCAGAGTAGAATCACAAAACCAGCCTACCATTTGGAACCCTGCCTTCCAGTGAAGCACCAGAACAGATGCAAACAGCAGTAGGATGAACACACAAATCACTCCTAGGTTAGCAGCCAAATCCTGTATCAAGAACACTGGGATACAGGAAGAAACACCAAGGAACACTACCGGCTTTTAATGGTAAATGGCGATGGAGACCATGATATCCATGTAACCAGTCTACCAGGACTGAAATGACGACCTGAGACTGATGGGATCTGGTGAGGGGATGGATGAAGCTGTGTTTGCAGGTCAGTCGGGGAGAACTGCTCCTTTATAGAGACGGTGGAATAGGTGACAGAATATCTAAGGACTCCTGAGAAATTAGCGGTGTCTTTTAGGGCAGTTGTCAGAGGGAAAAGATGGAGGCTCAACACCACCAGGCCTTTCAAATAGCATCCAAGGTGTCAAATTAAATGACAGCCTTTCCTGAAGCTAAGTAAATTCGTCACTTGTCTTTCAGCTCATAGCCACAGTGATAAATCACTGAACACCCATTCTAACTATGAAAAACAACATACGTGTCTGTGCTTCAGGTGTGAAATGCTTTTGTTTGTAGAATTTTATGTAAGGGAACTGATCAAGATTTCCTCCAAGCCTGGACACCCCTTCGTACCAATCAGAGGTGGACCAAAGCCTCTGTTGGGTCCTTCCTCTGCATTTCATTGGAGATCTGTATACATTGGTTCAAATACTTAGCAGCTGTGAACATAGTTACTCTTCCTCCAAGTATAGTCCCCTCCCCTTACCTTTGGTATTGAGCAGATGTGACTTTTACAGTAATTTCTAGACCCTTTCCTTGATTTCTACATTTACTTTATGCAACTTACTAGGCATAAGTTTTTCTATCACACCTATGCACTGGGGCTTTTAGCACCTATCAAATGGGTAATAGGAAGGTCACTCTGTACAGCCTAACACTTGTACAAGGCCAATTGTTTATTTATTCTTTCAAACCAACAGCAATCAGCCCCTTAAATGTCTCCACCAATTTCTTCCTCTTTGTACTATGGATAGAATTCAATATCTGTAGAAAAAAATGGCTTCTCCTTCAATATGGTAAGTGCAAAACTGATGGCACATTACATGTTTGGATGGTACACTATAAAGGAAAATACTTGTTATTAACCAAATCAAGATTACATTTACAAAATATATTCCACAAATCTAGACACCTCCTTAATAAAAACATGGCTTTGTCTGTCCATTATATATGACAGGCTCCCTCTTCCTCTAGTCTAAAATCACAAGATACTGATTAGGATAGAAATGTAGAAATAAAACAATGTTTTAGGGCTGTAATAAACTAGTACTTGAAATACTTTGGGTAGATTGTTGTTTGAGGATTCAAAATAAACACATAAACATATCCACACAGGGGACAGGTAAAAAGATGTTCATTGCAGCCTTGTTTATAATAGAGAAAAGCTAGAGGCAACCAAATACCCATCAGTAGGGCTTAGATGAACCCCGATACATTAACACAATAGAACGCTATCTGAGGGTTCAATGAATGAGCTAGATCTAAATATATCTATTAATAGAGGATGGATATTAAAAACCACATTGAGTGGGGAAAAAAGTCACAATATTATATACAAGATCAAACAATGGCTTCTATAGAATTTGTTTTAAATATCCAAAATAACATATTATTTATGGTTCCACATATGCAGTAAAAGTGCAAAAATATAGACTGAAAACATAAGTACTAAATTCGTGACAGTGGCTCTCTCTGGGACAGGAAGAGAGAGAGAATTTGAAACTTCTTCTATTATAAATTTTTTTTCTTTCTTCCATCTTGGGTGTGTGGTCCATGGAGGTTTGACATATTCAACTTTATGTGTTTTGTATTTTTTTCAAAATTAAAAAAAAGACAAGATGGGCAGAAAAGGCATATACTTGGAAATGCAATGGTGAACATTGTTTTGCAAAAATGCTCCTGAGATTGGAAACTAACCAACATTACATAACTTCTAGTGGCTGCATTTAATTTAACAACTGTCTGGTATTCGGGAATGTTGGTTAACACTTAAATGGAAGCACAAAGTTGGGGCATCCCTGAAGCCTAATTAACGATACGTTTCCTTGCCACAAGTATTATTTCTAAAATTTTATTTTCTCAAAATTCCCTTTATATGTCACATACAGATCCCTTCTCAAGATTTTTGAGCAGAACCTCTTAGGCATTTCTAAGTTGCTACTGTCCCCACATCAACAAGAATGCCTTCTTTGTCCACAGCCGAACATTTAAGTGGTGATATAAGTGCTGGAAACAGTGGAGAGATGCGTTTTTCTTCCTGTGACTCCTCACCCCTCCACCTCCCCCAACCTGAAAAAAGAAAGAAGTGTCTGAAATAAAATGGGTCTGGATTATTGTGTCAGTTAAATTATCTCATGTCTTTAAAATCACAAAAATTCTTTTTTTCTTTTTTTTGCAAAAACAAAATACAGTAGAGCGAAATTATAATTTTTTCCCTCTAAATGTTCTTTCCTTGAAAAATAATTGACTTTGGTTTCACATTAATTTTAAAGATCCTAATGAATATTATGGACTTCTAAAAGACCTAAAGGCATCGTGGAGCACTGACAAACACATTATTATGCGAATAGCCTAACTGGATTCAGAACTTCACATTGCCTCTCAGGGGATAATAGATAATTTCCGTGGTTAGAAAGGGCACAGGCAATGCTCTGACCCTGACAGTCACAACAGGACTCACCTGGCCTCCTGCAAAACTTTCTTCTGCTTTTTCTTGAAAGGGTGAAATTGGACCACCAGGATTTCCAGGCTCTATTGGCCCTAAAGGTGAAAAAGGAGAATCTGTAAGTATTTTAGCTTTGAGAGCAGAGGAAGAATATCCAAAAGATAGAATTAAAAATGTATTTCTTAATCAGCCCCAATTCCATGCACCTTGGTTGCCCCTGCCATAGGGAACAATAGATCAGATATTTGAGCATGTACTCTAGTCAAGGTACTAAGTTTTTTACATGTATTATCTCACTTAGTTCATTTTTTTAAAAATCACCCCCATTCTTCAGATGAGGAAACTGAGGCACAGAGAGGTGAAGTAACTTCTGTAAGTTCACACAGCTAAGAAGTATTGAAACCATGAATCACTCCTAGGTAGGCGGATTCCAGAACCCAGGGTTTAAAAATCACTAAGCTGCCATGCTGTAACTAAACATAATAGCTAAAATGAATAATAAAAGCATCTTTGGGCTTCCCTGGTGGCACAGTGGTTAAGAATCCACCTGCCAATGCAGGGGACACGGGTTCGATCCCTGGTCCTGGAAGATCTCACATGCCGTGGAGCAACTAAGCCCATGCGCCACAACTACTGAGCCTGCGCTCTAGAGCCCGTGAGCCACAACTGCTGAAGCCCATGTGCCACAACTCACAGCCCGTGAGCCACAACTACTGAGCCCGTGCGCCTAGAGCCTGTGCTCCACAACAAGAGGCCCGTGCACCACAACAAAGAATAGCCCCCGCTCGCCACAACTAGAGAAAGCCCGTGCGAAGCAATGAAGACCCAATGGCAGCCAAAAATAAATTAATTTTTTTAAAAATGAAGCATCTTTGGCAATGACAGTCATTTTTTCAGGCAGCTTTAGAATCAGTGCTGTCACTCATGTACCCCGAAGTTCTCCTACTTCAGGAATCATGCTTGCCCTTAGTATTCCATCCAGGCCAGTAACAGCCCTTCCTGGGACTCTCTGGGAAATCTCACGTGTCCCACAAATCCAGCCCGGTGTCTGCTGCCCCGTCCATCTGCCCACTCACTCCTGATACACCACACTTGCGGGCATGTCTTCCACCTCTTACCTATCTCTCTGGGTCCCCACTGTCTCCCCTCCATGCTGGAACACTGACACTCATCTTCTCCTAATTGCCACGTGACCCATAACAGACCAGTCCCTAAGATTTACTACAGTTCTACTGGGATAGCTGGGACTTGTAGAGCAGAAGAGAGAAATCTGAATGGGTTAGAGCAGTGCTTCTCATACTAAGTGTGAACTTAAATTACCTGAAGATCATTTTGAAATGCTAATCCTAGTTCAGCAGGTCTGGCTGGGGCTTTTTACCGAACCCACATTCAGCTGCTGGCGGCTCATAAGCCAATAATTCAAGAGGCAAATGTCAGTAGAAAGGAAAGATGCTTTAATCAGAAAAGCCAGCCATCTGGGAAGATGGTGGACTTGTGTCAAGAGACCAACTCCAAAGATTCTGCTCAGCCATGACAGTTTTTAGAGGGAAAAATGGGGGAAGAATCTCAGTGAATCATTGAGGCAGGAGGTTGGGTTCTGCATCTTTCTCCATTGCACGCAGACTGGCTGACTCTTTCTTCAGATGTTATCTTGTCCGTGTGATCTGCCTGCAGGATTGCTAAGGGGGCTGTTGGAGGTAGAGAGTTAGTCATTTTTTAACTGCTTAATTCTTTATTCTTACTTCTTTTCATCTAGGAAAAGAATCAACAGGTTAGACAAGGCATGGGGTGCATTCAGGAGAGCACAAGTCAGGAGTTAGTTTCAATTGCTTAGTGATCTCATTTTTATATTTAGGTTCTTTTAAGTTTAGAAGGGAACAGAAATGGGCAAACAGGAAAGGGACAAAAGAGCTGCTTTCAGCCTGAGTGGCTGTATTTCTCAAAGTCCCAGGCCATGCTCCTGCTGTGGGTCCCTAGACCATGCTTTGAGTAGCAAGCGCTGGAGGATGTCACAGTTCCTAAGGGTTTCCCTGTAGTTCTCCATCCTGCCACCAAGACCCAACCCCCTGAGAGTACCTTTAGCCCCATCTACCTTACCCAGGAGAAACCAGCTTCTTTTCCCCTCAGTTCTTCTCCTTGTCAGTTCCCTCTTAATCCCTGAATTATCCCACACCCCTTACACATCTTTGCCTGCCTTTCTCCTCAGGCCCCCACAGGAAAAAACACAAATTTTACATTATTAGCCAAGCAGTTTAGCTCTTTGTGATCTCAACCTTTCTAATACAGAAAAGGATCTGGACTTACCTTTGCATAATAACCAGAAGGCCCAAACAGAAGAATAGTCTTCATCCAAATCCGAATTTGGAGCCTGAATGGTACTTTAAAATGGCAGTTTGTTCCCCGTTATAGGAAATTTAGAACATGACTAGGTTAGACATCAGAGCTAAAATATCGTCTAGTTGAACCCCAGGATTTTATAGATAAGGAAAAAGAGGTTCTAAAATGTAAATGACTTGCCCCAGATAGTAGCCATTGGAACTAGGACGAAATATCAGGTCTCTAGATAACCAGGCTCCTGATTTTGGTTCTTTTTTCTTTTACAAGTAGTTACTTTAGTCGGTGTGGCTTGACAGAGGTTCTAGATAAGCAATGTGCTATAATCAGAAACAAGCAGTTACAAAAGCAATGTTGCCCATTGCTTACATCTAATTAACTTCATCTCCTATCTTAAAAATCAAATTGATTTTTAGAATTAAGCCTGAAAAGCAAAAATATAAAGCCCTAATCTAATATATAGAAATTATCCAATAATAAGAGACGTAATGATGTTGGATAGATATGGGTCATATTAGTCAGAGTAGGTAGGTTATGCCACGTAACAAATTAGCCCTGAAATATCTATGGTTTCAACCCAAGAAAGGTTTTCTCTTGCTCGGGCTGCCTGCCCAGTGTGGTTGGGAGGAGTGGGTGTCCTACTCCACACGACCCTCAGTAACCCGTCACCAGGCTGATCAGCACCCGGGAGCTACGCCCTCTGATAGATGCAACCTTCTCAGCCACCACTGCCAGGGAAGCGGGACTGGGGGACGATGAATGGGCTCCTTCAGGGGACACGCATCACTCCTGCACGCATTTCATGGTCAGGACTAGCGGCCTGGCCTCACGTGACTGCGGGGAGCTTGGAAACGTCAGGGAGAAGGTGGGGGCCCACAGTCCCCAGGCCATGGGACATGAGGCTTGCTCAGTAACCACTCCCCTCCCGATAGTGACCTGAAGGTCATCAAGTCCCTAAGAGGACCTTTGAGAGCAGCACTACCTACCATAGTGGTTCTCACGCTTGCCCTTGACTTTCAGATGCAAAAGAAAATTACTAAAATTACTAAATTACTAAAAATGTATGGTATCCATCTTATTGTCCATTCACTCCTTTCAAATAATAAATCAATTACATTTCAAATAAAATCAAACAGACTGAGCAAGCAAAGCCTGGAATCGAAGTCAGGCTGCCTGGGTTTAAATCCTCAATGACCTCTTACTGATTATGTGACCTTGGGGAAATGACTTAATTTCTCTGAGCCTCAGATGCCCCCTCTGTAAATGAGTGTACTCATAGTACCTGCCCTGTTGACACAAGAGGTTAACTGTGTTAGCGTATGTAAAGTGATTAACACAGGTGGAAGTGTTTTATTCAATAAATGTCAGCTATTGTTGTTATACCTGTAAAACTTTAAATTCCCTAATTTAATAAAATTTTGTTCGACACCAATAGTGTACCCCAGAGATGCTATGATAGTCAAGATGAATTATATCTCTACATTCACAGAGTTTATAGGCAAGATAAACAAGGGAACATACAGTGGGTGAATGCTGTTTTAGGGGAAGTAACTCAGTTACTCAGAAACTTTCTGAGTCTCTTTCCTCATTCCTGAAATGGGACGATATCTCCCTCACAGCCCTGTAGTGAAGGTTAAATGACATCATGATACGTACCTTCAAGAACAGAAGTTAAAAAGGGGAAGCCTCCCTGTGTGTGTCTGTGTGTGTGTGTGTGTGTTAAGGATGGGTTGTGGTGTTAATAACACAGTGACAACAGAGAGAGTGTTACTGAATAAGGAGCATTCCTTCAAAGCTTCTGTCTCTCCCCATACCTTCATACCTAGACCCAACAAGAACTAGTATCAGTTTCACAGACGTGTACTGTTATTCACCCAGTAATTAACTGCTTCAAGCCATTTTCATTAAAAGAAAAATGAAAATTAGTATTTTTAAAATAATGATTTTGCATTTTTAAACACTAATTTAAACTCTGTATTTTTAAGCACCAACTTAAGTAACTGGAAAAATTCAAATGAATGTCCTTCCACTGATCACTCTGGCATCTTCACCTTCATTCTGCCTCTGATTGGATGTGTGTGTGTGTTTGTGTGTGTCTGTGTGTGTGTGTGTGTGTGTGTGTGTGTGAGAGACCATCTTCTATGTGAACCATGCAAGAGGAAGCTTTGGCCTTGGACAGCGTTGTAATTTGTCAACCACTCAGGATTCTCAAAATAACATTGAAATGATTAACTTACTGTTCATTTGGAAATATGAAAGGGTTTTTAAATTCATTTTCATATGGTCCTTCTAAGCTGCATAGGCAGACAATGTGACATTCTGGATCACTGCATGTTTGCAATGGAGTCTGAGTTTGGCCTGCAGGATTTACCCACATCCAGGTTTGGAGAGATTATTTCTACAAGTGTTTATAAATGATTCTGTTTTCCACCCATTTTCCTAGGGGGAACCCTTTACAAAAGGTGAAAAGGGAGATAGAGTAAGTAGATGTTTTATCACTGTCTTGAGTTTTCTACTTCATTGATTTCTTTCTCTCTGATTTCTAGTATGTTTACTTTGGAGTCTAATACATTTGATAAGGTCAGCTCCCTGAGCATTTTACTTTTTCCTCTGTGAATTTTGACTCTTTTATTTTGATAAATGAGAAATTTTAAACCTTGTTAAGTGTTATCATGTGATGACACTTCAACATTGGCTTTGGGTAGTGTATATTTTCTTTAACCCATTACTATTTGTGACTGGACATGAACGTGATGAAAGGTATACACTAAGGATATTTAAAATACAAAATTAATATGTAAGATACAGATTTTTTTCAAAAATTTTGTTAATGATACAAATTGGATTTCTCAAACAAGAAAGGATCAATGATAATTCATGGAAAATAAGAAAAGCGAACTCATTATAGCCAATATTGTCCTCTTTTGTGTAACCTTAATTTTTGTGTGTTTTTTTGTTCCATTAAATACATACACCTGAAAGTAGAATCTCCATGACATATCAACTTAAACTCTACTCTTTCTTTTTCGCCCTCACCTGCAGTGTTAGTTCGCTGAGATACAAGATTAACTGGCGGCAAATTATAACAATGTCAACTAAGTAGGGAACTCAGTGACCGCTAATGGACCATGATGGTTAAAGTGTCAAAAGTGACACTGGGGAAAAAACTGTTACAGAGAAGAAAGAAAAATAGGAAATTATTGTTTACGTATTAGCAATAATCATTTTAAATCATGTTTTAGAATGAACCCTCCTTGACTTCATCATGTCTTCCATAATTTTCCCCTTTATTGTATGTCAGCTAGTGGGGAAGTAGATGAATTGCAGCATTAGAGATGCTCTTCTCCATCCATATTTAAACATTACACGTATGGTCCTTATTTCATTTACAGGGAGAACCCGGAATAACAGGATCACAGGGAATAAAGGTAATCCCCTGACACCCTTCTCTTGCATCTCCAGCATAATGAGATTGTGAAAAATTAAAGTAACCATTTCACTTTCCTTCCCACCCATATGTTTAGGGCGAGCCTGGAGATCCTAGTCCCCCTGGTGTAATAGGAAGCCCAGGACTAAAGGTATATAAGAAATAACTGAGACGAATGAGGATATTATTTTGAAGTTATAGCCATTTCTGTGTAAAACAAGGAACTCTGATGGACCACTCATTTTCGTCACAAATGTGCTCAGAGACTTTATCATGTTTCCATGGTGATGTCCCCGATCCCCACACTGGCCGCATTTATTACATACATGGTAACTGTGCCTTATGGGTCACAATGGGATTTTTAAGCTCTTTTCAGACCATATTCACAATAGCATCCTAAAAGCTTTAAGAGTAAACCGTGTGAGCCACATCTGTGACCCTGAGCTGTGTTCTCAAAGAGAACAGGATTCAGGATTCAATTTCCTAAGCCAAAATTATGCAACCCAGAAGTGTTTGAGTTGCCCATGCAGGACTCTACAGGAGAGTCCCAAAGAAGACCAGCTGTTGGGAGGTGCTGGAGAGATCCGTGTGATATGCCCCCACCAGTGGGTAAGGCAAGTTATCCAGGCCTCACCTACTTGTGAGAACGGACTCATTTAAATGACAACATCTTGAAACTATCTTTGTAGGCCCAAAGCACATTTCAGTGTTATATAGAGGAGGCTGGATGGTGGAAGGTCGATCTTTCTATAGATAAAGGTCACACCATGTTTTACATATATGCAGGTACAATCTAATTTTTATCAAATTAAAGTACATATCACCTTCTATTTAGGGTCAGCAAGGACCCGCAGGCCCTATGGGACCCAGAGGACCACCAGGAGATACTGTATGTATAGTAGATGCATGTGTCTTTGATATTTGGAAATTAAGTTGAGACTAAAACATGTTTTAAAGAACGTCAACATCTGTTCACGTGACTGAGTTATACTACATTTTCCGAAGGCGTGGGTCATCTCTACCAATAAAACTGAGCACACCTAACGTCAGGGGCTATTGAGAACATTAGTATCTTCATATAGTCATACGAGGTCCTTTTGAATATTAGCCTAACAAATCAGTCTTTGAAACCCAAGTTAGCATTTCCATTATACATCATTATACATGGCTTTTGGTTCAATTCTCCATCCGAGTAAGATACTTCCAAAGCTTCTGTTGTTGTGTTCTTGCAACATTCTCCAAAAAAGGGCAAGTCTTTTGGCTGAAAATACTTATATAATGCAATTGGAGAAAGGTCCTCAGGTTGCATTAAATCTAGCTTTACTGGGCTCACAATTCTCTCTCTCTCTCTCTCTCTCTCTCACACACACACACACACACACACACACAAACACACACCCTCACACCGTTTAAATGTACTTTTTTCTTTTTTTAATTGAAGTAGTTGATTTACAATATTATATTAGTTTCAGGTGTACATTATGGTAATTCAATATTTTTATAGATTATATACCATTTAAAGTTATTACAAAATAATGGCTATTTTTCCTGTGTTGTACAATGTATCCTACTTGCTTATTTATTCTGTACACAGTAGTTTGCACTTCTTAATTCCCTTACCCCTATCTCCTCCCCGCTTCCCTTTCCCCCACTGGTAACCACTATTTTGTTCTCTATATCTGTGTGTCTGTTATATATTGTTATATTCAATCATTTGTTTTATTTTTTAGATTCCACATATATGTGATAACATACAATATTTGTCTTTCTCCATCTGACATATTTCATAAAACACAGTACCCTCTAGGTCCATCCACACTGTTGCAAATGGCAGAATTTCATTCCTTCTTATGGCTGAGTAGCATTCCATTGTGTATGTATATGACATCTTCTTTATCCATTCATCTATTGATGGACACTTAGGTTGCTTCCATATCTTGGCAACTATAAATAATGCTGCTAGGAACATTGGGGTGCATGTATCTTTTTGAATTACTGTTTTCATTTCCTTTGAATCTATAACCAGGCATGGGATTGCTGGATCACTAGGTAACTCTATTTTTAGTTTTTTGAGGAACCTCCATAATTATTTCTCTAGTGGCTGCAACAATTTACATTCCCACCAACAGTGCACTAGGGTTCCTTTTTTGCCACATCCTTTCCAACACTTGTTATTTTTAGAATTTTTGATGATAGCCATTCCGACAGGTGTGAGGTGATACCTCATTGTGGTTTTGATTTGCATTTCCCTGATGATTAACGATGTTGAGCATCTTTTCATGTGCTTGTTGGCCATCTGTATGTCTTTGGAAAAATGTCTATTCAGGTCTTCTGCCCATTTCTTAAATCAGGTTGTTTGTTTTTCTTAATATTGAGTTTTATGAGCTGTTTATATGTTTTTGATATTAATTCTTTATCAGTCATATCATTTGCAAATATTTCCTCCTATTCAGTAGATTGTCTTTTCATTTTGTCAATGGTTTCCCTTGCTGTGCAAAAGCTTTTAAGTTTAATTAGGCCCCATTTGTTTATTTTTGCTTTTGTTCCCTTTGCCTTAGGAAACAGATCCAAATATATTGCTACAGTTTATGTCAAAGAGTGTTCTGCCTATTTTTTCTTTTAGGAGTTTTATGGTTTCAGGTCGTACCTTTAGGTCTTTAATTCAGTTTGAGTTTATTTTTGTATATGGTGTGAGAAAATGTTCTAACTTATTGTTTTGCATGTAGCTGTCTAGTTTTCCCAGCACCACTTATTGAAGAGATTGTCTTTTCTCCACTGTATATTCTTGCTTTCTTTGCCGTAGGTTAATTGACCGATAATTGGTTTATTTCTGAGCTATCTATTCGGTTCCATTGAGCTATGTGTCTGTTTTTGTGCCAGTACCATACTGTTTTGATTACTGTAGCTTTGTAATATAATCTGAAGTCGGAGAGTGTGATATCTCCAGCTTTGTTCTTTTTTCTCAAGGTTGCTTTGGCAATGTGATGTCTTTTGTGGTCCCATATAAATTTTAGGATTATTTATCCTAGTTCTGTGAAAAATGTCTTGGGCAATGCATTAAATCTTTAGATTGCTTTGGGTTGTATGGACATTTTAACAGTATTAATCCTTTCAATCCATGAACACAGGGTATCTTTCCATTTCTTTATATCTTCTTCAATTTCCTTCATCAGTGTTTTATAGTTTTTAGACTATAGATTTTTCACCTCGTTGGTTAAGTTTATTCCTAGGTATTTTATTCTTTTTCATTCAATTTTATATGGGATTATTTTTTTGCTTTCTCTTTTGGATAGTTTCATTATTAGTGTATAGGAAAGCAACAGATTTCTGTATATTAATCTCATGCCCTGCAACTTTACTGAATTCATTTATTACATCTAATAGTTTTTTGGTGGAGACTTTACAGCTTTCTATATATAGTATCATGACATCTGCAAATAGTGACAGTTTTACTTCTTTCCTTCCAATTTGGATGCCTTTTATTTCTTTCTCTTTTCTGGTTGCTGTGGCTAGGACTTCCAATACTATGTTAAATAGAACTGGTGAGAGTGGGCATACACATTTTCTTCCTGATTTTAGAGGAAAGGCTTTCAGCTTTTTACCACTGAGTATGATGTTAGCTTTGAGTTTGTCATAAATGGTGTTTATGATGTTGAGATATGTTCCCTCTGTACCAACTTGGATGAGCATTTATCATGAGTGGATGTTTAAGTTTGTGAAGTGCTTTTTCTGCATGTTTTGACATTATCATAATTTTTACCCCTCCTTTTGTAAATGTGGTGCATCACATAGATTGATTCGCAGATATTGAACCATCCTTACCTCCCTGGAATAAATACCACTTGATTGTGGTGTATGATCCCTTTTATAAATTCTTGAATTCGGTTTGCTAACATTTTGTTGAGGATTTTTGCATCTATATTCATCAGAGATATTGGCCTGTAATTTTCTTTTTTTGTAATGTCTTTGTCTGGTTTTGGTATCAGAGTAATGGTGGTCCTGTAGAATGAATTCGGGAGTGTTCCCTTCTCTTCAACTTTTTGGAATAGTTTGAGGAGGAAAGGCATTAGGTCTTCATTATATGTTTGGTAGAATTCACCTGTGAAGCTCTCCAGTCCTGGACTTTTGCTTGCTGTAGGTTTTTTTTTTTTATTGCAAATTCAATTTCACTACTAGTCACCAGCCTGTTCAGATTGTCTATTACTTTCTGATTCAGTGTTGGAAGATTTTATGTTTCTAGAAATTTGTCCACTTCTTCTACATTGTCCAATTTTTTGGCATATAACTGTAGTATTCTTTTATGATTTTTTGTATCTCTGTGGTAATGGTTGTCATTTTTCCTCTTTCATCTCTTATTTGGTTTATGTGTGTCCTCTCTCTGTTTTTCTTGATGAGCTCTCACTAAAGGCTTATCAATTTTGTTTATCTTTTCAAAAAACATAGCTCTTTGTTTCATTGATCTTATCTATTGTTTGGGGGTTTGGGGGTCTTCATTTTATTTAATATTTCCTCTCTGATCTTTGTCATTTCCTTCCTTCTTCAGACTTTCAGTTTTGTTTGTTCTTCTTTTTCTAATTCCTTTACATGGGAGGGTAGGTTGTTTATTTGAGATTTTTTCTTGTTCGTTGAGTTAGGCCTATACCACCATAAACTTAGAACTGCTTTTGCTGTACCGCATAGATTTTGGAAAGTTGTGTTTCCATTTTCATTTGTCTTGAGGTGTTTTCTGATTTCCTCTTGATTTCTTCATTTACACATTGGTTTTTTTAGTAACATGTTGTTTAGTCTCCACAATTTTGTGTTTATCCCATTTTATTTCCTGTAATTGATTTCTAGTTTCATACCATTTTGGTTGGAAAAAAATGCTTGATATAATTTCTGTTCTCTTATATTTGTTGAGACTTGTTTTGTGGCCTAGAATGTGATCTATCCTGGAGAACATTCCATGTGCACTTGAAAAGAATGTGTGTTCTTCTGTTTTTTGATTGAATAAATGCACTTTCCTATCCATTCCCCCATGTCAGCTTTGTGTTCCTTGGACAATCTCCCTAGCCTTCTGACATCTTGGGAGCCAAAACCTCACTATGAATCCTCACTTGAGCAAAATGAGAAAAATGCTTGACCATCACTTCTTGACACTGATCTCTATCTGGCCGTGATTTGAGTACCCTCCATGCAACTGTTAGAATCTCTCCTTTTCCCATCACCTTGGGAGCAGCCCCATGACATCTTGCTCCGTTCTCCATGCTCCCTGACTGAGCCTCCAGGGGTTCATCTTTCAGCACATTTGGTCACTTGGTACTTTGAACATTCAGTTCATGAAGCAAATCTTTTTGTTACACCCCCAAGCCATTTAGTGAACCATTGCAGGTGTACCTAATGGAGAGATCTTACAAAAAGAAACAAAATGCTGGTGGCACAGGTGGAGCCACAAGATGCCCAAGAAATGACGTTAAGTGATAGTGGCTAGAGCTAAAATAGAGAATAAAAGAGCCTTTCTTGCCAAATCATAGTAAAAGCATATTTTCTATTTACCCCATTGTCTTTCTGAGTCATAGTGTGATGCCACCAACAGCCATTCTTCCATGCCTTTTGGCAGTAATATGGATGGGGCATTTAGTTCAGGTCTCCCTTATTTAGTTTCTTTCTCATTACATTCAGGTTACCTCACTTGAAACAACAAGCCACATATTTTCATTAAGGTTTTTCTCTCTCCAGCAGACCAAAATCAACGTATTCCCATGTAGTTTACAGGTTAAAATTCTGTTCTCCTGACAAAGACAGACAAAGATAGAAATGTTATTACAATAAGAGATTTTCTAATTGCTCTCTCCCTTTTATTCTGAATTTTCTAGGGATTGCCAGGAGAACACGGTATCCCAGGAAAACAAGGCATTAAGGGAGAAAAGGTATAGCTTCCGTTTCACTCACTTTGTATATTAAGTAGCTGGGTAGGAGGAAGAGACAGAGGGTCATAAGGACACTGAGGGAGTGAAAGGACAGGACAGGGCAGCTGGGATTGTGCAGGGGATTGATGTTCGCATAAACTATGGCATGAGTGGCATCCCTGGACACTGTGGCAGCCCGGGTTCCAGCACTGAAAATGCAATGTGACAATATGAACTGCCTTAGAGATGAAGATCTCAGGACTCAAAAAACCTGTTTCAGGCTCAGCTAACAACTCAGGTATAGACCTAAGAAGTCTCAATCTCTCAGGACCTGTTTCTTGATGTCTACATGGAAATAGTATTTTAGTACTGAACCATTACTTGGGAATAACTTAAAGAAAACATAAAGGTCATCTAAAGAACTATGTGAATAGATTTGTATATTTTTTGCATATCTGTTTATACACGTACATACATTTCACGATACTGTAAACCTACTGTAACATAGCTTACCGCAAGATCTAGGTGCACTTAAGGTAACAGGACAGTGTCCGTGTGGATTGGACGCTCAGTACATATCGTGGAATGAGTGAGTGAATGGGTGAGAGAATGCAGTGTGACTGGCTAAGATGACAACTTAATACTATGGAAACTGCTGCCTCTACACATCCCACCATGAACCTGAGTGATGAAGTGAGAATCTTACCTTGTTTCCTCAGGGAGACCCAGGTGGGATGATAGGCCCTCCTGGACTTCCAGGTCCAAAAGGTGAGGCTGGTCCTCCAGGAAAAAGCCTGCCAGGGGAACCAGTAAGTACCAATCCTTTTACTAATATTTCCTTTGAAAGTTGATTAATTACTGTTTGTGTGTTCCCAGTTTCAGATCACAGGCATAGGAACGTTTAGGTCTGCAGAAAAAGAAGTATTCATCTTATTCTTTAGATCAGAGGTCTAATCTTTTTGGAAATTTGATGCAAGCAAAGGGCTCTCATCTGAAGAAAATGCACATACACGCACCATTTTTCATACAATTTTGGGAGATTCATAGGCGCCCCTGAAGCTTCTGCAGGGACATTTAGGGATCTATGAAGCCTAGTAAGGTATGCTAGTTTTAAACCATAAACCTTCCTTGGACAATATCTTAAAACAGAAGAACTGCCTGAAATTTCCCTTCTAGAGGCTCTGCATATATAGCCATAGGTGGGCATCTTTAAAAAATGTCCTTGTGGCCTGGGCTAATCCCAGGACATAGAAAACTGGATAGCTGGAAAATCCAACCCATATGCCTGTTTCATCTGCCTTTTTTTCTCATCCCCTTTGACCTTTTATATGAATAGTAATAAATAGTTCTCAATATCAGATGCCTCATTTTAAAGATGAAAACATCTTGTATTTTAAAGTAGCTATACAAAATCTATAGCCTAGTGAAATTTGTGTTCCCTCTTCCTTACTATTCTACAGAAAAGGTTTATTCAAAAAAGATGAAGAGCAATGAAATATTTTTGAGTTATGACTTCTAAGATGTAATTAAACTTGTTAGGAAAAGAAATGTATTCACTTCCTTTTCTCTCCTTTTTTCTTTTAGGGATTAGATGGAAATCCTGGAGCACCTGGTCCGCGAGGGCCAAAGGTAAAAATATCATAGATAAGTTTTAAAGAATTAATAACTAACGAAATATAACTGGAAAATCCATGTCCCTTGAGCCTCACACTAACAGAAACATCTAATTGCACAGGGAGAAAGAGGGCTGCCAGGTATCCACGGCTCCCCAGGTGACAAAGGCCCCCCAGGGGTAGGAATTCCTGGCCGAACTGTAAGTGAAATTCGATCAAGTTTTTGAAACCCTGTTGACCCAATGTTGTGAGATAAAATCCAGCAACAAATTTGAATACGGAGAAGAGAGTGAAATGGTCAGAGGAGATACAGAAAATGCTAGTCAGAGAGCAAGAATTAATGGGCATTGTGGTTATATCCTAAGCACAGAAGGTACCCACTGTTTATTGACTTACAGATGCTAATCACACGTACACTGATTTTGAATTAGAAGAAGTTATTTAACACTTTATTCCTCCATTCTATATATTTAAAAGTACAAATGAGTGTAAGATTATGAGAATGCCCAATATTAGGTTATTATATATTACTGTTTGTTTTTAATTAGAATAAAATGAAAAGTTACTTTTAAAGTGAATGGAGTGCCTATAAATGAGATGATATCAAAAATCTCTATGTAATAACTTAGAAAAGAGAGAATAGAGGTAGTTTTTGATAGTTAAGACAAATAATAGAAAGTTTTTTAACGTGTTTTAGCTATAAGGGTAATAATGATAATAATGACCATTGTATGCATACTTGTGGACTAAATAGCAGTAAGAGATAGAACTTTTTATTTACTATAAAAAAAGATAAAAGATTTTGGGACAAGAAAAGTGAAATAGATGGGTATCCTAAAGACATTAATTTGGGGATTTGCCTTGAAATGAAATTATCGTGAGAGGTAAAAGAAGATGTAAATAGTGAATGGTTATATTGTGTGTGGTGTTTGATTTTCCAGGGTGAGAATATAAAGACCACTGGAGATGGGAGATTAAACAAAGTAAAAAAGTAGGTCAGGAAATTATTAGGGGAGTGAAGGAGGTTGAAGCGAAAAATAAACCAACAAACCAAAAATAACTTAAGGGCACCGTATAAATAGAAAGGAAGCAAAAAGGTAGCTTTGACAATATGAATATTTATTTAAAAGTAAGAAGGGAAAAGGCAGTGAGCAGGTAGTGAAGTCAGGTGCTGAGACCCCAGCTCTTCACTCACCCAGGTGGTCAGTCAGTTCCTCATCCAGGGGTCCATGGTCATGAGATAGGGATGGATCTGTCATCATTAGGTTCACTGATAATCTCCCAGCCTCATTTTAGTTACCCCAAATTCCAGTTTTCTAACATAGAAAAGAATAACTGAAGTTTTATTTCCAGTTCCCGTCACTGAACACTGGTTCTGGCAATTTCTTCAGAGAAATGACTCCCAGTACAAAGCAGGAAGGAAAGGAAGCCCCAAGCCGGTTACCCAGTGGCCAGCCAGCGTCTAGCAGACAGAGCTTGGGCGTGTTGTTTGTGCGCCCGTGAGTGGGCAGGGACCGATGGCGGGCTCGGGGGCGGCCCAGGCGTCTGAACGCAGTTACGGTGGCGCTTCCAGCACTGCGTCTGGTCAGGCGTTCACCTGCCACCCAGAACTCTTGGCCAGCTTTGCAGAGAGTTTTCAGTGTGCAGGGTGGCAAGCCCTGTTGCCCGCTATGTAAATTACAATACTTGGCCCTTTATCCCACTTGGGTAATCTATGGACATTCCCAGCAGAATTCTGATCGCTGAATCTCCGTCTATGCAGGGCTCCCAAGGCCCAGCTGGAGAGCCAGGGATTCAGGTAAGCTACTTAACCAAGTTATCTGGCACAGCAAATCCATCTTGCTGACTGGGGGGGGGGGGGGGGGATTGGGGGCAATTACTAAAAGACTATCCTTATAAGTAACTATTTTCCCCCTTTTCCAGGGTCCTCGAGGTCTCCCTGGATTGCCAGGAGCTCCAGGGACCCCAGGGAATGATGTAAGGACAGTTTTTACCTACTTCCCCTCTCCCCCGCACCTGTTTTAATCTGAACCTGTGCCGAGGTGCAAAGATTTGAACATGCTGCTTCTGTTTTCAGGGAGCTCCTGGGAGGGATGGAAAACCAGGTCTGCCAGGCCCCCCAGGTGACCCGGTATGTTGACAGACTGTGCCTGATTTATGTATCCTTAATGCACCCAGAAGCCAAACAGCCTACCAAGCAAGTTTTGCTGTCCAAACTAATTAGAATGCTCAGTGACTGCTTAGTGATTTTGTTTATCCCCATTTTTTTGTAGAGGGGAAAAAAATTCAAGCTACATCAGCATTTTTGTGTGTGTGATGAATACTTACTTCCTGAGGGTATAATTCAGTTGTATAATTTTTGCCCCAAGCTGAACCTTGGTGTATAATGTCTCAATCCCATGGAAAATTGAGTTAAAATACATAGCCACAGATTCTATTCTTTCTAATGCTGGTGACTAAATGAATTTCATTTTTCTAAATGAAAGTTTGCAGGTACGTTTCCCACAGTATGGTACATATCTATTGATTCTGTGGCTTTAAGAATGCTGAAATGGTTAAATTACAAAACTGGCTTGAGTAGCCTTTTCAGAACAGGTTTAGGCACTAAATGGGTGTTCCAAAGTTTTATTTTAGGTTAAACCTTGCTTTGAGTGACAGTGAAATCCCTTTAAATCGCCTCCAAATCGGCAGTTATAATTTAAGAAGCCATATGGTATATGACATTGTATTAAGAATTTTGTATAATAAAACCCAAATCTGGCCTCTCGGTTCTGAGTCTCACAAATCCTCCTACACCGTTTGAGCCTCATGTGCCATTATAAGTTACATGCAGAGGCGTATCTTGGCCTTTAACTCCCTCGCTGAGTGAATCATGTGTGTATGTGTATTGACTGGGAACCTTTAAAGCATTACTGGGGTTTACGGTGTCTCTCTGAAAGGACGCTTTAAGACAGAGGCCAAAGCACTGCCCGAGTCCTGTGTCTGTTTCTGGATAGGAAACATCATGTTGGCCAACCATCCTGATGGTGAGGCTCTTCTAAGCCCCACCATTTGTCACCATGGTGACAAATCTCAGCTGGCCTGGTGTTTTGAGGGAAAATATCTACATTTATTATGTTTGTATTGTATTGTGTGCCTGTATATGTATAAATACACGTATTTTGGTTTTTTTTCTCCTTATCCACAGATTGCACTTCCTCTCTTGGGAGACATTGGGGCCTTGTTCAAGGTACTCTGGCTATGTAAGAAATTATGTGTTAATTTCCGGGAAAAATCAGAAAGGAAATCTTTACCAGAATTTGAGTTAATTGCTTAGCCTGAATTAAAATTCAATTTCTTAATGGCAGAGCATCTTTCAGATAGAAAAAGGAACACGTGTCTGTATATGTCTAGTGCCACTTATACTCATTCCCCACTCTCTTCTTTACCAGCCTCTGATTTTGGGTGTGGAGGGGCAGGCGGAGCAGGGGAGGAGGGTGGTAGTTCCGGGATGAGCTGCAGGAGAGGAAGGGTGTCATTAATACACTTGCGTAGACGTTCTCTCTCTGGAGCGATAGCTTTCTCTTAATGGTGTTTACCCACCCAGGCTCATCACTGTGAAACCCAATCCTTCTCACGGTATCTGCCCTGGCCAGTCCAGGGTGGAAAGCAATACTGCTCAATAAACAGCTAGCTTGCAAGGCTGAGTTTTTATGTCGTGGGATTTTACAAAGTGAGTTACAAAATTCCATAGCTGACAATGGCCCTAACACCTGTGACGCTGTTAAATAAAAGTGATCTCTACCTATTATCCACCTCACAGGGAATTCATCTTGCTACCATTTTTTTTTCTCTAATACTTTCCTCTGTTTTATTTGTAAAAACAGATGGGGGGAGGTTGATAATGGGACACCTGGAGGTTGTGTATTTGCATGTTTCTTTGTGGAATGCTGAGACTGAACCCAAATGAAAGTCTGTCCCTTTATATTCCACTCAAACCTCATGTGTCGTATCTGTCAGTGTATGAATGGATAGTATATTTGTACACACACACACACACGAGCTATGTGTGTGTATATATGTGATCTATTTTATATTCCCAGCATTTAGCCCAATGGTTCCTGCAACGACTTACTCAATAGTAGGCAGGCAGGAATATTTGTTGAATTGAATTCACAAGGCTAGAGTTCTAGTAAATATATTTGTCAGGTGATAAAGGTTTTGAGAATAGTATATGAATATAAATGTAAATGTAGATATAAATATAAATATATAGAGGGGGGGTTTTAAGACTTTCAAAAGCCAACATTTTCTCATAAGTCAGAAAATAGTATTTATGGGGGCTTCAGGAGGATCTTACGTTTATTGAGTTATGATTACATGCCAGGCAACACACTGCTTTACTTATATCATCTCACTTAATCTGCACAAGAATCCTATGAGTTCAGGCTGTGGAGTTTCCCATTCTGTACACGAGAGACCTAAATTCTGAGGAGTTAATTTAAGTACCTTGCTCAGAGTCACACAACCAGTAAGTGCGACATTAACACAGGAGTGCAGGTCCTCAGACAGTCAGTCTCATGTTCTTTACGAGGGCAGTGATGTTGGAAATGGCAGGACTGTAGGAGTTATATCATTCCGGAACAGTTAGGGTTCTTTAAGGATCAAAAAAATTTATTGACTATCCTGATAGGATGTGGGGCAGCTCCCACTACGACAAAATGACTGTAAACAGGCTCTGACAGGGGAAAGAACCAGGGCTCCGATGGCCTCAGACATGGTAGTCAACAGTTTCACCAGGGCAGCATTCCCTTAATAAATGCCCTTGCCGGGGTCCAGACCCAGCCCCACCTCATGGACGTTCTGAGTCTCAGGGGAGCCAGTTGGCAAGAGGTGGGCAGGACCCTTGACTGACAGTCCCAGCAAGCTGTATTCAATAGAAGAGAAGCATGTAGTTCCCCAAAGCATATGGGAATTTTAATCCTAATCCTGTCACCCAATACATTAACTGTCCCACTCTGTCTTAAAGTCTTTAGCGGACTTGGTCGTCCTGCTTTCTGTTTTCAAAAACTGTGTTTGAATAAAGTGTTGAAAAGAACTTACGTATTTCCCAGCCCGAATGATGTATACCTTCAAAGACCTTCCTCCAGGTTAATCTGTGTATCAGTCCTTCTTTGAACGAGATTGTGCGTTAACTAATAACTGAGCGTCTTTATCCTCTCCGTGAGAAAAATCTTAAAAGATATTTTTTCAAGAACCTTAATGAAATCCACTTTTCCTTCATTTACCATTCTAGTAACCCTAACCTAAAGAAGATGAGGTCAGTTTGAAATGACTCTAGAAAATCCTATTGACTTGTAATTATTTCCATTTTTTATGTTTTATTAAAACAATCATGAAACTACCACAACATTGTAAATCAACTATACTTCAGTAAAAATCAATTGAATAATCCATCCTAAAATGTTACTTATATACGAAGTAGAAATAGACCCACAGACATGGAAAACAAACTTATGGTTACCAAAGGGGAAACGGGGGAAGGGATAAATTAGGAGTTTGGGATTAACATATGAACAGTACTGTGTGCAAAAGATAACCAGCAAAGACCTACTGTAGCACAGGGAACTATGCTCAATGTTTTGCAATAACCTATAAGGGAAAAGAATCTGGAAAAAAGATATATATGTATGTATAACTGAATCACTTTGCCATTTACCTAAAATTAACACAACATTCTGAATCAACTATACTTCAATAAAAAAACAATCAATTGAATAATCCATTCTAAAATGTTACTATATATTGATATGCCATGTTATAATGTCTACAGATACAGTAGACATTCTTTATACTTTTTGAAATATAGAAAGCTTTTTGGTTCTCTGAAGTCCTCAAGCGTCTCTCCTCAAGCGTCTCTACCTTCACAGCTTTTCAGATTTAGTAGGGGTGGTTCTACAATTATGTATGTGTTTCTTAACTCCTGTACCAGCACATTAGCTCAGTGGAATGATCCTAGTGGTAAAATTAGTTTGGGAAACTTTGCACATTCTAACTCCTTCTCATGTAGTCCAGCTCTAAGAAGGACAACCATAAAGAGAATTGTTCTGACCCAGCATTTTTTAGGCAAATTGCCTCAGAACCTTTTCAATATCATACAAAATTAGTCTTCCATGGAGCATATGTTTGGAAATCAAACGTGCTGATATACACTGGGTCAAAAACATTGAACTTCATGGGCTTTCTTGCCAGCTTCCCATCAACGGCAAGCTTCCATTCCCTCTTCATGTTTAAGGATTCTTCCCTTTGGTTAAAAGGATGGAAGAATTGAGGCTTAGGTTGTCCTACCCTTGGTCAGTTGTTAAATTTAAGCTGTCTCCCCCACTCAGTAGTCCCTATTTTATGCCTTTCCTGATCATATTTTTATAACAGTTTATTTAAAAATAAGCCTCTGTAGGCTTTATGTGATAAGAAGTTTATCTTGTGAGCTGAGATACCTAAATTGAAGCCTTTGCAGATCAGCTAAAGATTACAGAGAAGGCGATGGAAAGGTGATTCCACTTGTATTTCCTATCTGCACTTGGATTTGACTTAGAAGTCAAGTCCCAGTCACTCAAATAATTATTTCCCACATGAGTGTTTCCACTAACAAATAAAAGGTTAGTAAGCTGTGTTTAGGGTTCTCCAACTGATTGGGCTCTCAAAAGGGGAAATCCTTTCTTCACAGCTTTCTTTCTTTCTTCTTTTCTTTCTTTCTTTCTTATGATTTATGCTATTGGTTTTATGAGCTCTGTAATCTTGCTGGTTGTTCCAAACTTTATTGCCACCTCCCTTTTTAAACATGCTGCTAAGCAATTGAAACTCTGTGTTCTTGACTTATGAGTTTATCTTTTAAAATAGTTTTTGCCTCCCCAAAAGGAGTCTTTCAAATTGAATAAATTAAGTTTCTGAAAGTAGAGTGACATAGCAATGGCTATCACTCAACTCTCACAAAAGTTCAAATAGAAGTTCAAATCCAATCCATGAATAATGAATCTCCAGTGACCTTATCTCTATCTTCATTAGAACTTCTGTGGCAACTGCCAAGCCAGTGTCCCTGGGCTGAAAAGCAACAAAGGAGAAGCAGGCACTGGTGAGCCTGGACAGTTTGATTCTGTAGCCCAGAAGGTAAGAAGGGGGCTAAGTGTTGGTGGACCCTGGACGTGACACATGGTGCCTCCTCTCAGCTGTGACTGCTCTGTCTTCTAGGGCGATGTAGGGCCACGGGGTCCTCCAGGAGTCCCAGGCAGAGAGGGACCAAAGGTAAGGAAGTCTCTCCTCTGTGCAACCTTTAATTCAGGGTAAAAAAAAGAAATACATTTTAAAATACAGTCCCTTTTCTAAAAATATTTTGGAAAAGTGGTGTAAAAGCCATTTGCAGATGTCATTTATTTTTTTCCCCCGATTCTGTCCAAATGACATGCCCCAAGTGTCCTGAGAAGAGATACGTTCATTTTCCCAAAAGATGACAAAATGACTGAGTGTACTAACTAAACGTATTGTGTCTCTAGGGGAGCAAAGGAGAACGAGGCTACCCCGGGATACCTGGGGAGAAAGGCAATGAGGTAAAAGGCTCTTCTCTGATCACGCAGCCCTACTGTTGATTCTTTCCATGTGACACAACAAAAGGACATCAGTTTTCCTATATCTCCTGTTTGATGCTAAACAAATAGAAACGAAGACAGGGTTTTTCCAAATGTTAACACATTTTAAGTAATACGTGGATGCTTATCCCCAGGGATCCAGTTTTTGAGACAAGGGAATTCAAACACAAAGTTAACATATCAGTTACTACGTTTCTGTTTTCTCATAGCAGGTAACAAGTCCAGCTCTCTCAAGATAAAAGCAAGGAGAAAGAGGAAAAGGAGATTTACTGAAAAGAGTCCCAAAGTAGCTCATAGAATTGAAGGGATAGTCAGCAGCCAGCCTAGGGATAGGGCAGCTCCAGAGCTCAGCAGAACTTCCCTGGGCCGCCGCTGTAACGTGACTCAGTTTCAATGACCTTGGTTTGTTTGTATCTCTGCTCAACTTTCAAACTCTTGGGAGGAAGAAAAAAAAAAAAAACTATCAAACGGGTCTGCTTGGACTGGTTTAAATCAGCTGCCCACCCTCCCACTAAGGTTCAAAGTCAAAAGTGCTCTTGAGACGGTGGCATAATTTTCTGACTCTCAGCCGCACTGATGCTCAGGATAGCATTCTTTCCTGCATAATTTACATTAACGCTTAGGAAAACCAATTAGGATGATGAATGCTTGTTAAACAGTTTTGATACTAATAATCCTTAGTGAAAGTAAGTAAGCCATCTGGCATATATTAACCTTGATGTTAGTGCAGAAAATCAAAAGGATGTAAAGTAGATCTGTTTTTTGAGTTGGAGTTATATATTTCACATTATAAATTATCATCGTGTTATTGTTTTTAATTAACATGGATTCTATTCAAGAAAACTGTGAGGATTGGCTTGGTTTTTTTCCAAGTTAAAAATTGAAGAGCAAAGACATACAACATTTATTTTCATCTGTAAATAAAACAGTAAAGGCATTTTATTTTCTAAATCAGGAAGAGTTATTGAGCTTTTGCATCTTCATGCGCCACAGAAGGTTGCACTAAAGTACAAGCACGGTGTCTGATTTTAATAGTCTAACAGCTTTTAACTGCCTAGACTCAAGAAGTAGGCTTTAAAGGCAATTGAGAATGTAATAACAAAAGGATCAGGAAATAATTGGAATTCAGGTTTTTTCATAAGTGACTCTAAATTAAATTTATTAGAAGTTAACTTTTATTGATTCTTCAGAATCCTTAGCACTCCTGGTGAACTGAAATCCCTCCTTAATTCCTTCACTATTTTAGTGTGCTTTTCCTTAAGTACACCTTGTTGACTCTTTAACACAGCGTACACAGACTTTGCACAAGACACTTAGATAGACAATTCCAGCTGGTTCAGAAGGAGATTCTTCACTGTTTCTTCACATCACATGAATAGTATGAATAAACCGGAAGTAACATACTAGCTCAGTTGGGCCTTTGTTGGGTAACGGGGCAATGCAGCTTGTCCCTCTCAGGCAGGTGGGAAATATTGAATATTATCTTCTATATTGTCTTCTACTTGGACTCAGATACTCCCTGAAATTTTAATGTGTTGATTTGTTTAAGTGAATGAAACTTTGCCCAAGAACATAGGTATTTCCAGCTGGCCAATAAACTATACTATTTTAATACGCATATAATATCTAATCATACAAAATCTAAGATGTCTGTTCTACCCTTAGTGGAAAAGATGCAGAAGGACACCCTGTCTCTTTGAGGAATTCCCAATTATTATTTAATAATTATCCAATGGTCGATTTAATCCATTTGGGAACTTAAAGAGAGGAGTTGCCTTTCGGTTTATTGCTCTTACAAAAGTGACATTATCCTCAACGGTTTTTGCAGATGTTATTTCACAACGCAAGGTAGCAAATTAGCAGATGCTGATAGAACACAGACTTACCTCTCATAGTCAGAGGGAATTCTTGCTTGGAATACAGGTCTTTCTACAATATTTTAGAATAATAATTGATAAATAGGACATGAAAAATATTGTCAGCCATAAGTTGTAGCAATGGAAAAATAAATATTCTTGGTAGCAACTGAGGTAGGACTTGCAAAATCAAAATATCAGAATAGGGAAAGAACTTAGCTCTAATGATCCTTGACTATGCAGTAAATTTTACTTTGTATTTTAGTTTGGTACAATATGCTAAATTGACTGTTCTACTCTTTAATATGTATTTGTCTTCTTTAATGACCTTCTTGTCTTGTAAAATTACCTGCTTGCCCTTTATACATCCATAGTAACTTTTACCCTTACTACAGAATTTCAGCTTGTTCAGAGAAAGATGGCTGAGAATGATTTTTTTTTTTTATTTATGGACTGAGGTTTACTTTAAAGTTTAATGTGGTCATCAAAGGTTAATGAGTCCCAAGCTTATAAACTGGACTACCTAAAGACTCACTCAGCATCTCTAGACTGATTCAGTGTTGAGACTAAAAGTAGCAAAAAAAAAAAAAGAATACATATGAACACACATATCTTATACACGTACATACAGAGAGAATTTTATGGAAATGTGGGTGTTTTGAGATAAAGCAATTTGTGGCATAGCATTTATAATCTCCAGACATTTAGAGATCCATTCCCAAAGGAAATTTGTTTCCTTTCCACTTATAACCCCGTAAACAAGTTAATGGTGGGGGAATAAAAAGAGTCAATACAACATGCCAATGTGTACCGCCCACAACTGCACATGGGCACATGCGTGCATGCACACACACACTGAGCATTGCCAGTGAGGATGATACCATCTTGAAGAAAGTATATGTCCACATTAACACAAGTATACGTAAGATTTTACCCAAGACTCTTGTTACATGAGGAATTTCGGCACATTCAAGGAGAGCCTTTCCAGCATTTCTTCACCTCCCGTCACATGGAAAAACCTGAAGGAATATATGATCCCATTAGGCATTAGATGGACAGACCTGGCAGAGCTTGGTCCTTAATCCCATTGATGTAAAGAACCTTGATCCTGTAGAACTTTGATCCTCTAGAGCTCCCATAGATAACTATGTAGCAATTTTACCATGGTCACTTCACCTGATATTTATAATATGTATAAAATGCATATTTCATCACAGTAAAGGGTAAAGGAATTTATTATAACGATGAATGCTTTGGCACTATAAAAGGATTACTCAGTAAAGAAATTTCAATCCTGAAAAAGTGGAACCGTTCAAAATAGAACTTGACACGTCATATGGTTATCTGAAATAATAAATGGGTTTTTAAAAGCATATTTTTCCCATTGTAGAAGTCATCTGAGTTCCTTATAGAAAATTTGAGAAATACACAAAAGCACTAAAAAGACAAAAGTTATTCCTATTTGTACTTCTCCCACTGTTGGTAAAAGTCATATTATTGTCCACAACCCCTCATCCACAATTCCAAAGTTCAAATGCCTCTGAAAACCCGGGAAATTTTCCCCAAGTTTGCAGCAGATTTATTTGGCAGCAAAATCTGACCTGAAGTCATATGGAGCTAGTCTATTTATCCCACTTGGTGAGACTATCATGTGTTTTGCTATAGAAATATTTGTGAGTTTATTAGCAGGTGCTGCCTCAGGTGACATGGGAGTGTTATGTAGTATCCGATATGAGACTGTGTTCCCTTTGAAACAAATCTGAAACTTCAGAACCCTGAAACACACCTGGCACTAAAGTTTCCAGATAAGGCATTATGAGCCTCTGTCAGTCTCATATTTTATGAAGTGCATTTTCTAATTTTTTAATAATTTGGACCCTACTCTATGTAACATTTTGTAACGTTTCCTTTTCTTTGTTATTCAATAGCTTTTGAAACATGATTTTAACAGTTGCAAAACATATTATGGATTTTACATAACTTATTCAGCTAATATTCTGTTGCTGACTTACTTGGTAAAGGAACAAATTAATTACACGAGTTATCAGTTAACCTTACCAATTCTTCCTTGAATATATAAATGTATCCAGTATAATTAGCATGACGCTACAAATCTTAGGCGGGGCCTGAGAGGCTATCCCTTTACTTTTACGCTTAAGCCATTAAAGGGTTCTAAATTTCACTTCGCCGATGAGCGGTATTTCTTATAATGAACTGGCCGACTGAACTAAATACTGTATCATAAAACAGAGTCCGTTGTTCCCACCAGCTGAAAGAAGCATTAGTGTAACCGTGTATTTCTTCGATGGCATTCTGCTCATCTGAAATTTGTATTTTCATGCTTTAGCAGTGCCGGCTTCTCAAAGACGCTGTTGTCGATGGAGGGGCTCTGTGAGATCAGAATTGTTCTATGAATCACCAACACATTAAATTATGTTTGTAACAAATTCCATGTCGTGGCATTTTAGCCCGCCATCCTTACTCTTAGAAAACGGGTGTTTGCAGATGACAAATGTGTTTCTTGATTAGCCAACAAAGATGGGTAGTTTTCAATCGTCAAAATATTTGATGAACTAAAATGCTTTGTTTCCAATGATATAACAGATTTTATGGTAGGAACTATCTCTTTTAGGGTCTTCAAGGCGTTCCGGGCCTTCCAGGTGCTCCTGGCCCAACTGGACCCCCTGTAAGTATTTGCTAAAATGGTTTCACTCACACTTCATATCTGCTGGTATGATGCAAAGTGAACTAACATTCTTTATTGCTTTTTGTTCTCTGTTCCTCTGTGTGGATTATGCAGTTATTGCTGGGGAAAGTAGCATCCAACATCTCAGATTTTTGTTAGTATTCCTTAAGGCTGCTCGGGGTTGTGGAGACTTGTCATGAAAATTCTACCAGACCAGAAAGCAGTCTGTGATGAAGCAAGTCTATTTGAATAGACGTTGGATGTAGAGGAGCGTTATCTTTTTTAGCTATAATTTTTCTGGCATTAACCTTAGGGAGAGATATTCAGATGGTTACATCCTTACATTTTTAAGCGCCATAAACAAAGAATTTATTCTCTAGACAGAAAAAAAAAAAAACGGGTCAAGGATTATCAGGTTCAATTTACTTTTATTCCTGTTTCTGACTTAAAATACGCTCTACTTTAGTCGGCACTTTTTTCCTCTGTCTCTCTCAAACACAGCATCAGGGCCTTTTTGTCTTCAGTTACCCTGTTTGCTTAAAACAATCTTTTTTCTTTCCCACCTGCTAAACCCAGCCGCTCATTAAAGCAGAACTCAAATCTAGGGTTGCCAGTTAAAATACAGGACATGAGGCTCAATTTGAATTTCATGTAAATAAATACTTTCATAGCATGTTTGTCCCAAATATTGTATTTTTATTTGCTAAATCTAGCAACCCTACTCAAGCCTCAATTTTTCCAACTCTTTCCTTCTTAGAGTGCATAGGCAAATGGTATGTAGGAATGTAATCGTGTTCTTTCATGTTTTGAATCATGGGTTTGCCATAATGAAAATTTTACCCTTTATGCTTTCACCACAGTTATATAGAACAAACCTGGCTCTAAATTGTACACCAAAATTAAAAGTTAAGAGAAAGAGTTGTGAAAGGAGCCATGGAAATGATAGCTAACTCTATTCTCAAAGAAGATCTTAAACTAAATTTTATTTTCCATTGGTAAAATGCAGATCGCATAACTCACCTTGTTAATTCTGCTCTGTGAAGTGTTTAAAATGTTGATCACTACCAAAATTATAGCTCATTTAGGAAGGCATAATGCTATGTAAATTGCCATTTAAACAGCAAGGCTAAATTCTTAAATGTATTAAAAGGTTCCAGTTAAGGTCATTAAGTGTGGTTGGCCAAGGTGAAAAAGCGACCACAAATACAAATTTTATCCTTCCAAGGGCTTATCAGCAGGATACAGCTGCTGTATCAGCCTGAAGAAATATAAGCTTATAAGACTGATTTAATTAGGATCAAATGACCTTCAAAATGTATCAATTTGAGCAACCAACTTCCAATACCCTTGGCAGTTTAGTTGTTGTTTCTGTAACAAACTTAGTTTTGTGTTTTACAGGGCTTGTTGGGAAGAACGGGACATCCTGGTCCCTCGGGAACAAAGGGTGACAAGGTACAGAGGGAAAGCCTCACTTACTGTCCAAATTGGGGCTTGGGGTAGGGGCAAGTTGAGCCTACTTACAGAGAAATCCATAAAATCAAGCAAAGCCTCAAAGTATTATAGGAGTGATGTCAGGGAAGTGGGCTTGGAAAGAAATAGGTCCCAAAATTGGTCTGAAGACAAGAGATATGTTCCCAGGGAAGAGGATGGATAGCACATGGGTGCCACACAGCAAACGTCCAAGCTGAACTCAGAGTCCTGGGCATCCACCGTGGGGAAGGATGGGTGAGGGTCACCTCCTGATGAGGCGCAGGAAGGTAGTTGGTATCTGGAAGTCCAGCCGCAGGTGCCAAGGCTCCCGACAGCAGGCTAGCTCTCAGAACCAGGATTCCAGTAAATGACGTGCTTGCTGAGAAAATCTGCAAGTTCTGTCCTTAGAGGGTCATAGGGGAGATCCACGAAAGAACCAGCACAGCTTGCTCTCTGGGGAGTCCGGTTGACAGGACAGATGGGTTGCTGTGGTCAGCAGGGAGAACCAGCAAAAGAGGAGTCCCAGCAGGAAGATCACACAGTTACCCAATTTAGGATCTAAAGTGTCGCCCACAGTGTGATAGAGCCAGCACATGAGTCACACGGACTAACTCTTTGGATGAGAGAAATTTAAGAATCCGGAGTCCATGTGAGCCACTCAAGTGGCTTCTACCCCAAAATGACCACAATGAGGCATAATGGCATCGAGGAACAAAGGGATCTCCCCAAACTGAAAGGCAACAACGTGCTTATTCTGGACAGTCTCAGCACAGTTTTTCTGATAGCATCCCGGGGAGCTTGCCCAACTCCACCAGCCTTTTTGATCTGTTCTCGATGGAAATTATTCAGTCAGAGATTTGCCTTTTGAAGTTAATGGGAATTCCACACTGAGATGAGCTTTGGGGCACAATCAAGAATGAAAATATGACTATTAATTGTGCCAGAAAAAAAAAGTCCTTTCAATAGGCGCATATTTTCCTTGTTTGTTGTCCTCTCATGGTTCATGAGAACCATGACATAGTTCTCTGAAGGACACTGCCAGCAGAGCCCCATGTGTCTTAGAGAGACAGCCGCCATCAGAGCAGTTTGGGAAAAGATACAGTATACTCATGGTCACTCCTTCTCAGGCACATACATTGCAAGAAAAACTTTACAGTTGGTTTTTATTGATAAAGATACAATCAAAAGGTTTCTATGATTCTTTGGTTACTGAAAAAATGGGGAGATTGGAATGAAATCCTTCATCAAATTTATGAAAATAGACTAAAATCCCTCAAAATTCTTGGGCATTTTAAAGTAGGAATTTTACTCTCTCTGGATGTTTTTTTAATTAACCATTTCTTGCCATCGCCCCTGATATTGAGGGACTCAAAAGATTTTATGAGGCTATTATTCTAAAAAAAAAAAAAAAAATCAGTTATAGGAAAAACTGGTTAAAGGCACCAAAAGGAGTATCATACCTCTGTTTATCATGGACCAATAAGCATCCTATGTTTTATCAAAATAAAGATGAAATCCCATTTTTCAAGTTTCAACTTGAATGCATTTCTCACACATTTCATTTTCAGTCTGCTTTGCCTGGAAGCAGAATGTCTGAGGCTGTTTACATTGTAAAGAACATTTCCCTTATACAGCGTTGTACCACGGTCACCTCTGCTCAGTGGGGCATGCCTGATATTCACTTAGGATGTGAAAGAAGGTTTTCCTCCTGCAGACACACACAGGTTGTGATTTTCTACTTTAGTCAAGGCATGTGGATGCCCTCTCTGGTTCCCAGAAGATGAAGGTGGTGGAGGTGAGGCTAGGAGCAAGGGTCTGACCCAAAGAGCCGTGTTCCTGAGCTGCCCCAGCCTTCAGGAAGTGTGCTGTGCACCCCCATGTGGGGGGAGTTCCCCCAGCTGCACTCGAAGTCCAGGACCTGGTCACCTGCTTGCCTGGCTCCATCTAAAATAAGCTTCATCCCTGGCGCTCACAGTGTGAGGATCCGAATTCCTGTGGGAAAAGGCATTTACCTTTCCCGTGGTCTAGTAATGTTAATTCCCCAGGTGAGGGGAAAAGCCCCGCTGAATAAGACTTTGCAAGGGTGAACAAAATGACAAGTCACATTGACTTCAGAATGTGGCTCTCTGAGCAAGCGCGGTCGGGTTCACAAACCTGGAGTAGAAATGTCTAAGCCATTGATGTTGGTCTGTGTACCCCCTTGCAGGGCAGCGAGGGACCCCCTGGGAGACCCGGACCACCTGGACCACCTGTGAGTTGTTTCAGGTTTAAAACATAAATTCATGCATCTACTTAAGACTTGTGTAAACAACAAGGTCCTATTGTAAAGCACAGGGAATTATATTCCCAATCCTGTAATAAACCATAATGGAAAAAAAAAAAAAAAGGATTTTACTTTTTTTTGTTTGTTTTTTTATTGTTGTTTTTTTAAATAGGCTTTAGTTTTTTGGATGATTTTTTATGTTTGCAGGAAAATTTCACAGAAAATACAAAGAGTTCCCATATGGTCCTGCCACACACACGCAGTTTCCCTCATCATTAATATCTTACATTAGTGTGGAATTGTACTCTTATTAAAAGTATAAACTTTAGGGTATGTGAATTTTATCTCAGCTTAAAAACCAAAAACATATGTGTAAAGATCCTTCTAACTCTGATATAATGATTTTTCAGTGGCATGTATAACAAAATTATTATTATGATGTATATGTTGAGAAATATTATTTGTCACATTAACTATCCAGGTAATATAATTTCTTTCTTAGAGTAGAATTTTTTACAGTTGAGGAACTGATATTGATACATTATTATTAACTAAACTGTATAGTTGACCTTGGGGTTTACTTTTTCGGTTGTATGGTCCATTAGTTTTGATAAGTGCATAATCTCATGTATCCACCATTACGGTACCATACAGAACAGTTTCACTCCCCTAAAAACGTCCTGTGCTACACTTGTCCATCGCTCACCTCCCCGTCCCTCAAGCCGCTAGAAACTGTTGGTTTTTTTACTATCTCTATACGTCTGCCTTTTTCAGAATGTCCTATAGTTGAAATCAAAGAAAAGCTTTTATGACTCAGAGGTCAGACTACATTTAGATATTCTCAAGGATAAAAGTCATCTGAGTTTTATGTATAAATGCGAATGACAGCCAGGGTGGCTTAGGGGAGCCCTGATTCCCGCATTAGCTCAGCCCTGAGGCACACTGCTCGGATTTGCAGACTGTGGGCCTCCCTGCTGTGGACTCAGTTCGGGTAGGTGTGCACCCCTACTCTCCACTTCCTGCCTGGGGGACCCTGGGAAAGTCATTTAACCTCAGTGAGCCTCATTCACAGAAAAGAGAGGGGCTGTAAAAAGACATCCCTTCCGGCAATGTGAGCTGGTAGAAAAATTGTGTTGTGCTGTGTGTATTCATTACCATCCATGATGCCCGAGATGCAAAAGGAAATTCTATTTATATGGCGCCCAGTGAATGAAATGTACAAGGGCCGCCACTGCTTTCGTGCTAGGGATTGAGACAGACGTGCACCTTGTCGGGAGGCTGGGGAGGACAAGGGCGTCTCTCCGGAGCAAGTCTGCTCTCCAGTGGGGTCTCGCTCAAACAGCATCACAGCGTCCGCCCAGCCAAGCGTTCTTTCCCACCTGCCTCAGAGGGAGAGGTGAAGAAGCCAGACTCCCCCGCAAGGGGCAGAATTCATCCGTGACTTTGTTTTTTTCGGAGAAAAACAATCAGAAGTTTAACAACATGTGTGCTTCCTATATGCAAGGGAGACATCCAGGAAAACTGAGTTACGCCCTGAAATGGCCCAAGTCCTCACCTTAAGTACCATCCTCACCTAAAAACAAGAGAAAGGAAGGGTATGGCTGCTATGCAGTTTCACGTCTCAGCTTTCTCCACTGATGAGAGTTTCCTGAGATGCTAAAGACAACAAAGATACATCGCTAGTCTGCGTGCGATCGCACGTGTGTGCACATCAGTGAATACACTGGCACCCTGTTTCCCTAAACATGCTCTTCGGTTTTGTTTTACTTACCTTCTCCCTTGACAAGGAAGCAGGGCGGGCAGCATCTGAGGCTCAACCACTAAAATACCCTCCCTCCCCAGTGGACAGAACAGCAAAATACAACATGAGCTCCCAAAAGGGACCTCTGTTTTACGGTGGACTTAGGAAATCTCCCTTGCCCCCCCCCCACCCTGATTCTCCAAAACTGTTTATTCTTCCAAACAAATTCAATGTTGTCTTTTCTGTGAAGCACCCCCCTGCGGCCCTGGAAATCTCAGACAAAAGTATCCTTCCCCCTCCAGGACTAAATACAGTAGACATTCAGCAGTTGTCACATGAACGAGTGCAATACTGAAGGAATACATGAACAGAGCATTTTTCCTTCCTTCACAAGTGTTTGGAAGATGCACGCAGATCACGCGCCCTGAGCACCACTGACCACCGTGGTCCAAAAACGGCAATGATGGCTCTTCAGTTTGGCAGCTGAAATGTGGAAATCACAATAAAGGAAAACGCAGGTTATGATTCTATGGGAATTTTTAAAAAGAAGGCTAGAAGATCCTAACTAAAATTTTCATATGCAAATTTTTCCTGAATGCCAAAATGTATGATTTTGAAAGCCTCTCAGATTAGTTCTCTTTAAGTGTTAGTTACTCTGGGGCTTTGCATTCACAGGTCAATTTATTAGGAAGTTCCCGTTCCCTCTTGTCCTGAAGAATATGTTTTTGTAGAAACATCCACACAGGATTGTGAGTGACGTCATCTCCCCCATTTCCCTTAATTTTCTATTTAGTATGAAGAGAGTGTGGAAAAAAATTACCTTTCAGTAGCCAAATTGTTCCCTGTTCACATCTTCATCAGCACTCCTGTGTTATGGCCTGCAGGTCAGCAGGCTGTAAACAGTTAGCATAAGTTGGCAATTCAGAAACTGAATTTTAATGAGAAAATAATGCTTTCCCCTGACTGCATTAGTGTCTCATCTGTCATGCCGGCACATTCATCCCAGCCCCGCCAAAAGTGTGTACGTGTGCTCCAGGTGGAGCTCACATGCCTTCCGGTTTTTTCTTCTACATTTGCTTTAGAAAAACCAAAAATGGGAGCGTTATAATTTTTACCGATAACATGAAACTCAGTTTCTATAACAGAGTAGGAAAAATATCATTTGGTGAAACAACAAAAGGTAGAGATGCTCACTGTTAACTTCAAAGGATAACTCCATGTGTCATTTCTTTTCTAAGGGTGTACCATTCAATGAAGGAAATGGAATGAGCAGTTTATATAAAATCCAGGTATCTACTTTTCTAATTACGTAAAATCACTTTCCGGTTATGGGTTACTACAAATTTTTCTCACCTTTGTCTTTTTCTTTTGAAGGGAGGTGTGAATGCTCCCAGTTATCCAGGGCCACCTGGTCCCCCTGTGAGTACAGTTGTTTATCACCAAGCGTATTTTAGCTGAGCAGCCTCACACACACACACACAAAGACCTCCTAAGTTCACTGAAAAGTACGTGTTACAAATATAAACAAAATTTTCTGCAGGAAGAAATAAACCAATTCTAATAACATTGGGAAAATGTACACAATCAAAATAAAGGAAAACAGCATTCTGTGTATAGGTGTCACTTTTTGGAAATCTGAGAACTAAATCAATGTCCAAGCAATCACCGTCATGGGAGTTCCATCAAGTTATATTTCCTCATCTTATTATGCTTCAGATCCAAACCATAGCAAAACAAAAGTTGCAGAGATTTTTATGTGTATTAAAGCAAATTGGATAAAAATTCTTCATAGTTTGTAATTTTGCTTCGGTCATTATTTTCAAGATGACTTCTCATATTTTTCTTACAGGGCCCCAAAGGTGATCCTGGCCCGGTGGTATGTATATTCCCATGTTTTGTGTCATTTAGAAAATAAATCTTTATTCGCGTTTGAAAGAAGACCTTCAGGAGATATGCCTGCCTTCTGAGATGTCCATTGGTTAAATGGAGGAAGTGGGCACCTCCTCATTTCAGGATGCCTCGGTCCTGATGTGTCCCTGCCCTTGACGCTCTTCCGTCAGTGAGATTTTAAAAATCACCCTGGGCTGGAGGAAGGTGCATATAAAGCTCCTGAGAAATAGGACACTTTCTTCCAATTGGACTATTTTGGTGATTGATTCCATGTTAAGTAGATCATGGGAGAAAACTATTTATTGGAAAGAAATTCCTTAATAGGTCTGCCATCTCCCCCACCGACAACTACAACAAGACAGGGACGGTTTATTTGCTTTGACTGTCTTGGGCGGTTGTTCTGGAGGCGATGTGGTGCGCTGTCAGAACCCTGCTTATTAGGAGCGATGTTTCAGGAGGTTCACCCTCAGCCTGGGAAGAGATCCTGTGCTCCAGCCTTCCGAAGGATGATGATTGTTAAGCATCCTTCTCAGCCATGGAGTGGCACTGTAAAAGTTCTGCCAGATGCAATTCGATTCCCTTTATTCCTTGGCAGATTTTCCTGTCATGTCCTTTTCAGGCATGTGTCCTGTCCTTCATATTTCATTTCTGTGTCCTTTAACCTTTGGGTATATACTTGAAACTCAGATGTAGCTGAAAATGAAATAAACTTTCAAACCACCTTCCATTGCCGTGGGAAGAAATCGCAGGCCCTTTCATTACAGTGGAGTTTGGTAAAACTAGATGAATAAATTTTAAACAAGCGAAAGAAGAGCCATAAAAAGCAATCTTTTTACATCTAAGTAGATGTTCAAAGGAGATGCATGAAAGAGCTTATTTTTTGTTATTGGGCAATATATATTAAAAGCCAATTTGTTTTCCCCTATGAAATGCCCAGTTTGTAGCATTTTCCGAACCCCAAATATGTCATTTAGAAGTTTCCGTTGTTTCATTACTCATGCTGTGCTTCCTTTATCTGTAACGTTTTTTAATGCTTTCACCTCCGCCCGCATAGCCTTCATTCCAATTTGAATCTTCTTTCATCTTATTGATAAAAATTTCCTCCTGGTCTTTCCTTCTCATACTCACACACACAAACATCCCCTCTGAATCATTCAGGGACACATAGGCTTCTCACCGACTTTTCTGGAACACCCAAGTTTTTAAGTTAGTAACTGTAGATTAAGGTGAGAAACCTTTTTAAAAAGTATTATAATAAAGGATGAATTATAATTCACTTGGATTGGAAAGTGCATGGCAACAAAAATGTAGACAGCATTGAGTAGAATTTGAAGAGATTAGGCTTCAAAATTTTTTAGCTGCAACAAAGAATAAAGAATAAAAACTAAGTGGACGGTGTTCCTTGCTTTTAGAGACGTGAATTAAATGGGTGAAGCACAAAAACAGAAATGTGGAATCATGAAATTAACTACCGAGTAAACCTTCGGGTTTATCTTAGATAAAACTTTAGATTATTCCTTTGGGCTCCATGTCACTCATTTCTGACCAGTTGGCCCGAATAGAGAAATACTACCTCATAGCATAGAGATAGATAAGCCAGGAATGGTGGAGTCACAGGTCACAGAGCAGAAAATGGAAAAGTCCCATCAGGGTAGGTGTGGCGGAGATATACTCTTCCAGCATCCTTCAAATCCCAGGACACCAGATCTGTACCACTGTTTCTAATCTTCTCAGTGAAACTTTACAGATAAAAATTACCCTTAATTGAATTTATTATCTTCTGAGGCACTCCATTTCATTCCCTTGGTATTCAATTTATAATTGGCTTTCAATTAAATATTTATTATTAGCTACTTTCAAACAAATATTGATTGATTGGCTGAGCACTGTCCAACCAATTCCTCTGTCCTAAGGTTAGTTGAGAATATAAACAAAGAGAATCAAAGAGCTTATTTCCTTTGTCGATAACCCAGAGCCTCTATTACAGAGCTTCATGCAGAATAGAATCTGAACATCTTTTTTTTTCTGATTGCCAGGTTACATATTGGTAGTTGTTTAAAAAGGCTTTTGAAGCAAAGAAAGTCTCAAATGATATACTTCCTCATTAAGCATCCCATGATAAGGACAATATCATAAATCATAATGGAAGTTAGAGTGTTGGTAATATTTTTGAAGCAGACTAGAATTAGGCATGCAAAAATACATTTACAGAGAATGTCCTTGGGAAGCTACCTTTTCTATGTGATTATGTTGAAAACATCCAGTGTCTTAAGAAAATACTTGCAGTTAACATTAATTCATTAACAAGGAGATATCAAAAACTACCCACTTTATCTCTCTTAATTTAAAACTCCTAATGTTTATTGTTCAAAGTTGGCAGCTTCCTTCACCCCGACCTTTCTAAAGGGGTTCCTTGAGGACCTACAGGCTCCAGTCAGCTGGGACCAGACACCAGCATATGTAACAGATTTTTTTTTTAGCAGAAATGCTTACCTGTCTCCTCTCAGTGAGCCGTCATAAATAACTGCTCCTGGGCTGTCCTCTGAAGCATCCACAGTTCATGTCCAGCTCCAGGACATATTGAGGGATGATAAACTTTGCTTTGAGAGCTCCATCTTCATCCACTCTTAAAGACTTTAGTCTTGTTTTCTGATAATCTAGAAGGCTTAGGTACCTTATAAATTGGCAAAGTTTATTAAAACCCAGTCTTTCCTTCTAATTCTTATTGAAATTGGGGTTATCACTGACTAGAGGGATTCATTCAGAGCAGATTCTTCATCAGGATAAAAACAATTAATTAGAAAAGATACTCATACCTCTCCAGGGAATAGCTTTATTTTCAAACTGTTTCCAAATATCAAATGCAAGAATACAGATGCTTGAAAATAGAGCGTACTATTTACTTGCTAAATTACCAATTGATGTTTGAGGGAGTATTTTTTAGGCAAAAAATATCTTTGCTTTTGAAATCAATGCTTAAGAAACCTTTTGACCGTTGCTTCTGTGTTCCTATGTTCATATTTAACAGGGAGAACCTGGTGCAATGGGGTTGCCAGGATTAGAAGGATTTCCTGGTATAAAGGTAAGTGCAGGGTTAGACGTGTGATCACTGATTCAACATTCAAAAATGTTTATGGAGCACCTACTGTTGGACCAGGACCTGTTTTAGGTTTGGGGATGTATAAGGGAACAAAAGAGACAAAAACTATGTTCTAAGAAGGGGATACAGAAACTAAAAGAATAAACACAAATAACTAAATAACACTGTTGGTAAGTGCTGTGGAAAGAAAAAGTAGAGGCAGGTTAAGGGCATCAGGAGTGGGGAAGGGAAGGGTATCATTTTAAATCGGGTGGTCTGAGAAAGCAAGAACTGAGCAAAGACTTGGAAGAGGTGGGGGGCAGTTAGCCAAGCCCCCTCAAGCCAGAACGAAGAATGTTCCAGGCAAGATGAGTAAGTTCTAGAGATGTAGTGTATAGCAAGGTGACACTAGGTAACCGTGCTAAACTGTATGCTTGAAATTTGCTAAGCGTTTTCACCACACACACACACACACAGTGACCTGTGTGAGGTGATGGGGATGTGAATTAGCTTGATTGTGGTGATCATTTCACAATGTATACGTATATCAAATCATCATGTTGTACACCTTAAATATATACAACTAAAAAAAAATTTTTTTAAAGAAGAAAAAGCAGCAGGTCTAAATGCCCTGAGACAGAGCATTCCTGGTACATCCAAGGAGACCCGGGGAGTGAGCGAGAGCGTATGGTAGGCAATGAGGTCAGAGAGGTGAGGTGGCGGTTAGGAGCAGCCCTGCCATGTTGAGGTCAGTGCTTGTCACTGGCCAGTGGAGGACCAGTGCCAGTCTGCACTCGTTATGGGTTCTGGGGCAAGGTAAGCACAGAGATGGAGACAAAGCATTTAAACAACTTGTCTGGCAACCTGACTTTTGACGTGGTCATGATATCCAAACATGCGACCAGTAGACTCACCTTGGATCATGATGCATTAGAAAATAAATAAGTAAATAAACTGCTCCTTCCCCACAGGTAGTTTGAGAAGCACTAATTAATAAGGAGGCTCACCAGCCATCGTAAGGACTTTACCCTTCACTCTGAGTGAATACGGAGCCAGCGGTGGTTTCTGAGTAGTAGAGTGATGGGGCCCGCAGCTGTTGAGTGAGGATGGGGCAGGGAAGACACTATTCCTGTAGACGGGGGAGTGATGTCGGCTCAGATGAGAGCAGAAACGGTGGCGGTCGTGAAGAGCAGATAGGTTATGGACGTGCTGCGAAGGCAGAGCGACAGGGCTGATGGGATGTGGGTCTGAGAGAAGAGTCAAGGGCGGCTCCATGGTGTTGACCTGAGCAACTGGCATGGCAGGGCGTCATCAACAGAAATGAGGACAGCTACAGATACACAGTGATCCGGAGTATGATTTTGGACATGGGACTGAGTTTGGGAATATCTATTAGACAGCAAAGTGAGGGTATTGAGTAGGCGGTACAATATAAAAGTATGGAGTTTAAAAAAGAGTCTAAGGGAATTCCCTGGCAGTCCAGTGGTTACGAATCCACACTTCCACTGCAGAGGGCATGGGTTCAATCCCTGGTCGGGGAACTAAGATCCCGCATGCTGCATGGTGCAGCCAAAAAATTAAAAAAAATAATAATAATAATAAAGAGTCTAGGGCTTCCCTGGTGGCGCAGTGGTTGAGAATCTGCCTGCCAATGCAGGGGACACGGGTTCGAGCCCTGGCCTGTGAAGATCCCACATGCCGCGGAGCAGCTAGGCCCGTGAGCCACAATTGCTGAGCCTGCGCATCTGGAGCCTGTGCTCTGCAACAAGAGAGGCCGCCATAGTGAGAGTCCCGCGCACCGCGATGAAGAGTGGCCCCCGCTTGCCGCAACTAGAGAAAGCCCTCGCACAGAAACGAGGACCCAACACAGCCATAAATAAATAAATAAATAAATAAATAAAATTTTTAAAAAAAGAGTCTAAGTGGAGATACAGATTGCTTGTCTAAGCATATAGATGCTATCTGAAAGTCGGAAGGCTGGATAAGATCACCAAGAGAATGACAGTAGATTTTTTTAAAAGAGAAGAGGATCAATCAACTATACTCCAATAAAAATTAATTTAAAAAACAAAAATTTAAAAACAAAAAGAATGTTGTTTAGTCACTCAAAAAAATGGAAGAGGGTCAAGGACTGAGCCCCGAGGCCCTCCAACATTAAGATCAGGAAGAAAAGGGGGAATGAGCAAGGGAGACTGAGGAGGAGTGACCAGGGAAATAGGAGGAAATGTTGGCTTCCTGGAAATCAAGCAAAGGTCACGTAGCAAGAAGAGAGAGTGAAAATCTGTCTCAAATCCTACAGATAGGTCAAGTAGGATTGGGTCAAGTAGGACGGCGAAGTACTGACATTGGATTCAGCAATATAGAGGTCATGTATTACCAGAGGAATGATTACTGTTTCACTGTGCTGGTAGGAGCAATTGCTGGACTTGAATGGGTTTAAGAGAGAATGACAAAGAAAGATTTAGAGACAGCAAATACAGTTTAAACAGTGCTTAAGGAGTTTTGCTGCAAAGGAAAGTAAAGAAATGGGCCAGCAGCTGCTGGAGGAGATAGGCAAGGTTTGCTAAAATGAACTTTAAGACCACAGAAGTAGCAGACTGTTACTGTGCTGAAGAAAGGGAAGGAGGATGACGAGATAGGAGGAGAGGGGAGAATTGCTGGAATGACATCCTTAAATAGCTAAGAGGGAAGGGGACCTAGAGCATAAATGCAGGGTTTGGCTTCAGAGAGAAGCATGGATAGTTCATCTATGGTAACCGTTGGGAAATCAGAGAATAGGGGTACAGATGCTGGTATGTGGGCACATGAATTGGTTGGAGTCTAGAGAGGTTCTTTTCTGATTGCTTCAGTTTTCTCAGAGATGGAGGAGTCAAGGTCATCATCTGAGAGTGTGGTAGGGAGAAGAGGTTGGAGATTTAAGGAGAAGGGCTTCTCAGAGAGAGGGAAAATCCAGGGACCACAGAGTGTGATGGCTGAGCAGAACCCCCTAGAGCAGGGTTCCCCAACCCCCGGGCCTCGGCTAGTCCGTGGCCTGTTAGGAACTGGGCCGCACAGCAGGAGGTGAGCGGCGGGCGAGCGAGTGAAGCTTCGTCTGTATTTACAGCCGCTCCCCATGGCTCATAGTACCGCCTGAGCTCCGCCTCCTGTCTGCATTATGGTGAGCTGTATAATTATTTCATTATATATTACAATGTAATAATAATAGAAATAAGGTGCACAATAAATGTAACGTGCTCAAATCATCCCAAAACCATCCCCCTTACCCCACCCCGGTCTGTGGAAAAATTGTCTTCCACGAAACCGGTCCCTGGTGCCAAAAAAGGTTGGGGACCACTGCCCTAGAGGTTCATGGTCATGAAAAGTGAGATTATGTACCATGTACATACGCTCAGGCAAAGGCACAGAACAGGAGGGGAGCTGGATTTAAACAAGGCTCCGGTTTTGACAAGTGAGTGCAAGAAGCAAGAATGAGCCAGGAAGCCAATAGTATACACAAGGGAGTGATTATAACAAGTGACCGTGGAATTTAAACTAGATAAATAAGGAGGAGGGGCCATCTAGGCAATGAAGGATAATGAAAAATTTGTATCATGGATGGATTAGAGGTCTTGGTGACATCAAAAGTTTTGGGGGTTCAAGGTACTCAAGGGAGTGATTTAGAATGATGGAAGATGGTGGTCCAAGGTTGGAATGCATGCAGTGGAGGTTATGGAGGGATATAGTTATTGTTTTTGACAAGGTCTCAGGTATAACTATGGAAATAAGAGGCTATTCCACTAGGGGAGAGTGGTTCAAAGAACTGTGAGACCCGATTGTTGGAAGGACCATCTTATCAGAGAGGAGCCCTCTTAACATTCACCTTTATCAGATATCCAAATGTTTGCATTGAATGAAAAGCTCCAGTATATTCATTTCCAGGGTAAAAATCCTGTAATTAAAAAAGTGCAGAGTGGAACTGACAAGGATTCCCTGTTTACATCCTTTACCCATTTTTCTACTAGTTTTTTTTTTTTTTTGACTGTAGCTGTACTTTATATATTAAAGATACTACTTCTATCTTATATGGTGGAGGCTTTATCCTGGTTGGTCCTTGTCTTTCTTTTTTATGTTTAATCTTATTCTATATGTAAATATAACTTTTATGTGGTCAAATGTGAAACTGTTTTCCTTTATGATTTCTTATTTTGCTTTTATGCACGAAATGACTTTCGTTCTCATTCTCAAGCAAAATCAGATAATATGATTTGATTTTCTTCTAGTTCTTATTAATTCATTTTATTTTTATATATCTATATGGAATTTATATGGAGTATAATGCAAAGAAGGGAATCAGACTTTTTCAATGAAATTATTCAATTATTAGCACTATTTGTTGAATAATACAACCCTTTCTTTACTAAAATTCTATTATAAATGTCAGTTTGTTTCTGAGGTTTCTGTTATATTGCATTGATATACTGCTTAATCGTGGGCCAGTATTCCATTATTTCAATTATTATAGCTTTATTGTATGTTGAAATATGATATTGCTAACCTCTTTATTATTCTTTTATTTTTTCTCTTATCCTCGAATATATTTATTATCCCAAGTGAACTTTAATATCATTTGATCAAGCTGCAATTTGTAAAAATTGCATTAATTTATATATTAGTTTGGGTGGCAATGACACCTTTATAGCACTGTCATGCCCTCCAAGAACAAAACATCTCTCTCCATTTAATCAAGTCTTCTTTTATGTCCCTTAGGGAACTTAGGAAGTTTTTCAATGTAGATTCTGCTCAACAAAAATTGCCATTTTATTACCCCATATATAATCAGAAGTATTTGTATCCTTGTCGGCTTTATCTAAAATACTACATTGCCTTTGGAAAAAGGGTTGGGTCAGTCCACTGTTCAGAGCAATTCCAGGGCTCTTCTTATTGGCCTAAAGAGGAGAAGCTACAAAATCCCCAGTTCCAAACACATTTATTCTAACCTACATCCAATGAGACAAGTACAGCGAAAGCTTTTTAGAAGGCATTCAGTGTGCTTAGCTTTTAAGTATTGGTAATGAATTACTTTTGAATATGTGGAATAAAACTATTGACTGATTTTACCTGTAAGTATGTATGGGGTTCTGTTTAAAAGAATAGGTCACAGAAATGATACCATGAATGCTCGTTTTCATTAAGATTGTTATTTGCTTTGGTTTTATGGGGGAAAAAAAAGAGAAAGAGAGAGAGAGAACTTTAGTAGGTTCCATTGGCTGCAGTTTTCATTTTGTTCTTTTCCCATCTGGCCTCTAGCTTCACCCAGCTGATACGGGTAACATTTATAAGTTCCAAAGAGAAGCTTTACCAAATCCAAATTATTATTTGAGCATTAATTTCATCGGTGGAGATTTTATAGATATCATTATAAATAGTACATTTTTTCCAGGGAGATCGAGGCCCGGCAGGTCCCCCTGGAGCGGCGGGAATCTCGGTGAGTCCAGATTCTCTCACGTTGGTTTCACGGGCACCGACCGTCAGAAGGGCTGAGAGCGCGCAGTGACTCCTTAAGCCTCAGGTTTAAAAAGCAGAACCATCCGTCCCTCTCCCACCTCAAGAATGCTCCTTTCTTTATTTTCATCTTTTAAATTTTTTTCGTTTTTTTCTCCTCAACTCACTTTCACATGGGAAGGGGAAGCCCAGTTACCTGTGTCGATGCATTAAGATAGCACAGCTCTGAGAAGCTTGTTGGGTTTCTCTATTCCTGTCATAGTTCAAGGTTTCTTGATCCTCAAAAGGCAAAGTTCTCATCCTCAGGCATGTGCTTCAGGATCTTCTTATTAAGCTGCCATCTGCCTGAGTTTTCCCTCAGCCAGGTGTTATCAGCAGAGCTTTATTGCTGCTAATGTTTCCTCGTAAACTAGCCCTTCCAGCCTCTCAATCATTTTTGTTGCTCTCTGATGTCAATGTTTTAATCTCATCAAGGTCTTTCCAGATGAATAGGAAGTGCTCCAGGAAAGGTTAAAATCATTTCTCTGAGCCCTAGGGATCATTCTGATCTTCATTCATGAGGCTCTAATTAAAACTTTGTGGTCAGCCTTGATGAATAAGAACCCACTTATCCTGGCTAGGTGCCCCTGCAGGGTGGGCCAGGGTAGGAAAGTCAACGGAAACCGTGGGCTTCAGCCACAGGAACGTGAGGAAGGTAAGAAAGGGCCCTACCATCTCCACCCAGCACCATCCAGACCCTCCTACCACGCCCCCAGCACCCCCATCCTTCAGAAGGAGGGTAGCCCCTCTACTTGACTCTATTTAGTTGCTAAATCTAACAACAAAAAATAAAAACCCATCCACACTCCATAGCAAAGCATCCTGTATGAAGGATAACATCCCCTTAATTCGCTGCTTTAGGTCAAGTGAAGTATTAGTGTGACTGTAAAAGTAACATGAAAATATTTTCTTTAGCAAGCACTGCAGAATTTTTGGTACACGAAAGCGTTCTTCTTGAAAACTGGCTCACGCTTATCCCCCTCCTCCCCGCCTTCCCCTGCTCACTACCGCTCCTAGCAACATACTTGCAGCTGTTTGTGGAATTGCCCTGAGTCCCCTGCAACCTGCCTCTCAGGGTGCCTTCACAGCCTGTTTTTGTTTCCACCTTATAATGAAGTGTAATGCCCCACAGTGCTCACTCAGGTGGGACTATAAATTACTTTCAGCCGTTACCCTAAACCGAGTCTGCCTTCAAAGAAAAAATACCAGCAACCACTGAAAGTATTGGAAAAATAAGTGACAGGATCAAAAGACGATCCAAATGAAGAATTCCAAGGATATTTTGAAGGATGCAGCATGATTGAAATTAGAGGCTAGCCTGCCACTTGTTGGGATGTCTAAGATGTAATACATTTACCTAAAATGCAGCTTTCCTATCTCATCATTAAGAAGATTAACTGACAATGACAGAAATAGGGAAGGGTAAAAATTTTGCACGCTGCAACTATGCAACTGGGTAGTTAAAAGTGCAACTCTCTTTTTTATAACTGGACCTTACTGGGGCTCGGAAAATGAAATAGTTCAAAGATTCTGGAAATAGTGACAGTTACACAGCAGTGTGAGTGTACTTCATGCCACTGAATTGTACACATAAAATGGTTTAAATGGTAGATTTCACGTTATGTATATTTCACCACAATAAAAAACTTCTAAAGTGATGGTTCTGGTTGAAGCAGGGATGTGTCTACCTGCTGAGCACATCACAGGCCTCTGCTGAGAGCCCAGCGGCCCGGTCCTGCTCTTCCTGGAACAGAGCTGTCTGTTTCCTCCCTAGTGTACTCGGGCCCTCCAGGGCCTTCCCCAGGGCTCTTCCTCCCCTCCCTCCCAGGACGGCGTGTGGGCAGAGGGGGCAGCATGCCCTACCCAGGGCCTCCGAGGTCCCTGCCAGCACCGCCCGGCCTTTGGGATCTTCGTCTGGAGCTCCAGGCCCAAGCACCCTGCACCCCTGAGTCCATGCCAAGACCCTTTGGGACACTGGCTTTCTCAGCCCTAACACATCCCCCAACTCAGGTCCGTGGGATTCCAGGCACTCCTGCTGCACGCGGGCGGTGGGAGCCCGGATGCCATCTCAGGGCCTTGTGTCTGCCTCGCTTCGGTACTCAGCTGTAGCTGGCCTGTCAGGCGGTCTGCTCCCAGAGTTCCATACGGCAAGTTGGGGAGAGGGCCTCCCTCTCCATTCCCTTGCAACCTACTGGGACTTCCATGGTCTCAGTGCCACACCTGCATCTCCAGCCGCATGAGGTTCAAGGTGCAGGCGGCGGCTCCTTCTCAAAGGCAGGATCCTTAGGCCCGGCCTGGACGCCTGGGCTCGTGTCCACTGACGTCTCTGCTGGTCCGTCTTCCTCTCTCATCCCTCCTGTGGTCCCTCTCGCCCACGGTTTCTCTGTCTGCAGTCCTCCAGGCTGTGGTAGGCTGGGTCACACCAACCTTGTCCTCTCCTTTCCACAAAACGACCTTTCAAATCAACCATGCTTCTTTTCAGGCTATCTCCCTATGAACTGAAGAACCTTCCTTTGAAAATCACAATCTAGGAAGGACTTCTTTGACCCACCGTGCCCTCCTTCCCCCTAAAGTAAAGAAGATCTGCCCATCAAGAGGGATTTCCAGAAATGAGGATACACTGGCTTAATATTTTCAAAATGCTTATCCTCCCTGCCATACCACACACCCACATGTGCACTGAGGGACCGCCCTCCCGTCTGCCCAGCATAGTGTGGTCCCCGGGACTCTGGCTGGTAGGGATGCCAGGTCGGTGTAGAGCCACACCTGCAGCACAGGTGGTAAATGCTCAGGTGGGGGAGGGAAGCGCATGGCCTTATTCAGTAATCTGGCTCCTAACATTTCCCCTTGGCTTAATTTCCCAGGGGAAACCCGGAGCCCCAGGCCCTCCAGGAATCCCAGGAGAACAGGTCAGTTGCCCATTCCTTACTTAGCCGTTTTCCTTGTGTTGTACTGTGTGCAGTTTTGAAGCTCTTCTTGGCAGCTAACGTTTGTCTGTGGCCACGTCTACAGGGTGAGAGAGGGCCTGTTGGAGACATAGGATTCCCTGGACCAGAAGGACCCGCAGGAAAGCCTGTAAGTCCTTTATCTGTTGTTTGCCAGTTTAAGAAATGTGCTAAGCATTGCCTCCTTACCTCTCTCTTCGGAAAGTCTGAGATTGGAATAAGTAGTTTCCAAGTAAGTAAGAGCAGGTCTGCAAATGGCTTTGGGGGTGTGGTTCTCACTGAGGGCCCAGCTCCCTGTGAGTATCTCTATGTCTTAAACCACAGTGAGAACAGTGAGGTCTTTTGTTTTAAATGTCAGGAAATTAGACTCATTATTTCTCAGGTCTGATGTTCTCAGCGGAGCTAAAACACGAAATGGCCTGTCACATCCTGAAATATGAAGACTCGCAGATGTAACACCTGTGTGTTAAGCTAGAGAGGAAAGAAGCTCTTGTATCAGATCCCCTCCTTTACCTGTGGGCCTTGTTCTTACACGGTCATACATCACTGCTGTCAAATACATCATCCCCTCCTGTCCTAAAAGAGCTCTTGGCTACTGATATATAATATTGCTGTGACACTGTAACAACCATTCCTACTAATTCAGTTCAATTCCACATATTCTCAGCTCATCCCTGCCGTTTGCTAAGGATGTGCTGGGCCCCGAGGGAGGGGATATAAAGAGGAATAGACATACCTCACTCTCGGATGTGCTTTTTATAGAAGTCCCTGCTCCCTTTGCTTGTTTCTGCGCCGTGGGGTGGGTGGGAAGGGGACGCTGTTAGGAGAAGGGGGGCTGAAGGTGACCGCGCGGTGCAGAGTTCAGGAGGCTGCTCAGAATCTGTGAAGCCACAGGGTAAGGGCATTCCCTGGCCACAGCCTCCCCAGAGAAGGCAACATGAACACACGGGAAGTGCATGCAATTTAGAGTCAGGAAGATCTGGGTTTGAGTTATGACCCAAAGGGTTTGTGAGTCACTTTAGCAACGTGACATATGGTAAGACGTCCAGTGCCTGCCGTGGGAGATGCCCCATTAATATTGGTCTCATTCCCTACCTCCCCTCCCTCCTTTTTACCAGCTCCCTATCCCAGCCCCTGTAAGCCACTCACAAATGCTTGCCATCCAGTTCCCAGGGGATTATGCAAAGAGCAATCTGTTCATTCAGCAAATACTGCTTGAGCGCCTACTACATGCCAAGCACTGGGAGCTTGCAGCTCATCGGATTTACATTCTAGTACAAGGACACAGACAACAAACAAACAGACACACACAATTTCAGGGCGAAGATGATCTGAGCAGGGTGAAGCCCTAGAGTCGAATTTACATAGGGCAGTCCATAAAGGCCCACCCCTTGAGCAAACCCTGCATGACGGGAGAGCTCAAGCCATGGGGAGGCCAGGAGGGCGGGGGGCAGGGGGACCTTGTTCCAAGAAAAAGGAATGGCTAGTAGAACCTGCTGTGTTGAAGGAAGGGAAGAAGGCATGAAGGCAGGAGTGAGCCGAGCTAAAGGAGAGTGGCAAAGATACGGAGGGAGAGGCAGGCAGTGGCAGACCACGAGGAACTTCTAAGCCAGGAATGGAGGGTGGGTTTCATGTGAAGTCTGCTGGAGACCCACTGGAGCATCTGTAGCAGGGAAGGAAAATGACTGCATCTTAAGGAGTACTCTGGGTGCTGCACGGAGGGCAGAGCGTGGGGAGCAGAACTTTGAAGCGTCGTCGTGATCCCCATGAGCAATACAGATGGTGGGAAGAGGAGATTTAGGACGTGCGCTGAAGGGGGAGCCAGCAACACTTGCTGATGGACCAGGCAGATGCAGAGTGTGAGGAAGAGACCAGTCAAAGCTGTGGTTTGGGGTCTGAGCAACCGGGTCAGGGTGGTATGTTTGGTGAGACGGGTGGGTTTGGGAGGAAAAACTTGAGTTCTCTGTTGTAAAACTTCATGTTGAAGCACTAGTCGACATCCAAGTGGATTTCTGGTCAAGTAAGCAGTGTATGTGTGCATCTGGAATTAATGGAGAGGCCAGGGCTGGAGAGACTGATTTGGGTATCTCAACCTGAGCCTGGATACAGTAGGGTCACCGCGAATTGGGAAGAGAACAGGGCTGTCAGGAGAGGATATGGCAGAAAGACTGAAAAGGTGCAGCCAGTGAGATGTGAAGAAAACCAGGCGAAGGCGGTTTCCTGGATGTGGAGGGGGGTAAGTGTTTAAGAGAAACGAGAGGAAAACATACAGAAAAGTAACAAAGGAGCTGACAATTCTCCCCCAGGTTTGGAAATGTGGACCTCATTGCGGGGAGAGTACAGTACGGTAGGATCTTGATAAGAATGACCCCGTTGACAGGGGACATTTGAAGATACAAGAGAGTGGACTTAGAGTAAGGAGAGAAGACTCCCAAGGAACAGGGCAGAGCATCCTTCTCACGGGGAGGGGGCGGGCGGAAGTCCGAGTACGCATGCGCACAGGTGCGTGGCTCTGGCGGCGGGGATGTGAGCGGGTCCTCTGCTGTCATTTTCTCAGTGAAGCACGGAAGTCATCAGTTGACCATGAGGAGTGGGGTGGTGATGCTGGAGGTTTCGTGAGACAGGAAAATATGTGCAAGTACTTTTGGAAAGAAGGAGTCAAGGCAGGAAATGCAGAAGGGTGGCTGGTGATGCGGAGGGGCTGCTTGGGAGCTGCTGCCATACGTGTAGATCAGAACGCCTGAGCGAGGGTAACCCTTCTTCTTCACCCACAGTCAGCTGCTCAGACGCAGGTGTGCAGTGGAGGGAAAGCTGGTCATACTTTCTGAGTTAGAAAAAAGCATAGGGTTCTTGCAGATAAGTGAGACGAGGGGGATAGAGGTAAATCCACTGAGGCTTTTGTAAAATTTTCTGAAAGCAGAACTCACCCCCCCGCCATGGAGAACAAGTTAGTAACACCGTCATAGAAAAGAGAACACACATGAGAGTCACTGATGAATTACAAGGGACAAAAAATTATCTATAGGTTTATTCATTTTCGTGTATTGTTACCAAAAACATGAATTATATTTTTACACCAGATTTATCTTCTTTTATTCAAGTAACACAGTTGTTTCTTTCACATCCTCTCCTTCATCAGCTTTATCCTTTTTTGCTTGTGTTTCTGGATGACATAAATCCTTTGAACCTGATGCTTTGGGCAACGTGGTCTTAGTTAAAGTGCTCTAGATAATTCCCAGGCTGTTCAGGAAGGCCAGGGGACTCTGGTTGGGTTCCCAACTGTGGCAGGTGTTAGTGTGATTTACAGCAGTGAAAACACAGGCTTTTCTGCAGATCCATCCTTGCGGACTGCACTCCCGCACAATCAGAGTCTCCCAGGCTTTTCAGAGGAGCAAGTCCATGCACCTGCCTGCTGGCTAAGAAATCATTTCCTCACCTTGATCTCCCTCTTCAAATCAAATCTCAGAGACGTACCTGCTGTCTCACTCTCAGTATTTGATGTGACCCCAGGTGCTTTCCCTTCTTACACCTCCTAGTCAGTGGTTCTCCCAGGCTTATAAATCTGCAAGCAGAACTGGGCTTTATTCCCACCTCCAGAACTGCCTTGTAAAGTTCGGGAAACTTCCAATTTACTAAGAAAAAGCTACCACTTAATACTCTCAGAAAACATGATTACAGATTTCTCACTGTCCTTTCATATCTTCTAACTGAAAAATAACAATCGTTCTCTGGCTGACAGTCTATTTCATAGTGGCATCTGGCTCTGGCCATGTTATGAGATTTCTCAAGCCGCAACGGAGACCATTTACTGAGAATGACTCTCTTTGGTAGGAAGATTGTTAGACGGGAACAATAAATACCATACACCAGCCAACCAGTGCCATGGGGAACCTTCTAATTTCTCAGAATGTACCTAATGGAATCAGTAAGGAAAATAACCCTGTTGACTATTTACAGTGAGCTAGGCATTTTCTGTTATTTCCCTAAATCCTTAGTTTTAAGGCCATTATTTTATCCTGACTTTATAAGTGGAGAAGCTGACGCTATTAAGGTTAAGTAAATTGCCTGAAGTAAATGGAACTTGCAAGTGACAGAGTCAGAATTTAAACTTGGGGCTGACTCTATCGATTTTGTTTTCCATTTCGCCACACTGCCTCACCAAAATCTCAGTAGAAATATGATAAAGTCCTTGAAACTTTACCCTTTTGTTGCATTTAATTATGTCTGTTAATGCAGAATGAGAAATATTGATCATTTTTTGTCTTTACAGGGAATAAATGGGAAAGATGGATTACCAGGTGTGCAGGTATGGAAAATACTATTGAAAATAAATGTTCTAATGCAAAACTACATCCAGATTACCTGCCAGAGTTCCTGATCCAGCAGCCTGATGAGAAATCTTGGCACACAGTGATTTTTAGTGCTGACATTTGTTTTTCAGGGCATCATGGGTAAGCCTGGAGAGAGAGGCCCCAAAGGAGAACGGGTATGTACATTCCTACTGTGATTGTTATTTAAGTCTGTCTCCACAACTGCCCCCTCATTTGAGTTACACAGTTATGTTCGTAGACCCCCTCGAAATCTCCACGTATGAAAAGGCTAGGGTGTATGTGATCCAAGGTCTCTGCCAGGCATAAAATGGGACCATTCAGGGAAACAGCAGCAGGGCATATGGCAGATACCCCTACCTGGTTTGCCTTTATTCACAACTAAGTCTGGTTTGCTGTTCCAGTTTGGAAAGCTTCTATCAGCCTCCTGTCTCAGACACATGTCCCTACTGTAACCGTCACCCGTGTGTTCTTTACCTGAAGTAGGGTTTCTCCACCTCCGCACTGTTACTATCTGGGGCAGATAATTCTTTGTCACAGGTGCCTGTCCTGTGCTTTGTAGGATGTTTAGCAGCATACCTGGACTCTACTCACTAGACCCTGTACAACCAACCTCCCTCCAGAAATGTCTCCTTGCAACTCCAAATGCCTCCCTGGGAGCAGAGGTGTTGTCAAGACCACCTGAGCTGGGGGAATAATACTAGGCTGAGGAAGGGGGGTGGCGAGGAGGAAGAGAAGGACAAAGGGGAAGTGAACATGTAGAGCTACTAGTAATGCCAGTTATGGCATACGCTTTTATTTTCATTGTTTTGGTTGTTGATGTCATTGTTGCAGCTTCCCATTCTTTTCTCTAAGGAACCTTAGCATTTTCTGCTAGAACTGGATCCATTCCATGGCAACAGGTTCCCTGAGCATTGTTATTCAGAGGGGTTCTAACGAGGGCTTGTGTGTTTGTGTGTGTGTGTGTGTGTGTGTGTGCACGTGCACACATGTTCTTGTGTCCTGGTGTCTAGTTTACTTATTATTACCCAAATAATCCATGCTAACTGAAGGAAACACAAAAATAGAGATAATATATAGAAAAAAGAAAAAAAAGCCTACATTATCCCACTACGCAGAGATAAGCACTATTGATATTTTGGACGTATTTCCATCTCACTGTTATACATCATATACACGTTTGCTTAATGCATCAGTACAAGTGAATATATACTTTTCAAAAAATTGGTTCGTACTGTTTCATAAGTGAATTCTTTCACCTAATATATGACGACCATCTTTCCATGCCAGTAAATCTAGATCCACATGGACATTTTAGTGGCTATATGTTATTCCACTGTTTGCATATACCTTTTCCAAGGTATTTGGAAAATACCCTGCCCCCTTGTCCTGGGTATTTAGGTTCTTTCTAATTTTCATGATAAAAAACGTTACTATAATGAACATCCGTGTGCCTAAACTATAAATAATTTTAATCGTGTTTATTTTGCACATGCTCAAAGTGTGCTAGTAGTTCTTTTATTTCTTTTTTTTTTAAATCTCAGTCATCTCTGATATTTCTCCAAATGCAAGCTGGGTTGATATACTTGTATGAGACATATCTTTATAACCAAGACAGTAGAATTGAAATTAGGTCCAACTGTTTTTCTTCTTTCTGCATGGCCTCTTTCTATATCTCTTCATTTATGGTCAAATAGATCTTTGTAATTGTTCATTCATTTTTATTATTTTTTAAATCAGGAGAAATAGAGTCTGGACTTCTGCAGAATAGTCACAAATAAAAGAATAATGCAGTGAAATACCGGGCAGGTCCATGCACCATTCTTTCATATTCAGTGTGGTCATCACCTCCTGGAATTGTGGAACTGAATATTTGAAATATGGTACTGAAACACCTGCTAAGACGCACACACGTATTCTTTCATTCATATTCTCCCTCCCTCTCTCTCTCTCTCACCCCCTCCCTCTTTCATACTCTCATGCACAAACACATACAGTAGTAGACACCTTGCAGGATCAAAGTCTACATTAAAGAAACTTCTTCTCAGATTCAGGCACGTCTAATTTATTATGGCATCGTAATCAATGAATTCTCTTATAGTTTATTTACATTATTGAATAAATGACCTCAGTGATGACTCTTCACCCCAGTCACCTACTTTGAACCTTCCCAAAGGCTCCCTTTCTCACCTTCCTGAGTCTTTAAGACCCACTGTGCACGCACACATTCACGCACACACATACACGTGTGTGCATGTAAAACACGTGCACAGAAACCAACCCATAGAAACTATTAAAGACCAAACACACAGGAAAAAGCAGAAAAAAGGAAAAACACATGATTTAGGAGAGATTTTGAGTGTCCTGAAGCTTCTCCGAGTGAAAACTTTCAGTGATGAAATCTTCTTAACCATCTTCCTTTGTTATTGAAAAGGAGACCCAGGCCTGAAGTGACAGCCACTGTTGACTTTCAAAAGTGTCATCGTTCTAGACTGGCACCCGGGTACAAGTCACATCGTCACTAACTTTATACTGAGTGCTTTCCACGTGTTGGCTTGTTCTAGGCACTTTACCTGAGTTAACTCACTTCTCAGCATCGCCTATTCAGTGGATTCTCTTAATAACCCCACTTTAGGGAGAGGAAGCAGGGTGGAGCGGGTTCGAGTCCCTTACCCCAGGCCTCACAGCTAGCACGTGCCAGTATGAATCCAGAACCTCTGCTTTTAACCACAGCTAACGTGGTTCTAGAAGAGATCATTCTTATTCATTTTTTTCCTTAACAGGGTGATCAGGGAATTCCAGGAGACCGAGGCCCACAAGGTGAACGTGGAAAACCCGGCCTTCCAGGCATAAAGGGGGACATAGGTCCTATGGGGCCCCCAGGAAATAAGGGCTCCCCGGGATCCCCGGGACACCAAGGCCTTCCAGGTCACCCCGGCCTCCCCGGCTCCCCGGTAAGTGGGCCGAGAACTCGTGGCTGGGACTGACCACGTGTCCCTTTTACAACAAGAGCAGTCATAAACCTTTCAAGATTAATATAATGAACCTAAGCTGGCTTCTACAAGGGTGGCAATAGCTGTCACTTATTTCAAGTTATGTGTGGGCTCCCCCACTTCGTACTCACTAAACATCCCTCAATAGATCCTCACAACTAAACTGGGACGACAGGTGGCCTGTCCATCCGCCTTGACGAATGCAGAAGCCGAGTGCGGACCTGTCCAATGTCACAGTTATCTAGTGGGTCAGACCCAGGCCTGACCGACTCCAAGGCCACACTCTTCAATACTATCCATAGTGTCCCCTTACACTACACAGAGAACACACGTCTGCTTCGTGTTAACACTCCATTTTGTTGACTATCAGAACAACAAATCTGCCCTGTATGGTGCTTTGATGTGGAAACCTGTTAGGCTAAGAAAGAGTGTTTGGCTAAGGAAGCCCATGTCTTTATGAACATCCTCAGGAGGCTGGTGGATGGCCATTCCACAGAGGAACTGAACCTGAAAATATCCACATCAGGAAGAAAGGGGAGTCCTAGCGTGAGGCCAGGGGGTTAAGGACGTGCCGTCCTCAGATAATCAGCCAATTCCAGAGACTGGGCCGAATTGGGCATTCCCACCATATTCTTTAGTTTACCCACTCTTCCTACACTCTGCTTGAATAAAGCCTGTACAGTGAATTCTCAGTGCTGTGTCAGTACGTGGTATTAGATGCATTCATTCCAGTTCATTTGCCCCATAAACAGTGAAAATAAAATATTGAAACTGGAACTGTTCTGTCCCACAGAAGTCATCACTTTATGAGCCCATCGTATTGTCTTTAATGCCACACATATACCCCCAGATAGTAACCTCCAAATACAAAGAAGAGTAACAACATACTTTGAAACCCTAACCATCATGAAAAATAATAGCTCCCTTTTAAAAATGTCAAGGTATTATAGTAAAACGTTACTGTTATAAATGTTAGGTTCTTTGTCGAATTCATGTAGATTTATTTGTCAAGGGGTTAAAAATTCAACTGGCGTCATTTACCTACTCCGCTTTACCAGATCCCGCAGCATTTTCTATTAAGGAAAGAAAATTCTTAATACAAGTATGCTTACAATGCGCAGATTACAAATAAACTTAACCATGAAGTGGGTAAAACTTAGTAAGTTTTATCCCATGAACAAAACATGTTAAAGAATCTCTCAGCGTACTTGGAGTTCTGTTCCTTTGAAGATACATAATAAAATCAGTTAGATATTGACTTTACCAGTGTCCACGGATTAGTTACAGGTTAAAAATGTGCCTGGGGTGGTCCCATCATAACACTGCTTCAAATTACTTCAGAAAATGAAGTAATAGGAAATGTCTTTCCTAATCGTGTGAAATCTAACAGGAAGTATGTTCACGTCGCTGGTTATGGTGCCGGCCCACGGCTTTTAAAGCGCTATAGTTATGCACTTCTTCCCAGCATTTGATCAAAACAAAAGATATTTATTGCCTAACGGGGTCAATTGCCAAAAGTATTTTGCTTGATTGATGGATCTCTACAGATGTTTCAAGCATGCACGCCAACCCAACATTTCTGTTCTTTATTCACTTGTGCTAGGTTCTGCATTAACAGGCCTTTTTTTCCCTCTTTAGGCTGATGTGGTTTCATTTGAAGAAATAAAGAAGTATATTAATCAAGAGGTTCTGAGGATTTTTGAAGGTGAGATTTGCTTAATACACATTTCTGAAGTTTTCCCCGCTTCCCCGCTCCCCTCAGCTGTAGGGGGTCCCTCCAGCAACGTTCTCCAAAGATGGTAGTGCAGCTGCAGCCTTAGGAAGTGACCAGCTATGTGATGGGGCAGCTCACATAGAAGCTTCTTGCTCACACGAACCTAAGTTTGCCCCTCTGTGACTTCTCTCTTCATTCCTGGTCTGCTGACCAGCACAAGGCAGGCGTCCTCCTCGTTCACATGACAGCCCTTCATGTTGTTCCGCATCCACAGTACCCCTCCTTAGTCTTCTCCACTGTGGAGTGAGGGTGCCCAGCTCCCCCACCTCATCGCCCTGGAGAAACACTTCATTTATGAACGGCCTTCCTTCCCCACGAGTATTGTGACCAGGGCAGAAGACAGCATCTTTTGATCTAGACCAGGGCCAGCGGACCATAGCCACCAGCCCGGTCTACCTGCCCTCTGATTTTGTATATCCTACAAGCTAAGAATCATTTTTCCTTTTTTGGGGGGGGCAAGGTGAGGGGAGAGGATACATTTCTAAATGGTTTTTTTAAATCAAAATAATATTGCATGGCATGTGAAACGATCAGAAATTCAAATCTGTGTCCACAAATAAAGTTTCGTTGGAGTGCAGTCCTACTCCTTCCTTTATGTATTTTCTCTGGTTGCTTTCGTGCTGCACAGGAGGATTGAGTATGTGACAGGGACCGTATAGCCTGTAAATCCTTAAATATTTACTATGTGACCCTTTGCAGAGAGAGTTTTCTGACGCCTGATGTGTAGATACTTTAATAATGCAGCCTAAGATAGCATTCCTTAAAAAAAAGTCTCCATATCACACTGTTGATTCATTTTGAGTTTTCAATTAACTAACAACCCTCTATGTTCCTTATACGAACTTTTAAAAATCAGGGGTTTCTCATTATGCACTGCGTTCATTTTTACAACGTTAAGTGTGTGGTTTTACGTTTCTTCTTATTCAATTTCAAGTGATTGGTGTTCAAACATCATTCTCACCTGAAAATATCTTTTGGAATCTTGTCTCATAGGGCAGGTTGGCTGACCCTCATAACTTTGTGTCATCTCTAAATTTCCTAGGCATGTCATCATTCTAATTGTTGCTAGAAATGTTGACTAAGGAGGGTTAGGTCTAAATGCCATTGCATTTCTCCTGCTCATTCGTAAATCATCTATTAATCTATGGCATTAGCGAGTTCTGAATCCATATAGTTGTCTTAAAATCCACTCTACATTTCTTTATTTAGTCACAAGGATATTACATGATTTAATCAAGTGATTTGCTAAAATCAAGATCATGTCCCTCATCTGTGAGCTTATAAGGTGGGAATTATTTGTCTTGAGAAAATAAATCTACATTGGCTCATGGTTCCCGCTTCTTTTGCAAAGCATCCTTCCTTTGCTAAGCTAAAAATGCGTTGTTGAATTTTGCAAGCAGTAAGATTACAAGATGCCCTAATTTCCTCTTAAATCTTTCACTTCCAACATGGAGTTAACACCTCTCCAGGAAGCCCTGAATATTTTAAGCAGTAGTTAGATTTAGAGACCAAAATCTCGGTGCTTGAGTGCACATTATCTTATTTCACGTGAGCACTAGAGAGAGAACAGATTAACCCAGGGACTTTTGGTAGCTTCAGTGACACAATAGAAAAAAATGTTTTTTCAAAGGTCGTGAATTCATGCTGTTGATTTCACTTCACATTGATCTCTGCGAAGTATCTTTACCTTGCTCTGACATGATAGTTTATTAATACAATTGTCCACTCTTTTTTTTTTTTGAGCTACCAGTTTTCTCTTTGTAATTTTAATTTTGCCCTTACATTTTAGAATCTCCTTTTATCACGTCCATGATCTCTTCTCTCAGGCAGCTTTAACGTCGAGCTTCAATTTCTTAAAATACTTTACATTAAAACACAGAGTAAATAGTTCCGTAGTTAATTAGTCTAAGTTTTTAAAGGCTGGTTAAGGAGGTCAGAAAATATAGCCAAGCACTCTCAGAAAAATGTGACGTGCGGAGATACAGGAGGTATCCGTGTTGCAAGTCCCGGGGATGCTGGATAAAGGCAGAGCCCTGGTGGCCTGCCCAGCAGGGGAGGAGATGTGGCCACCTCCACACTGCCCTCTCAGGCCTCCGGGAGGGTCGTCCCAGGAAGGGCTGTCGGCCTCCTGAGGACGGAGGTCACAGAAGCTGGGCCACTTGCCACCCATCTGTCCCACCCCCTCTCCCAGTCTCTCCCAGTCTCTCCCAGCCTGGTGAGGCCCAGTAGAGTGGTCAGTGCCCCCCGCAGAGGCCCCAGATGTCTTGGCGTCAAGACAATATTCTCAAGTGGCCCCAAAGCAAATTTTTTCCTGAGACTTCCAGACTCTGAGACTCCAAATGGGATTCCCCACCCCTCTTTTTATCTCTGTTGGCCCCAGCCCTACAAAACTGTCTTCTCCCGAACAAAGTTGTACCTGGAACCCAGAATTTAGTTATTCGGCGCTTTAGTTCATTTGTCCCAAGATTATTTCAGTTCAGTCCATGTCACCCTACGCTTCAAAGCCACCTTTTCCATTGCCTCTGAACACCATTTATAAAAGAGAAAAACAAAATCCTCCATTTTCGCAAATCTTAGAGCTCCAAGGTCACAGTTCTCCTTTTCAGAAAGCTTTCTCCGTAAACGCCAAGATGAATTCTCACATGTTAAAACAGTTAAGGGCTCCAGTGAAGCAGCCCCTGTCTGCCTCTCTCTGGCTGGACCATTTCACAGAGAGCTGTGGCCGTGGCAGCCCATCACCTCTGCTCCCCTCAGCCCTGCACGTCCTCAGCCTCGAGAGAGGTTCTCTCGGCTCAGCAGCCGTGGGTCGTCCGCGGGGCTCAGGGGAGTCCTTCTCCCCCGCGTCATCAACCCCGACATCCAGACCCTAGCAAAGCCCTAGACCAGGCCCCAAAGCTCAGGCCCTCCTCATGGAGGTTTCCAACCGCTTTGGGGATTCCCAGGTGACCCCGCTGACATAGCACTGCCACAGATCTCACACTTTGGACTGTCCCCCAGGCCACCGAGCCCTCTTTCAGCATCCTGATGCCCCGTCCCAAACCCAGCATGGTGAAAGAAGATGGTTCTCCACCCATCCCAGGTCTGGGTTTCTGGCAGATCCAATGCACAGACGTACACCCAATCTAAAGTTGCGTTAGATTCTTGATTTGATTGGCCAAGAGGTCAAATCCTTGTGCACGCGAGGTGGCCACACAGAAAGGGGACAGAAGCTGTGTGTCTCAGCTTAGCCCCTTTCTGTTTTATGAGGGCTCTGCAGCTGCCAGTGACACTGCCCATACAAGTGAGGGTCTTGCCAGATCTGAGAAGCTTAATTCTTGCTGTGACACCCACCACCCTATCATATCTGGGGATTTATATCACCCTGCAGGCAGGATTTACCAACCTAGGCAGGCATGTGGACAAACGTCTGGCCCTCTGGGTTCTTGAGACAAACTTGGAAGCAACAAGGCTGTACCCACATCTGTGGGAGGACAGTAGGACTGGGGCTGTGTCCCTGAGCAATGCTTCTGCCTCTAGATTGCCAGGGCCAGGAAAGCCCCTCACCTATGTTTTCTCCATTTTTCATACATAATTTCATCCACATATGTGTGAACATGTATGAATATGTATTACCCTGTCCTCTTGTTTCCAGGCTGCAACATCTCTACAATGAAGATATTAATTTATATATATATTTGTATACACATATTTGTATATGTACAGTCTTCTCATAGATACACGTAATTGGAGACGTAGATAGTTTTTAAAAATAGTTTCCACATCATTGTCTCTATCTCTTCCAATCTGCTTCTTTCTGTTTGTTTGGGTCCATCATTCAGCTTAGAGGGTTTCCTCGGTGCCAGTCATCCTTGGTCATATGCTCATACAAAAGCATGGGTTCTAAAAAACTGCTGGAAAGTTAGGAGTGAATGGTGGCCTTGCCAACCACGAGCTTTACTGTAGGGTAATCTGGCTGGTTTTTTTGTTTTTGTTTGTTTGTTTGTTTTTAATTGAGGGACCCTCAACTTCACTGTCTTGAAGTCTTTCCTTGTATTCTGGTCAGATTCCCCAGAGGAAACACTTGCATTTCCTGCCAGGTTGCCAGCATTTGGGGAGCAAGGTGGGAGGATAGGGCAGTGGTGGCCTCAGCTCCAAGAAGGCAATGCCCATTTCTTCTCCTTGTTTTCAGTAGGGAAGCCTGAGTCTCAACACAGTCTGGGGTCCCCAGTGCAGAGACGGTCTATTTACACTTTTCAGATAATAAACCTGCCGCCTTTTGCCAGGATTAGGAAGGGGCAAATAGCCAGCTGCACAGAGCAGAGAAAGGGATTTCTAAGATCATTTCTTAAACAGGCTTTCATCCAGTCCCCCTTATTTTAGTTCCCCTCCTTTAGCCCCACTTCCAGATGTAACTCCTGAACGTTTTAAGGATTTTGTGATTTAACACAGGCTGTTTCTCAGCTCCTGGTGTAAAGATTTGGTTTTCTTGAGTCCGCTAAGTCATCCACACTCTGCCATCTGGTTCTCAGCTTCCAAAGGTTAATGTCGTCTCCTTTCACATTCTCCCATTCTTGTGGTTTTATGCCTTTAAAAGTAACTTACCATTGTTTTGCAGTGATTCAGGAAAGAGAGAAAGCAGATGCATGTGTTCAATCTACCATCCTTACTCATAATAACATTTCAAAGCAACAAAGGTGACAAAGAATTGAGCCAGAGTTAAATGTAGCAATAACAACCCTTGGACCATGATGTGCCACAGAATGAATATGAAGCCACCAAAGATGCTGTTGAATTAACAGTTGAAATGAAACTAGAAAATCATTCTCAAGACATGAAAGGAAATTACTCTTCTGATATTTTTGCCCATTAAGAGATAACTGTATCTAATGTTTGCTTCCACATTTAAGAGATGTATGGAAAAACCCCGAACAGTGGAACCAAAAAGTGATTTACGGAACAGATTACCAAGCCTATGAGTAAAAGTTATTTAACCTGAAGGCTAAGAGGTAACAATATTATCAAGTAGATGACTGATTTCCCAAGGGAAATACTCATTAACAACTCTCTGTTTTCCATAAGGGGGTAACAAAAGGAAATAAGTTGAAACTATACCAAGAAAATGGGCAATTAAACATTTGAATGGACATTAGGAGGAAAAAAGTGAATTTCTCTCTTTGAAAATATTTACAAATTCTGTGAAATAGAAGGTAGACATGGGCCAGATGACATCCTTCCTTCTCCCTATAATGTACTTTATCACATTAATATTAATGTCTGCATGATATTAACAAGCCTATTCTCCAAGGAAGGCCAACCATTGGTGTCCTTTGTTAGAACGACTGCTATGGGTTTGCCTTGGCAGATGGCCTATGTGAGTTTGGTTTATGCAAGCTCCTATCCAAACTCTTCAATTTCCTGCCTCATTAGAAAGCATAGCCAAAAACAGTTTAATTGACCTAAGATCCCTGAAAACAGAGGAAATGCAATTAAGAACACAAGTCTTTACAATTTATTTACCAGCTCAGAAACATATTATTTAAAATTATAGAGCATTGGAATATGGTTCAGAGGAGGTAATTACCCTGTGCTAAATAACTGTTTTTGAGTGTATCTTAAAGCTAGATAATTTACAGCTAGAAGTAATTATTTAAAAGAACTTTCTGTTTTGCTAAAAATATTTAAAAGCACCCAAAGCAAATTACTTATAAATTCAATTCCTACATTAAAGAGGAAAAACTAGTGCTATGAATATTTGTGTTTAGACATTGAAGATATTCAAAGAGGTATGTTTCAAATTAAGAAAAATTGTACTGAAATATATATCTTTTAAGTGCAAAACAACAAATAATATGCAAAGTTTCAAACTGTGATCACTGAATTTCATATTTTTTTATAAAACACCCAGTTTACGATGTAATATAAAGATATTCTATCTCGATTCAACGTGATGGTTTGCAAAACTGTATATATTAATTGCAAATTTATCTGTTGTTACTGGGAACAAATGTATTAACATCAACCAAACATGCCCCAAGTGGAAAGTCAGGTAATAGAAAGTTTTACTGGAAAGCCGGTGGCTTAATGTCACTCTTAGGGATGACTCATCAGACCCTCATTGGTCTTCATCATCTTTGTCAATCAGTCCGCATCAGAGATTCTGGTCCTGTGGGTACTGGCATGTTTCCATTCGGCTTGCTTTGTGATTTCAGAATGTGAGTATAGGGTGATTACCCTTTTGTTAATTACAGCTTATACTCCACATTTGTTGGGGCTTTTCCCTTCATGATTCTATTTGAAAAGAATTTTTGGTTTTACTTCCTAAACAGTGTAGGGACCTACATTTTTTTAAACAAAATTTTTATTGAAAGCCCATTGAAAAATAGGTTTTACTCAGTAGTCATTTGCTCTTTATCAAAAATTTGTAAAGCACACACATCCTGTTTAAGCGAAAAGTGTCTTTAAAGTTCAACTAAATGAATTAAACTGAGCCAAGAGACGAGGAAATTGAGGTAATTCTTTACAAGGTCTACATGATCTGGCCCTTGTTTTTTCTAACTGGCAGCTATAGATTCTAATATGTTACTGTCATTTGGTTCTTAGTTGCAAAATAAACACTAATTTAATCAGTAAAACATTTTTCTAGAAGATTTGTCTGCACCAAACCTATGCTGAATTTTTCACATGAAAGGGTCATTTCTTACTACTCACTAGCTATATCTTTGAAAAATTGTTAGTTTTACAAGTTAAATCATTTGAATTTGCTTTTTAAAGAAAATATGTGAAAAGAAAAAAATGTGGTTACTTTTTTTTGTCATGGCAAGGATATGCCTTCCTCCAGTTTTCTGTCTTAAATCTAGTTACGTATATATTAGATTTGTTAAATATGAGCTATGTAAGATATAAACAAAACAAGCAAGTTTAAATACAGAATCCAATGATACATTGTATTTATCATGGACTTTGGGTGAATTTGCATTAATGACTACCAAAATTAATTCCATATAGTGGCAAAATATTGAAAATGCTTTTGAGATGAAATTTAACTGAACAATGGTCTATGTGGGATTAATAGCCAAGAATTCTACAATAATAAGTGTAACCGTGGATTTGATTATTCAAAAAAGTACTTCTGAGAATAATTATATAACAGATTTCTAGTCATAAAATAAAGCTTATTGGCAGTTAATCTTTATAGTGCACGGCGCTTATAAAAACATGGATAATAGTTCTTATTGAATATTGAAATGATCATCTCTCTCTGCTCTCTCCATGATTTCTTTTTTTTTTTAACACCTTTATTGGAGTATAATTGCTTTACAATGGTGTGTTAGTTTCTGCTTTATAACAAAGTGAATCAGTTATACATATACATATGTTCCCATATCTCTTCCCTCTTGCATCTCCCTCCCTCCCACCCTCCCTATCCCACCCCTCTAGGTGGTCACAAAGCACAGAGCTGATCTCCCTGTGCTATGCGGCTGCTTCCCACTAGCTATCTATTTTACATTTGGTAGTGTATATATGTCCATGCCACTCTCTCAGTTCGTCCCAGCTTACCCTTCCCCCTCCCCCTTTCCTCAAGTCCATTCTTTACATCTGCCTCTTTATTCCTGTCCTGCCTCTAGGTTCTCCAGAACCATTTTTTTTTCTAGATTCCATATATGTGTGTTAGCATACGATATTTGTTTTTCTCTTTCTGACTTACTTCACTCTGTGTGACAGACTCTAGGTCCATCCACCTCACTACAAATAACTCAATTTTGTTTCTTTTTTTGGCTGAGTAATTCTCCATGATTTCTGAACAAAAGCACTTAATGCAGAAAATGTTAAAGGCCCAAAGCCCTGCTTATAGAGAATGTTTAATTTAGTTAATAATATGGCTTGTTTAGGAATTTTAGGGTGAAAATTTTTATTTGTATTTTCATATTTACATTTTTTGGTGTTCATTTTCCAGACCCTTTAAATGTTATAAGTTATTAATGCACCAATGTCCTACGATGTAGAGTCACTTTTTTGTTGACCCTAAGCACTGACATTTGGTATACCCTGTAGGACACGCTCACGGCCAGACAGCCGAGCTCACCCAAGGTAGCACTCTTACACAGTCCCGCCTCCCCTCCCTGGACTTTCTCTTTAGGACCCAGATGAACAGGTTTGGGCTCCAGGCAGCCTGGTGGATGAACAAAGGGCAGATGACATTGATGTGTCCTTGAGAAGATTTAGGACGTATTCAGTTCATAAAGGTCACATCACTCAACACTGACAAAAGATTTTTAAATGTTCTGGATAGTTTGTCAGCTTCCTGTAACTTGTGTGTTCTTAGTTTCAGCGTTTTCTTGAGGTTCACAGAAATGTACAGAGACTTTGCTGCTTTCACTCGGTCTGCAGTTGGCATTCCCTGGGCACGTGCTCCTCGGCACCAATGCTGCATTTGTCCCTTTGGCCAAATGAGACATCCTTCCTACTAAAACCTTGGCTGAATGATGGAACTAACTGGAAATCAAACCAAAAAAGAATAATATTGAGGGTGTATGATAGAACATTTTCTTTAAAAAACATAAGTTAGTTTTTGACAAAGTATTAGCCCAGTATAGAAATTAAACAGTGCCATGAAATCATAATGAATATGAAGCCAGTGACCATCTTTTCAATAAATAAACCTCTCTATCAATAATGCAGTTTTGTTCAAGGATATAAAGTGTCACATACCATATGAGTTATCTATTGCTGCATAAGAAAATATCTCAAAACTTTAGTGGCTTAAAACAACAGTGTTTATTATCGCGCGTTTTCTGTGGGTCACTCACTTACTTGTGTGGTTCTGTCTTGGCGTCTGTCATGAAGTTGCTTTCAGGGTGTCAGCCAGAGCTGACGTCCTCTGAGGGCTCAGCTGGGGCGGGAAGATCCACCTCCGGGCTCACTCATATGGCTGTTGGCTGGTGGCTTCAGTTCACCCCCATGTGGGTCTCTTCATGCCCTCACAACGTGGCAGCTGGCTTCCCCCAGAATGAGAAGCTAAGAGAGAAAGCAGCCAGGAAGCCACGAGGCTTTTAGGACTTAGTGTCCCCACTTGCCTTTTTTCTATTCATTAGAAGTGAAAGGAAGTTCAGCCCACACTCCAGAATAGCGGGATTAGGCTCCACCTAATTCCATTTGGAAGGGAGTGTCAAAGACCTTGTCAACGTATTTTAAACCACCACACGCACATTCACAACATTGCTGGAAAGTGGCTTAAATGTATTATAACAACCATTTTTTAATATGAACCTGAATTCTCTCCACAAGTCATTACCAGAGGTTAATTAGGCTCTAGGACAGTGGTCCCCAAACTTTTTGGCACCAGGGACCGGTTTTGTGGAAGACAGTTTTTCCACAGACTGGGGACGTGGGTTGTTTTAGGATGATTCAAGTGCATTACATTTATTGTGCACTTTATTTCTATTAGTATTACACTGTAATATATAATGAAATAATTATACAGCTCACCATAATGCAGAATCAGTAGGAGCCCTGAGCTTGTTTTCCTGCAACTAGATGGTCCCATCTGGGGGTGATGGGGACAGTGACACCCGACGTGTGTTGCTTATGTCCAGTCTACTCCGTAAGATGCAGCTTGTCACTTGCCACTCGCAGATCGGGTTTTGATATGAGTCTGCAAGCAGTTGATTTATTATGGTCTCTGTGCAGTCAAACCTCTCTGCTAATGATAATCTGTATTTGCAGCCACTCCCCAGCGCTCATCACCACATCAGCTCCACCTCAGATCATCAGGCATTAGATTCTGATAAGGAGCGTGCAACCTAGATTGCTGGAATGTGCAGTTCACAGTAGGGTTTGCGCTCCTATGAGAATCTAATGCCGCCGCCGATCTGACAGGAGGCGGAGCTCAGGCGGTAATGCGAGGCAAGGGGGGCGGCTGTAAATACAGATGAAGCTTCGCTTGCTCACCTCCTGCTGTGCGGCCCAGTTCCTAATGGGCCATGGACCCCTGCTCTAGGGTATTGTCTGCCAGATTGGTGACATCTCTGAAGCACTGAAGGTTCTCAATCCTCTGATCAACACAACTCATCTGTATCCATATTTCAAACAACTTTGTACAATCTGTTTTACTTGAACAATCAAAAAAATCTCTCCATGATCAGACCAGTTGGTAAACTAGATGTGCTTAAATTGAAAACCAAGTAATTTTTTGTTGAATTTTATGTAAAAATATTTGAAAACTTTTGACATAAAAAGTATTTCCATAACGTGCATGTTATTTTCCCTTTCATCAATGAAGAGAGGATGGCTGTGTTCCTGTCCCAGCTCAAGCTACCAGCAGCAATGCTGGCTGCTCAAGCTCATGGGAGGCCTGGTCCACCAGGAAAGGATGGGTTACCTGGGCCACCAGGAGACCCTGGGCCCCAAGGTACGTCTTCGAGGACAATATTTGTTTACCAACTCTTTAACTCTCAGTATTTATAACATGCTAATCACAGTTAAGGCAAAAATTATATATATTAATATACATTAAAAGTATGTATATTAGATTATATATAATATATATACTTGGTATGTATTTTATAAATTTATATATACATATGCATATATAATGATTTAAAATAGGATATCTTGTTAATATTTGATATTCTAGAAATAAATTTTTAACTATTATTCATTCCAGTTTAAACCCGACTGATAATTATCTGCTAATCTAAATGTATTTAATAACAATACTTATTATGATAATAACAGCAATAATGTGCTTATTTATCATTATTATCTGGAAATATCTAGTTGTTTATGCCTCGCTGTTGATGTAAGTAGACAACAAGAATCTTAGTATCTTAAAGAAACTGAGGAAAAAGTCTTAAGACCTGCTACTATAATTAGTGATTTGGGTCCGAAATATATTTTTGAGAAATTTTAGAATCCTTTTTCTTCTTCTGCAAAAGTTGTGGATGGTAACTTCTGAATTTAAAAAAAAAAAAAAAAAATTTCTCACATTGTTTCTAAATTTTTCAAAGCAAGACTTAAATTGGCAAAAAAAAATTTGCTCCACTTATGATAACTTGACAAGACACATGATCTTAAACGTAGCTTGGCTAAATTCCGCTGGCAAGAGCATTTTCTAGAAATGTGATTGGCAATCAGCAGAGGGGCCAAGGGGACCCTGGTTTGGAAGATTCACCGCTCTGACAAGGAAGCATTAGATCCAATGAGTACGTACTGTGAGAGGTAAGGCCAGAGACACTGCTTTTCATGTGTTATTATAGAGGAACTCAAGGGCTCTCCTTGGAATAATCAAAAGCTTGTGTAAAGGAGAAAGACAGAAATGCTAATTTGGAAAGATGCATGCACCCCAGTGTTCATAACAGCACTATTTACACTAGGCAAGACATGGAAGCAACCTAAGTGTCCATCGACAGATGAATGGATAAAGGAGAAAAGAGAAAGTTAACACCAATATCACATAGGAATATAGTTGGAAATACTATATATGTGGAGAGTTATTTTCCTTTCACTAGTTCACTTTCCTTCCTACGGCTTCTCTATTTTCTGTAGGGAGGGCCCGAAGGTGATTGCTGTGTCCTCCCTCCCCTGAAAGAGGCACAGCTTTCCCCAGTTGTGGGGTTTGTTAGGATCCTAACTTCCCACTGAGACTGACAAGGCTTCTGGTTTAGCTAGCACAGTGTAAAACAGCGGCAGTGAATCACTCTAGTTTACCTGAACTGTCTTTTCTACCTAGTTTCTCTTAGGTCCCAGAGAGGTTTGGCAGGGAATTGGAAGCAAGTGTAGAATCAGGTGTAGCCTTGTGTGTGTACCATTGTGTAAAGGGTGGTTAATTACCATCTTCTGCTAGTTGGGTCTGTTGTGAATTCAGAGTATAGGAGACGGGAAGGAAGACCTTGATAGCCCATCTGAAGATGTTTGATGCCTCAAACCATGTGAAGAACCAGGACTGTCAATACCAGTAGGAGAAAGATCTTGGACAGATGCTTCACACAGTGGCCATCTAAGGGGGCAAGAGCAATGCACGGTCAGGATAGCAAGGAAAGCCCTTCTGGAACTAGAGTCACCTGTCCACACAGACCCCTGTCTCGGGCTCCCTCCCATGCAGGGAAGGCCCATCTGGAAGGCTCTCGGGCAGAGGCCGTGCCAGGTCAGCAGTGTTCGTGCAGCCTTTGGAAACAAGACCCCTGTTCACCACTCATTGGCCTTCACTTCCGCAAAAGATTTCTATGGGTTTTATCTGCTGTGCTGCCGAGGAGACCTTACCTACTGTTTCCACTCCTGACGGGGCTTCGGATCCAGTTCCTTTTTTAAGGGGTTTTTTCTCTCTTCTTTTACGTTGAAGTATAGTTGATTTACAATGTTGTGTTAGTTTCAGGTGTACAGCAAAGTAAGTACACCTGAGTGTACAAAGTGAGTACGCAGCAAACCTTCTCATATAGGTTATCACAGAATATTGAGTAGAGTTCCCTGTGCTATACAGTAGGACCTTGCTGGTTATCTATCTTGTATGTAGTAGTGTGTGTTTGTTCATCCCAAGCTCCTGATTTATCCCTCCCCCAGCCTTTCCCCTTTGGTAACCATAGGTTTGTTTTCTATGTCTGTGAGTCTATTTCTGTTTTGTAAATAAGTTCATTTGTATCATTTTTTTTTTAGATTCCACAAATAAGTGATATCATATGGTATTTGTCTTTCTCTGTCTGACTTACTTCACTTAGTGTGATCATCTCTAGGTCTAACCATGTTGCTGCAAATGGCATTATTTCATTCTTTTTTATGGCTGAGTAACATTCCATTGTATATATAATTTGAAAGACTTCCCCATATGATTTCCAACGTTTTTAAAAAGAACGTTTAGTAAACTTAACAAAACTCTTGTCCCACCAGAGGGTTCTGACAACAGACATATCTTGATTATAACTCAGGTGTCTCCTCAACGTTTGCATATCTCCTTTTCAGGATTTGTTACATGCCAGAAATGCAGCCAAAAAATAAAACTCGTGAAATATGGGATTCGTTTTTAAGCAATATTTGCCTGTAGTCATGCTGTATTGATAATCCTGTCTAAAGACACCAGGAAATCTTACTGTAGAAAAGAAAAGGCCTGCTGGTCGATTTTTGGTGCCTCGCCAGCAGTTGACAGGAACTGAAGGGTTTTTCTCTGGTAGACAGACACATAGGAAGTGCTCAGAAGATGCAGTTATGCATGTAACTTCAAAGCTTTGCGCTGCTTGATTTAAAAGTTTTCTCAAAAAGGAAAAAATATGCATATAAAACTGTTACCCTTTCCATGAGGGATGATTAAAAACATGAAACCTTAGGCGCTGTCGGCTGAATCAGTCCTCTTCCTGACACAGCGTGACTGAGTTTGAGGAAAGGCTGCAGTGAGAAGCCCAGCACAGAAAGGGAAACAGAATGTGGGCCCTGAACGTGACGCCGTGTGTTCTGCCCGCTCACAAGTTCTGTTTGATGGTGGCTCTTCAGAAATTTCTAAAAGGGACTTTTTTTTTTTTTCAGTATTTTTCAGGAAAGAAATCCATTTTCATTTGAAATGAAGTGGTTTGGTTTGAAACATGCACTATGGAATGAGTCCTTTATTATCTTATTATCTTTAGGGAAGGACACAAGTTTAAAGGGGTTTCATAAAGATTCCTACGCTTACCTGAGAAGCAGGAGACATGTAGAGAGCAATGAGAAATCGACGTGAGACTACAGGCACACCTCGGAGATATTGCGGGGTTGGTCCCAGGCCACCGCCATGAAGCAAACGTTGCAGTAAAGCGAGTCACGAGAATTTTCTGGTTTCTCAGTGCATGTGAAAGTTATGCCTGCGCTATTCTGTAGTCTGTTAAGCGTGCAATTGTTTTATGTCTAAAAAGAACAATGTAATTAAAAATGACTTCATCGCTGAAAACTGCTAACCATCATCTGAGCCTTCAGTGCGTCGCGATCTTTTTGCAGATCTTGCCTCCATGCTGAGGGCTGCTGACTCATCAGGGTACTGGCTGCTGAAGGCTGAGTGCCTGTAGCAATTTCTTAAAATAAGACAACAAAGAAGTTTGCCGCACCGACTGACTCTTCCTTTCACAAACAGTTTCTCTGTAGCACGCAATGCTGTTCGATAGCGTTTTACCCACAGTAGAATTTCTTTCAAAGTTGGAGTCAGTCCTCTCAAATCCTGCTGCTGCTTTTTTGTCGTTTATGTCATATTCTAAATCCTCCGTTGTCATTTCAACAATCTTCACAGCTTCTTCCCCAGGAGTGGATTCCGTCTCCAGAAACCACTTTCCCTGCTCAGCCATAAGAAGCAACTCCTCATCTGTTAAAAGTTTTATCGTGAGATTGCAGCAGTTCAGTCACATCTTTAACCTCCACTTCTGGTTCTGGTTCTCCTGCTGTTTCCACCACAGGGGGAAAAGCTTTCCCCCACTGAAGTCTGAACCCCTCCAAGTCATCCATGAGGGTTGGAATCAACTTCTTCCAAACTCCTGTTAACGTTGATATTTTGACCTCTCCCCGTGAATCATGAATGTTCTTATTGGCATCTAGGATAGTGAATCCTTTCTGGAAGGTTTTCAGTAGACTCTTCCTAGATCCATCAGATGAATCACTACCTAGTGCTGCTATAGCCTTACAGAATGTATTTTCTAAATAATAAGACTTGAAAGTCAAAATGACTCCTTGATCCATGGGCTGCAGAATGGATGTAGTGTTAGCAGGCGTGAAAACAACATGAATCTTGTTGAACATTTCTGTCAGATCTCTTGGGTGACTAGGTACATTGTCAATGAGCAGTAATAGTTTGGAAGGAATCTTTTTTTCTGCGCAATAGGTCTCAGCAGTGGGCTTAAAATATTCAGTAAGCCATGTTGTAAACAGATGTGCTGTCATCCAGCCTTTGTTTTTCCATTTGTAGAACCCTAACAAATATAATAATCGTGAAAAAATTTGAAATATGGCACCAATAGACTTGCCTGACACAGGGTTGCTACAAACCGTCAATTTGTAAAAAATTCAGTATCTGTGAAGTGCAATGAAACCAGGTATGCCTATATTAGAAGTTAACAATCCAACTTGAAAAGGGGAGGTACTGCTCCTACCAAGACTCTGATAATGAAACATGTGGACCCTCCTTCAGCACCTGATCTTCTTGCAGTGAGAATAGATGCCAATATGATTCTGAGTTGGGTCACCTCGTTTGCATTTTTCCTAAATTCCCCAAAGGGCAACTGTTGATGCCTTTTTTTTTAATTCAAAAGCATTTCCAGACAGTTTTAGATTTTAACCATCCTGTGGGTTTCTGATCATTGCCTTCCCACTGTGCGCTGGGAGGAGCGCTTTCCTTGGTGTCCTTCATTCCCAGCCCCCAAGAGTGGGAGCTGCTTTGGGGGAAACCAGCGCCATCCAGGGCTGCCCACTGGGTGGGACAGGAGCAACTTTGGAGGTGCTGGCCGGGGCAGGCAGGTTGGGCAGGGCAGCTCCCCAGAGGCGTGCTGGGGTGGGGTGCACCGTGTTAGCTAGGCGGATGGGTAGTGACAGAATGCTGCCCATGACCACCTGGCCAAGTAGGCGGAAGGAGAGAAAAAATGGCGCCCACCAGCACTGCTGTGCTCGGAGAACTTTCCACTAGATCCTGCCCCTCTGGCACATGCTCTAAAATTAGCCAATGAATCACTTTTCTCAGACAACCCAGGTGCTTTTCAATCTGCTGCCTCTGTGCTGGGACTCAAAGCAAGTGAATTTGTGCGTGAGCCCCTCAAGAGTGGAGTCTTGGTTTCCCACAGCCCTCGGGCTCTCCTGGATGTAAGCCCTGCTGGTTTTCAAAGCCAGATGTATGGGGACTTGTCTCCCCAGTGCAGGTCCCCCAGGCTGGCGAGCCTGACATGGGCTCTGTTGGACCCCTCGCTCCTCGGGGGGACCTTCACAGTTGTGATATCCCTCCCCCTGTGGGTCAGCACGGCAGGGCAGTAGGTGCTAACTAGACCACTTCTCTGCCCCTCCTACCCATCTTGATCTAGCCTTTTCTGTATATGTTCCACTGTGGAAAATCTGTTCTGCTATCTTCAGGTCATTCTCAGAGATAGTTGTTTCATTTGTACTTGTAGTTCTGGTGTGTCCGTGGGAAGAGGTGAGCTCAGGGTTTTCTAGTTCACCTTGATCAGGAACCTTGAAAGAACTTGATTTAAACTTCTTCCAAACACGTGCTGATTTTCCACCTCTATGAAAATCCTCAAGAATAGGTACCATACTTGAAAGCCTTATCCATTTTAGAAAAAACCCTGCACACCAAGTGGATGTGGGGTTACTAGGAGAAAACAGATCCAGCCATTCTATCCCACATCAATTTTGGAGGGGTGGTATTGGGAATGATGGTTCTTACTTTTGAACTTCTAAAGTTCAGCTGTTATTGGTTTGTAATGGAAGAAACCACCTGTTATGTATAAGCCAGTGGCCCACAGAGTAGTTGACGTGGCTGATACAGATTTGACCCTTCAGATTTGTTAGCAGTAGGGGCCTAAGGAAATGGGAGGCATATGTGTGTCCGTATGGTGAAGGGTTCAGTGGCCAATTAGCGGGCCAGAACAAGCAGGGCAGACAATGTGGAAGGCTTGCAGACAGCTTGTAAGGTCCCACATGAAAAGTCATCCTCCCAAATGCCAGTAACACTCTTTTTCTGACCTCATTTTTCCAGCATGCATGTAAATGCACTGATTTACAACTTTAGGAGTAAATCCCTTGTGTTGAAATGGAAATAAAGTCTAACACCTTAAAAACTCCAGCAAGCACAGTTCTTCAATGATGAGAATCTCTAGATGCTTTGGATTAGGGCATTGCTGTTTTGTACTTTTTCCTACATAAGCTACACTGATATCAAACTCTCATCCTGCACCTAGGGGCCAAGAAAACACATGTCTGTTTGAAGCTAGACCAGCCTTTTAGTCTTTTCCAAATTTCAAGAGAGGCCTACCCTAAAGGGGTGAAAAGCTTAATTCTAGAAAATGGAGAAGTTGTTATTGACCTTATTAGCATTCCTATCTGAAGTATTGCTGTGAAAAAATTATGTATAGCTGATTCACTTTGTTATAAAGCAGAAACTAACACACCATTGTAAAGCAATTATACTCCAATAAAGATGTTAAAAAATAATAATAATAAGACCCTGGACTTCCCTGGTGGCTCAGTGGTAAAGAATCCGCCTGCCAGTGCAGGGGACACGGGTTTGATCCCTGGTCCAGGAAGATCCCACATGCCGCGGAGCAGCTAAGCCCGTGCGCCACAACTACTGAAGCCCACGTGCCACAACTACTGAGTCTGCACTCTAGGAGCCCGTGAGTCACAACTACTGAGCCCTCGTGCCACAACTACTGAAGCCCGCGCGCCTAGAGCCCATGCTCCGCAACAAGAGAAGCCACCGCAATGAGAAGCCCACGCACTGCAACGAAGAGTAGCCCCCACTCGCCGCAACTAGAGAAAGCCCGCGCGCAGCAACAAAGACCCAACGCAGCCAAAAATAAATAAATAAATAAGACCCTAAGGCTTTTGGGGAGCCTTCATAAGGAATGAGCTTGGGACCTTATTAGGAAAGTTAAGAGTAGAAAGTTCTCATGTGCTTTGTGCACTTCAACATCTTTATCTGTTAATAGTGGGTCCGTATTAACCTAATGATATGAGAGATTTGTACAAACAAGTTGTTACATTTGACAGGAGAAGTGTAAATGTTACCTTATTATACAAATACACAAATTATTTCTTGTTTTGTGATACCATATGCACTGAAATCCATGTGGAATAATATATTTTGCATTATGTTGAAATCTGAGAACTGAGTTTAAATATGTAGCTTTTAGCACCTACGTTGTTCATTTGGAATTGTGTTCAGTGTTGTTAACCCTCTTGTTAATCGGAAGTTCATGTATCTTCACTTATTTTTCTTTCTTCCTCATTTTTTTAACCTATGATCTTAAGCCCTCACTGAGATGACTTGAGAGCCACCTTAACGAGGTGTCTGTAATAGCGGGAGCTGGGTTGAACTATTAAATATACCTCAGGTGGTAAATGTTATTTTACTGCAGAAATGTTTAAATATAGATTTGGAAGGGTACTTTTAAATGACCCTAAGTCCAAACATTTCTCCTTACTGTTCATGTTTGTTAAATGAAAGTCACTTACATAAAAGAAATCCTGGTGATATTTTAAACTTGAATATGTATCTATTTAGTGTTCACTCCACTGTTCTCTCTGGGTTCTAGGATTGTATTGAATCTCTGTAACATAGTTTTCAGATATAAATGTGTGAAGATATTCCACTGGGTGGATTTTCAATATACACCTCAAAATATTTCCTGAATGTTTATCAGTCTGTTGCCAGAGAACGCGCTTACTTTTTTGTCTCTCTTTTTCTATATCTCTCACTTAGGCTACCGAGGACAGAAGGGAGAAAGAGGGGAACCGGGATTGGGGCTTCCAGGGAGCCCAGGTCTTCCAGGGACCTCAGGTAATAGTGATATTATCTTCACAACATGAGCAAACCTCCCAAAATAGGAGCCATGCCTGCTCCCCGATGGCCCTTAGGTATTGCTGCGGGTGACACTGAATGACCCACATTGCTTGGAGGGAGGGAGGAAGAGCCATATGTTGACCCGCGTTCTGATGGGGTCTTTTATTTCATTAGCTCCGGGCCTGCCAGGCTTACCAGGTGCCCCAGGGCCCCAGGGCCCCCCAGGACCCAGTGGAAGGTGTAACCCAGGAGACTGCCTGTATCCCGTCTCTCACGCCCGTCAGCAGACAGGTGGGAAATAACCATACCTGAGGAAGATTTGATTCCCAGCCATCCCTCCTTGCTGTTGGAGCTTTCTTAGTACTGTCAGACCCTCATGATTCATGGGTGACTTTTTTTTTTGATGTAGGCCAGACATTAAAAGCAAAAATTGGAATCCTGTTCCTATAGTAATGGTGATATCAGCCTTTTTAGAATTTTTTCAAATTCATTCCATATGTCTTGTTTCACCATTATTATGATTTTTATTCAGAGTTTTCTATGAAATATGCAAGCAAATCATATCATTAGTTCTTCTTCAAGAGGAAATGACATCTTGTGATTTAGCAGACTGATGGTGATGTACGTTTTATAATCTCATCAACTTGTATTTGGCCTTTGATTTCTGAATTTTAAAGTTTCAGACTTATCTGAAAGTTTTCTTGGTGTTTAAATTTACTATCATTGCTAAAAATCTCATCACCTTTTTTGATATAGTGCATTGCTCCTGCTGAATGTTTTTTGACTACTTTTTATAGCTTAAGAATTCTTATACCATCCTGTATCCATTCTACTTATGCAGAGAAATAGGTAGGCAATAAGACCTTCACTTCATAACTTATATTTTGGAAGAAAACCCAGGTGGCTGTTTTATCAGGGAGCCCAAAATCCTACCATAGCCAACTGCTGAAATGATTTTGTCGATTCTGTGTAATGAGCTCCATTCAAAGCAATCCCACCGGCATGAGTATGTCCTGCATAAGAAGGGAGGAAAGAAGTCAAAGCCCAGCACTGTGGCCCCTTCACTGAGTTTCTCATTTGGGAAACAGGAAGCTGTCTTCCCTAGGAGGTATCTGGTGGTGAAGGCATCAAGCTGTCTTCGGTACTTTCGAAGCTTAAAGGGCCTCGCAAGGTCTTTGGGCCCCTGTATCCATTATCCTTCTGACCTCATCACTCTCAGAGTTTAAGAACCAGCCATCAGAACAAAGGATGGGACTTGTAGCAACTGGAAAAGAAACCCCCTTGACCTAGGAGATGAATGTGTGGTGTCAGCAGATGCATATTGCCAAGCCCAGAAGCTCTGATGGAGAATGACATTTCTCAGAAGCTGCAGCAGGAGGTGCAGGGCAGAGAAGGAAAGCCACGAGACCCAACATGCAACCAGCACCGAGACCAAAGAGCCCACGCACTTCAGGGAAACAGGCGCTTCCCAGACCATGTCCTCTGACCAGGAACGAAAATATGTGATTGCCAACCACATGGCTAAACGGTTCTTCTATTGCCTGGCTCTACATTATTTTGAGAAGCTGTTGGTTGAAAACGATGGATTTCCTAGGACACTGAGCATGAGGAAATTGCTGGAATCTAAGTGATGGGTCCCAGGGATGCTGAGAGCAAGCCCCCGGAGCCCTCCCGCTGCAGGCACCCCATCCCGAGGCCGCGGGGCAAGTTGGGAAAAGCTGTGAGCCGGGTCTTGTGGGGAGCGTTGCTACATGAAGGCGGCTTTGTTCAGATGCACCCAGGGTTTGAACTGGGTTTCACTGTAGACGGATGAACTGCTGGTCAGGTACTGTCTACATGGCCGTGCGTACATGCGACTTTTCATTATTTCATGTTGAACGATGCTGTATATTTCACTTCCAAGTTTATTTATTTTCTTTTCCAAGGTCATTTTATTTATTTCAAGTGTTGCTAACTTTAAATTGATTTTCTTCTTCATTTTCTTTCCTGTGCAATACCTACAATGGTGCTGTGTTTTAGACTTAACACAATCAGAATATACATACACATTTTCTTAGTAAAATGATCATTTATTCCCCCCCCCCCCAAAATGTACAGAGATCTAAAATCTGGTGCTATGTGTATATCTTGAGCTTTTAATTTGTGGAGCTTTAATTTGTTGAATTTTCTGAAAGCTTTACAACTCCTGTGCCACTCATTAATTTACTTGAATTTGTCATAAAGCTCAACATTTTATATGTTTTCACAGATTATTTTTTCAAATTAGTTAATAGTTTGGTTATCCTTTTGCCTCTTTGCTAATCCGGAAGTATTTATTTTAGCATTTTACTGTTTTCATGAACTTTTTTGCTAATGGTGATCAATGTATTTTTGTTTTCTTTGAGTCGATCCCTTCACAGACATAAGAAGACTCGGCTCACTTTCTTGTTTTATCAATTCTGCTTATTTTAATTGCAGAGAATATGTCATGTATGCTTTCTTACAAATGGAATATTTAGGAACCTTTCTTGTTCTAAATTCCATTAAGGCTGGGCTGGTTTATTCCTGTTTCAAGAATCTGGATTTATTCAGCTCGTCTGAGGAGTTGGTGCATATTACAAAGTAGAGCTGTCACAACGACACAGGCTGTTTTTTAACCACCGACACACGTGACTCAGTCTACCTGGGGCGTAACCAGGGGAACAGGCTGTGTCACGTGGAGGGAGCCTCTGCTCAGCCGCCTGTGTGTCCACCGTCTCATCTCTGTACACGAGATGCGGCCAAAAGCAGCAAGAAAGCCTGAGTCCAGCTAACACAACACCAAATAAAGCGGAGATTTGGCGGTTGCCTGATTCTTCTAACAAAAAGAAAGTGGATGCTTAAGGCCCCAAAGTCGGGTGTGAAAATTTCCCCTAACTGGCTGGGTGGTTGCCAATTCTCTTGTATTGTTTTTGTTTTTTCCATTCCAAAGCCTTTGTTTACTTTCACACAGACATCAGTAATGTCCACAGCAGGGAAGAAGAATGACCACATTTCCTGAATTATCTCTTGTTTGGACTCCAGACAACATAAGTGTTTAAGTACGAAATAATTTTGGCCATGATGGCTATTAAAAATTAAAATTGTGTTTGCCCTATATAAGTATGTTTGATTTCCAGTCTAACATTTTATACCAAGATCAGTTAACACTGTCAGATAGAAATCCTTCTATGCAAAGAACAAGATATGACTTCAATTAATATTTATGGCCTTTGGAGCCTAAAGGAAAAAGGAAGAATAATTCATGAGTTTGTTCATTGTTCTTTCCTACTGAAGATATTAACCATTTTTTCATAACCATAACAGAAACACAGCCAGTCTTAACCTTTGAAATTTTTCACCTCATGATCAAAGTAATTTAATTAATGACTTTGAAGTATTGATAATCCCATATGCTTATTTCTATGTTTCATGACTTTGTTGAAACTTTAAAATTGTAGTCACTTTTATTATAGAACTTCAGTAATTATCTTAAGATGTGTTATCTGTAAAAGATGCCATTTGATGTTTGGGTTATAAAATAATTTTTTATGAATATGTTTTAGGAGTTAAATGAGATTTAGCTTTTCTGCAGTCTTTCTCATCTGTTAAGAACCTGTGATATACCTCCTTTTGTCCACAAGATGGTGTTTAAGGCAATTTGTATCAGAAGAACTGAACAGACTTGCAGAAATACAAATCTAGAAACAGTTTAGTGGGCAACAACTCAATCAGAACCTTTGCTTTTGCACTTATTCTTTTTACTTTTGTAAATAATTTCTTATTAATTTGTGTTTTGTTATCTTGTTTTGTTAATTTATATTTTTCTTCATTTTAAGTATCTTTATGAAGCAGGCACAATAACCCTTGATTTGTTGGCTGTTTCAATTTTATTTCGTCAGGGGATTTATATGCCTAGTTAACTTGCAAATTTACTATTTGTAACTTTAGTTTGTACGCTACCCTCATGTTTTAGTGATTAACATGAAAACCCTTGAGGAATCATCTTACCTTCTAAACAGAATAGAAAGTCTCTTTTGGCAAATAGAATTTGGCTTATCACAAGAAGTAGACCATTTACAGAATTAGACAATTGTCCAAATCTCCATATTGTTCAAAGTACTTAAAATTTTACAATTAGATTTGTATAATTATATTTTTCTAGAAATGTATCACTATTTACAAAAGTAAGATAAGGAACACTATTTTTCAAAATACCATTTAAATTTTCCTAACACTGGTAATAATATCCTGATACTGAGAACCTCCAGGTTAAGTTATATGCTTACGTTTTTTCCAGTGAAGTCTCAGAATAGTTTTGCAGGTTTGTTCATTGCTCTCGTTTTTAAATTATTTTTCACATTTGTCCGTGTCCACCTTCTTAAGACACACAAGTGTTTATTGTCACTGCTTCCCGTGTTCTTTCCCAATACTCTAGTGTGGAGGGTCAGACCCCTTTTTATACCCCTCTCTCTCTCTCACGGGTTACGCAGCCTTCCAAGAGGGGGAGATGCAGACAGAATTGAATTTGTGTCTTTTATGCCTATTACTTCAAAGCAACTTAGCCCATTGAATTGTATTCATTCATTAGTTGCCTGGTAAAGGTAGCATTAATGACATTAAATGTGTTTAACTACTAGCAGTCTCAGGAAACAAGACAAATTGATAACTTCAGTTTTATTGTGTGGTATAGCTGGAGCTGTAACCCAAACATTTCACTCAGCCAAATCATGCCAGGGTAACTGGTCAGGCTCGTTAAATTGAATGAAGAACCAGGTGAACACAGAAAACTCATCCAGAGAAGCAGACCCAGAATAGCAAAAATTTACCTTGAAGATAAGACAGGCTTATAAAACCAAGCTAAGTCTAAGAAAATCTAAATGGAAAAAATGTCGTGTTCAGAGCCAGCAGTGAGTGATACAGGTTACAGCTCAAAGAGTTACCTACCTGCTTCATGAATCTGTCAAAAGAGAATACTAATAAAGTAGGAGATTTCACTAAACTTGGGGGTAGTTCAGTAAGCTTTGAGTTTATCAGAAGGGTGTGTGTCGCTTGACGATTATAAGCATATGGGTATAAAGATGCTAATTACATGACAACTTTTTATCTGACTGTATTATTTAAAGTACATTTTAGGGAAAAATATTTTTCAGTGTATTAATGTATTTAAATTCAGATTGTTTTATGGCATATTTTATAACTATTTATTTTTAAGATAAGATTTAGGATGCATTCTTTGCCCATTTTGTTTGTTCTCTGTCTTACCTCATCAAGCTCTTTAATTCAACGTACTGATGTGAAGTGGAATGGCGCTAGTTTTATGCTAGATCCCACGTGGATAGAATGCTTTGAGGCCTAGAGTCCTGTATGTTCATGATGCATAATGAGCTTGTCCCTTATCTCAGCAACAAAGGATTTGACCCTAAATCGGGGAATTCCGAGGTGCCGTTGTTAACAGCATCTCTTCTTTGGCTGAAGGCTCACATTTCTGTCATTCTGATGGGTCTCAACCACAGGGCAGCTGCAGAAGCACTCACATGCCCCGCGTGAGCCACACGGATGCCCAAGGAACCTGCAAATGGGCCTGTTGCAGGGTTTGGCTCGACACCGTGCTGGTGACAAACACTTACGTTTGTCACATGAATCAATGCTTAGGTCGTAATAAGTTTATAGCCCATCTCCAGGGCAGCTCATAAAAAGCTTGGTCTAATGATTTCGGATGAGAATTAAAAGCAGAAATAAAGGTCAGAGAGTAGTAGCCAGGCCTTTGTGACTTTTGTCCCACAAAGTGATCTCCTCAATAAATCACGTGGGCTTGAGCAAGACAAGAAATGTCACAGTTAACTTTTCTCATAAACATAAGCTCTTCCATCAAGAGTGACAGGCCAATAGGCGACAAAAGGTTAAATACACAGCATGTTTCCGTAACTGAAATGAATCACATGAAAACATGCCAGTGGATTTAGATGTCTGCCTAGACTGGGAAACGATTTATGTAGTTCTTAACTGTCCTGATCCTCAGGTCCCCTTATGACATAGTATATAAATTAACCGTGTGCTAAGATATCTCTAAGATATTTTCAAATCTTTTCATACGAGAATTTTCAACTTGGAGGTCAGAGACAATTTCAAATAAATCTTAAAAAAAGTTAGTTTCTTGGAGCCAGTTTCCATCATTTGTTCTCTCTCTGGGTATTCTTTGAAAACTTGGCATCAAGGGCAAGATGTGAAGGCATTGTTAAGGGGAAAGTTAGCATGGATTCCCATTTATTACGATTAAAAATAGGATCGGTCAGCATCCTCTTTCTGATAACCAGATCTAACAAATACATTACAGTTCCTCTAGTTAATCATTTAAAGAGCATTGGGGCATGTGTATTTATAGTCATACATTCTTATGGTAAACCAATTTTGATTTAATATTTACCGAGCCATATGCGTGAATACTGCCATGTCCTAGATCACAAGCTCACTAACAAAGACTCAGTACACCACTGAAAAGTATCTATTTTACTCTAGGAAAAAAACAAAGAGACTTGACCTATATTTATTGAATACAAATGTTCTTCTTCTAAAAAGGTATTTTAAATAATTTATGTCCATTCCCTGTTTGTAAACAGCAGGATTACTAGTTGGCTAGTATTTTTTTCCCTTAATATTGCCTTTTCACACCTTTTGCCAGGGCCTCCAGAAAATGTTTAAAAGCAATTTTCTTGATATTTGGTGTGATTTTATGTATTTCTAGTGATCTTCCCCCTATATTGATCTATTTTTAAACCCAGAGATGTTGGATATCAGAGAGGCTGTAATAGCCAAAAAATTAAATACTACAATCAGAGGTGATCTTCTAAAGCAGGGATTTACATTCAGCTTATTTCAGGCTGCAAGTAAATCAGATTTTATTTATGATGTTTAAGAATAGCAATATTCGTTTAGTCAGCTTGAAGTATTAAGTGTCCATAAATAATCACATCTATCATGAAACTGATGTGACTACTCATTCATACTCTTCTGCTAGACAAAGTCAATTATCCCAAACTATGCCAGGCAATTGATGTGCTCCGTCACCCTGGGAAGTGACGTCCATAGTTTTTAACCAACCTGTCAGATCTTTGGGATGAAAATCAGATCACGATGCCATAGAAGCACTGACTGGAAATAAATCATTTGCCCTTGAGTAAGTGACATGCCCATTTTCTAACCACCTGTAATTATTCACACACTCTTCTCAGCAACTCTGACACTTCATCCAACTTTGAAAAATATCCCAGAGGTTTTGAAGATTTCTGTTTTGCTAGAAAGAGAGATTTGGTCTAATTCAGTATTCATCAACTCTCTTTCATGGAGAGGATTTGTGAGATGCTTTTCTTTGCAATTTCTCAGTCAAGTATTTACTGCTTCTGTAAACTATTTGACCGAACTGGATTTACAGTGGATTGTTCCCACCATTTGGAATGTGCTCATTTTGCCCAATCTCCCTGTAAGTGGTTGTTTCCAGTCTTGCTGTATCTGTGAAGCTTGCTGTACCGCCTTTTGTATATCAAGTTTGGAAAACAGTTGATTCAACTTTTCTTTGAAATTTTATTTTTTTTAAATTTTCTTATGAATCTGAAAGTATAGAACTGAGAAACATATTTATTTGGTTATCTAATTTTTCTTTTGTTGCATTTGACTATGTTACTCCAGTTAAAATAAAACCACCTTGGTGAAAAGGCAAGGCAATTTCTTTGCATTTATTTGATTATATGCCACAGTACCTGAAAAGGTTTGCCATTCATATGAAGACAATTTTAAGTAGTTATGACAGATGTCTCTGTTTCCAAAGATTCTCTCTTCCCCAAGAAGGAAGACCATCCTTCCCAGGGTGTAAATGGCCCTGATCTATTGCAGCCAAGTTGGAATTATTTCCCTTAAACACAATCCATACCAGAAGCACAGAACTAGATGCCGTGAGCAGTTTTAAAGAATCCCAAGTACAGACTATATAATGATTGATTTCACCAAACGAATTGGGCTAAAGTTTTTAAATGTAGAGAAAGTACACCCGAGGAAAAAAAATGGCATCAAAAATCCTATTGGGGCTCACTCCCCTTGACGTGAGAGAATTGAGTTCCATAAGCTTAAAAAGATATTGGCTGTTTGGAGTGCAGTGCTATGGCCTGGGACAAGTCAGTCGTACGCACTGTGACGTAAAATGAATATATTAAGTCTGATGGATAGTTAACATAGATGTTGATAAAACAGCAGGCCAATGTGATTATGTAAGTAGTAATAAAGTGCCTGAGTGGTCAGGCAATACCTATCTTATTGATAAGAATACAGTGCTTCAGCTGAGCTGCCTTTATAAGAAAAACGGCAAAACACAAATCACTTTTGCATCAGTGAAGTTCTAAATAGGAGGGCGCTAACGCACCATTGAAATGAAGTCAGTGGTTCCACTCCTAGAAACCAAGCAAGGCTAGGCTTAGGGGCCCCGTGAACTCTCTGACATAGCATGCAAGCAGATTTGCGTATATGCATTTGTGCATTCTTCTGGGGTATGGGTTCATAGTTTTCATTTCATTTCAAAAAGGTCCATGAAGCCCTCCCCATCTCCCCCCAGTCCCCCACCAAACACATACATACAAAGAACTCTGTCACAAAACAACACCCTCTGGGGAACAGTCAGGGCGTTTTAATTTCTCTGTAGAATAAATCACTAACATTATAAACATACGCCTACAGAAATGAGGGAAGTTTTAAGTATCTAAATAATCTCAGTGACTTTTTTTCATTGAACGTGACTATAAGAAAACATGGCAAGAGATCAAGAAACCGTATTTATTGCTTCTTTGGTACAACCAGAGACATTACCTCAAACCTTTAAAATGAATAATCTCATCAATAAAACTTACGAATGGCAGGATATTAAGATTCCTTCTTTGCTTTCACACAGAAGAGCCCGAAATAGTAGCGGGTTTAGGATACAGTACAGTTCAACAAAAATTCAAGCTGATGCGAGAACCCACACGTGCACCACAGAAACCTCTCCAAGCGGCACAGCTTCCCCGGCCCTCCCGAGAGCCCAGTGATGGGGATCTTGAGCACCAGCTCTATTGACGGTAGTGGGGTTTCTTCACAACTAGTCTGGTAATCACAGAGCTGAAACTATCATCTGAGAACAAGCTCTCCATAAAAAATGAAAATAACTACTGCAACTGAGGTAAACCAAACAGCTGTTTTTGTTTATTGGCTCAGTGGCCCATGACATAACACACACGGATAGCACACGGAAGTTCAAGATCCTGGGGACAGGATTGTCAGTTCACTTCAAGGGAAGGTTTTATTTGTTTGTTTGCTTGATTGTTGACTCTGTGGCTTCACTCCAAGGAAGAGGAAAGAGGATTTATTGAATAGCACCATTGTTCTAAACCTGATGGTCAGGTGGGACTTCTATCAATAGAATAACATTGAAGGTAATGCACCGTCACCTGTGCCCTGGCTTCTGGGGGTGTTTCTCCTCCAACCCCTTCGCCAGGCATGGTTTGTGCAGACAGCCGTGCTGCACTAAGCCTTTGATTGATCTGGACCTTTGCTGTTCAATGCCCGCTGCCCAGCCTGTAAGGTGCAGGAGGCTGGCTCGCAGAAACCAGGAGGGCCAGGAGGTCCCGGGGGGCCGGGTACGCCAGGGATGCCTGCCACCCCTGGGGGGCCTCGCTCCCCATCCCGGCCATTCCTCCCGTAGCTGGCGGGACCTGGGTCACCTGAAACACACAGAAGATGCACATGTGAGCAGGGGTCCCCTCACGGCTAGAGACGCAGAGGGCACTGGACCCTCCACCCTGCCCACCGCCCGGCAGCGTGTACAGAGGCCCTTAACAAACGCTTTTAGAAATGACAGAGGATCATTAAAGCAGATGATGATGGTGATGATGATATCATAAAATTCCCTCATTGCAGTTGGGTTGCTTCAAAATTAAAAGTGTTAGGAGACCTCACCTCTCTCACCCCTATTTCCATCAGAGGAGCTGAACTGCACAGTATGGTAGCCTCTCTACACAGACACCTACCGAGCCTGGGAACGTGGCCATGTCAAATCGGGGATGAACCGGAAGTGCCAAACACATCTGGACTTCGATTTTTTAATAATTCATTAATAACTTTTGGACTTATTACACGATGAAATTATAATATTTTGGACACAGTGGGTTAAATAATTATTAAATCATACTATAGATATACATATTGAATATTATTAAAATGAATTTCACCTGATTCTTTGGACTTTTCTAACGTGGCTACTAGCAGATTTAAAATTCTACACTCAACTCATGTGGCTCATGTTGGGTTTCTTTGAATAGCACTCCGCTAGCAGCTGCCCTTATTTCTAGTGGGTCCTCAATTTCCAGGCAGGGAGATGTACAGCTCGGTGGTGGGAAGATGCAGACAGGTGGCTGGAAGTTGTAGCTCTGCCACTTATGTCAGGTGACATCAGCAAGGCACTTACCTCCTCGTCTCTTCCTCTACAGGACGGATGATGCCTGCCTGATAATTAAATTCCGAGCCTGAATGCACCCGATAAGTGGCTATTAGAATGTTACTGATTCATGTCTCTTAGACGACTGTGCAATGCACCCCGCAAAGCTCCTGGAAATTCCTCTCATCAGGGGCTTTACCCCAACGGGAACTACACGGTGTCCTAGGTTTCTTGGGGGCGTTGCTTTCTTTCATCAAGTCCAGAGGTTGTTTGGTTCACCCACGAACCAGTGAGGCACGGCTCCCGTAACCGAGAGACATTTCTGCTGAATGTTTACTTCATCACACCAGCAGCGCTGTCATACTATTACTGCAAAGGTGGCAATAAGACAGCCGTGTAAAAGGAACCGTCTGTGCCAGGATAATACGGCCTTACACAGATCCTCATTCGTGTCAACTGTTTTAACGTGGCTGTTCAACCAAAAAGTTGAAAACCAAATCTCTATGTTCAACTATATATTTACTTAGGTTTCCTTCCTTTCCTTCTTTCTTGGTGGTTTTTAGTTTTCTTTTCCTATTTTAGTGGTCTTATTACATGTGCTTTTTGTTGGTCTTATTACAGTGATCTGGTCTTATTAAGCTGTCTTATTACATAGCCCACATACTTTTAGAAGGAAACTAGGTTAGAGATCCTGCTTTAGATATAACACCTCATTTTTCCTCCTTTATTTACAATTAGATCCACACAAAGCAACATTACAGGACAAAACATTACTAAGTTTTCAGAGAATAATTATCTTTGGTTCTATACATCTCAAGGCTGTAGACGAGCAGATGTAAGTAATTTCCCTTCATTTATCCCATGAGCTTTCATTTGACTGTAATAAGTTGTGATGAAGCAGATGATTCTGCGTTTCCCTCTCAAGACAAGGCACCTGAGAAAGTCTCTCCCTAATCCACAGCACCCATCAACAAGGCTTCAGCAGAACTGTGCCTTTAGCAGAGCCTATTCAGATCTCCTGGCGCTGGGACAGTTGAAGGTTAAGTTGATCTTTTAAGGATTAAAAAGATAGGTCAGATATAAATGCATTTAAAAGCTGATTTTCATGCACCCTATCAGCAGAGCTCCCACTGAGACATACCAGGATGCCTTAACAAAAATCAAATCAAGATTAGGAGGAGAAAACACCCAAAGGAGAGGTGGCACACGCAGTGACCACAGGGGCAGGGAGTGTAGGTTGGGATGGGCAAACCGCAGCCCATGAGCCAGCTCCTGTGTTGTAAGCAGTGTCATCAGAACACAGCATGGCCATTAGTTTCCATGTCGCCCCAGCTGCTTTGGCACTACAAGGGCACAGGTGTGGGCGGTAACAGAAGCCACCTGGCCTGCAGAGCTCAAAGAATATGGTCCTTTACCCAAAAAGTTTGCTGACTCCTGATGTAGTAAAGAAATTCGCCCTCTGTCTTCACGGGAGACCACAAACGTAATGGAAGCTGTAACACATCCGGGTTATGGAGACAGCAGGAAGGGCTGAGGCATGCGGTGACCTGGAGAGTGGACGCCAGCATGTCCCCGCTGCCACGGCGAACACGGGCCAGGGCTGCCAGACCTCTGGTCATTTCAAGGGCAACTCAGAAGCTGAGTTTTTAAATAAATAGCTCTCAGTTTTTAGCCACTAATTTACTTTTTTAACATGTGTAACGCCAGCCTCCTGCCTAAGACCTAAAATTTCAGGGAGTTTATTTTCTACTACACAAGCAATATGAAAAAGCAGAAGGAAAACTTTTTTTCAAGTTGAGTTCCCTCATTTTAACACAATACAGGAGAGGGTGTTTTCAATGACTGAGTTTATTCCAGATTCCCGCTCATCCTCCAAGGAAAGAGTGGATGAAACCGTCCTGTCTGCCCTGGATTTATTCTAAGAAAAGCACGTCGAGTCCAAGTCTTCCTCTGGCAAACACAGCAAGTTGCCCTTTGGAGCGCTGGGTAAGTCATCCTCATCCCCCCAGCATTCCCTTTACCCTGTGCCACTCACTGGCGATCCTACTCTCCTGGTGTGTAAACTGAGAGAATGAAGGTGAAATCACGTCCAGAGTCACACAGTCACGGGGCTAGAAAGCGCTGGAGTTAGAAATGCGGGCCCTGGACCCCTACTCCATCCTAACTGTGCTTCCACACCCACTGATTTGCTAATTCTGACAAGGTGCATGCATGAGTGTGTGTGTGTGTGAGTGTGTGGTTTAATTCACTGAGCCTGAATTGACTGAGAGGCAGAAAGAGACACAATAGCCAAGCATTACTAACGATTCTTCTGCAACTCTAAATCACAAGTGACTAAAGCTATTTTTCTGAGGTTTCACCCTGTAAAAATGGCCAGAGAAAAAAACCAGCCTTCCCATAACAGCTTATGAGTTTCTGGTGAGCCCTGACCCTGGGCATTTACCCTCCAAGGTGCTCTAAGACTATTATGTGGGAGCCAAATTTGGGAGTGACACCAAGTCATTCAGGAAGTCCAGCAGCTGCATTAGCAAATATTTATAAACCACTTTTCAACTCTTATGAGGAAGAGAAAGCACGGATCTGAAGTGTTCTCATTCTGCTTTGCCTACCTCATGGGTGTGTTAGCTACACTAACTGCCTAATGATTACACAGTTTTCTGAAATTTCAAGGACCCTTAAAATGTTATTGCCAAACTTTTCATGATTTTTTTTTTAAAAAATGAATGTGTGTGCCATTCTCTGAGCTGACAGGAGAGGGCAGTCGTGTTACACTGACAGAGGCGCATCCTGGCTGGAACATTCTTTGGGACCTAATAAATAATACCTGCTACGAAATAAAAGGGGCTCTACATGGCAGGTTTTAAAAACAAAACAAAACCTGGAAATAGTTTTCAGCATTAAATAGGGAATCTCTTACATTTCTCACCTCGTACCGAGCTAACTTTTGTGGTGCTTGACAAAGTACATGTGTTTAAGGATGTGGTGTGTAAAGTGGCCTGTTTATGTAAGATGCCCAAGACCGAATAAAATAGTGGAAACGGGACAGCAGTGGAAATAGAGGGCAAATGACTACTGCTGCACATAAGCCTAAAACGGGTGTGCCCCTCGCGCTTGGGGACTTTTTCCACTCCGTATTCACAAGTGAATCTCACCTATCTGCAAATTTCGCACAAGAAACCTGGCATGATGACCATGAGTCAGCTCTAGCCTCCGGGTCACATTCACACACGACCGTCACTTAACTTCCTCCTTCCCCCAGTGCGTTTAGATGCACAAAGAGGAAGTCGAGACCCACTCGCAAATATCTTTTCTTCAAATCTCCAGAGTGCCAAGGAACTAGTCCCCAATGGACCAGGCAGGCAGAAAGTTACTGGTGATGAGAGAGCCGCATCAAACAACCCACCGAAGGCCTCTGGTAGGAGACGGGAGGTAGGGGCAGGGACGGGGTCTAAGGTCCCAGGGGTCTCGCTCGATGTGGTCCCCACAGCTCCACGAGAGAGGCAAAAAGGGGGATCGTGCCTAAGTCGGGTGCCAGGATGGCGAGATAGACTCAGCACAGACCCGGACCACCAGCCCATCATTTGTCCACGACGTGAACCTGCACATGTGAACCATGGCCTCTGTCACTTACTACCTGGGAGACCTTTGTCAGGGCCTATGACCTTTGTGAGTCTGTATTTCTTCAAATACAGAAGGAAGAAAAATAATAATAATAGTCATGAGCTAAAATGGCAGAATGTTTGCCATAAGCCAGGCACTAACCTAAGTGCTTTCCCTGTATTAACACATCCACAGACCCTCCTAGAAGGGTCCATAGGGCAGGCAGGGGTGTAACCCCCCATGTGCAGGGGAGAAGCTGACGCACACAGAGGTGGCAGAGCTGAGAATGAGAGACACAGCAGAGCCTACCCCAGGGCAGCCCGGTTCCGGAGCCCATCCTTCTTACACATCTGCCCTGCCTGCTTCCGGCTGCAGGCGAGAAGCAAGCTAGGTGATTTAGGTCTACATTTAGACAACAGAGCACTACGGCCAAAATGACAGTCCACGTCCTGGTCATAATAATAACCCGTGGTCCGTATTAGGCGATGTACCATCACAAACCCAAAGGGCATATAATACTTAACACTGAACAAGCTGAGAGAAGGAGGGGAGACCGAGAACTAAAACAGTCCAGAAAGAATAAAGCAATCCTGACAACTGATAGATCATGAAGGTATTAATTACCTTTTTTCAAGGATATCAGATGTGTTAGCACCAAGAATGACCAAAGGATCTTCTTTCCATTCAGGAGGATTCGAATCCCAAATCCAACAATCGGGACAACAAAGGGGGTCACAGAATATCCTGTTCTGCAGGCTCCTTCCTTTACATAAGACGTATATTTACCTAGAAGATTTCGGACAAGTTCCTGAACACAGCCCTGGTGAAGGACCCCCAGGTCCTGAAGTCCTCGTAAGGTCATGTTTGTGAGAGACCAGAAATCACATTCCTAATCACATTCCAAGCTCTACGGGGGAAATGAAAAATGGCCCAGCCTCTCGGTGGATAATGAACTAATGACATGATTTACTGTGACCCAGCACTTTGCATTTGTGATTTGGAGTTGAAGTAGATTTCACGGAGGGAAGGTCCGAGGTGTCAGAGGTGGTGCCGACTGACAGAAGAGTAGCACCTTCTTACTGAGAGCCAGGGGAAAAGCCACAGGGACTGAACTAGGGTCCACCTCGGACCTTCATCTACCTCAAAATGCAAAAGTGCATTTGTTACGTTAATAATAGTACCAGTAACTAACATTTCTTGAGCACCCACTAGAGCCAGAAACTGTCCTAAGCACTCTACATGGATTGATTTTTCTTTAATTCTCAGAATTAGGCTCTCCGGGAGATGTGATTATTGACTATTATCACTCTTTCGTAAGTGGGGAAACAGGCACTGGGCAGTCAAGAACTTGCCCGATGTCATAAAGCTAGCAAGTGACAGTCAGGACTTGAGCCCAGATGTCTGATTTATGGAACCCAAACTCCCAAGAGTCCACTTTCAGAGGACTCACTTTAGAGGCGGAATGGCCCTAAAAGCTCTTGTTCAGGGACTTGATGGATTTGGGAAACTGTCATCTGAGTACGTTTAGGCGTAGACAAGGGGATGTGAGCTGACCCAAAGCCATAGCCCCAGGTCAGCTGGTGCCTCAAGGAGACTGATAAATATGGACCCTTTGAGCCTGCGCAGTAAAGCACCGAGGAAATTGCACGCTTCAGAAAGCTAGCTTTAATTTTTTCAAGAATAATCTGTAACTCCGATTTTTCACTAAATAATGTCAAATATCCTCTCAATGAAAATGTAACAAAAGCACAGAAAAAGAAAGACCAAATTTCCAAGTGGTACCAGGAAGGGAGGGGCAAGGGCTGGCAAACGGCAGAAAGGAAACGGAAAAGGGCAGGTTTCAGGGCCCTGAATTGGGAAGCCCACGAAGCTTTTTAAGAAATCAGATTTAAGTGTTAATTCCAAGACCAGCTGCAACAAACTGAACCATTGTCATAAGGGAAATGCAATGAGGGCCAGGCAGAGATGCCAGAGATGCCTTGCCCTACCTTACCACTCGCCCGCACAGATGACAGGTGTGCTAAAAAGCAAAACCACCCGTGGAGCCCCCTGGGGCAGAGCAAGGGCCCAGGAGCACCAGGCAAGCCCGAGATGGGGAATAACGCGCCCCCTCGTGGCAGCCCGGGACACTGCACAAATCCAAGCTGGTCTTTCTCAATCTTCCCATTTTTAAACTCAGAATGGGGTTTATCAACAGATTTTTTTTAAAATGAGTCACCAGAAATGATCATATATTTTTGATAAAGGAAAATCGTGCTAATAGTGCAAGTTGCTGATCCAAGAACTGTTATTTGTCAACCAAATGCTCAAAGGAGAAATTGTTAGTCTCTCCTATAAATACATAGATAACTAAGTAAATGGTAATGACGATATTTTATCAGCTTTCAAACCTCCTATTCCTACCATTGATAAAGGAGAAGAGCACTCGGTAAATTCTATTTTCCTTTTCTCTCTTCTAAACATCCATCAATGAATCCAGGCTTTATTGTTAACTAAAATCTTCTCATCTTGGTCCCATTGAACTCCAACCAGATTTTCTCTCCTTTTCCAATCATAAAGGCTTCCTTTTCCAATCACAAAAATTCATCAGTTTGTGAAAACATCTCGACAGCCCGTGAATCACCGTTTTAGAAAGGCAGTGTTTGAGCTATCTCCAAATGTATTCGTATTTTTTAAAAATTCTTTTAAATGAGAAAGCCAAACCCAGGAGCAATGCAATGGATAATTAGAAAGCAATGATGCTTCAGGCTGCAATTATAGCCACAACTGGCTATGTAAGCCTCCGGCAGAATTAGAAAACGATCATTTCTTTTGCTAGATTTCCCTCAACCAAGTTTTCCAAATCCACTGTGGGAGTGTGGGCCACCCCCCTGCACAAGCCCCCCCCTCCCCGGACTGGTCTCCCCAGAGCTTTGGGGCCCTTCCTGAGCCCTGGCCCAGCAGTGATCAGAGCGTTTGCTGGGAGACTGCGGGCCATTCATGCTCTTCAACTGAACTGGCTTTCTGCCCGCGAGGCTGCTTCTGTGGTTCGACCTGGCAGTCATTCCCAACGTGCGGCAGCCTGGACTCCGGCCACAGAGCAGCCAGTGTGTAAAGAGAACAGACGGCCAGTGAGAGGACCCGGGCTCTCACACAGAGGCCACTTTGTCACCTCGGTCGACCCAGCTGGGATGCGTCCTTGGGCATGACTTTCGTGAGTAGGAATGTTCAGGTTTATTTATTTGGGGATGTGGGCCTCTGGAGGGTCTGGATGCCTGAAGGAGAAGCTTTTAGAATAAAATGTCAGTTACTCCCCGTGCATCACGAATCGCTGAAGACGTGGACTCGTTTTCCTGCTGCTCTGACTTTTTGGTTTAAAAGAAAAGAAGAGGGAACTCTCAACTGGGCTAGAAGTGGACAGGACCCCATTCATTCAGAATTTTATAACGAGTGCATTGTGGTTGGACCTTGACACTATTTTTTAAAGTATTTATTCAAGAAAGTAATATTTCAAGCCCTGACATGTATTTTCTCTCAAAGAATACAGACTTGATTTACAGACTATTTAACTCTTCATTAAAGTTGGTCCTGAAAGATGGCCGCCAGCCATTATTGCACATCACATGATAAGCAGAGGTAGACGAAGAGCAAATCTGTAAAACGTGATCCAATTCAGACCAACCACTAGCTACCAAGGTCCCACCCCATCCTGCCCATTCTTACCTGGGAGACCTGAAGCCCCGGGCAAACCTTTGGGACCTCTTCCTGGAGGGCCACGATCACCTCTTTCCCCCATGTCACCTGCGTTTCATTAGAGAAATGTTATTGATCTATATGTCTATAAAAGTAAAGTTCCATATTTTTAAACTTAAAGCAAAGCCTACATTCAGAAACCAAAAAGTAGGAAGTTGCCACAATGTAGGTCGTAGTAAGTATGTAGCAAGGCAAAAATCAAGTTAATTATATTAAGAGATCTAAGGGGGAAAAAAATCAAATGATCATATCTGTAGATGCTGGAAAAGATATTTGACAATTAAACATGCATCCCTGATACAACAGTCAATAAAAAAAGACTCAGGCTATTTCCTTAACATGATAAAGTATATCTATCTCAGCCCTGAAGCTGGCATAATGCTTAACGGGAAGCACAAAGAGCAGCTTCATTATAGCCAGAACATTACAAAGATGCCCACTTATCATTATTATTTATTATTTGGTTTGAGCCATCCCTAGTTTCAGATGATATGACTGCTTATCTTAAACCCTAGAAAATCAACTCAAACTCTACTAAAAGCAATAAGAGAATTCAGTAAAGTAGCAAGGTACAAAATACATGGAAATCAATCATTTTCATATATACAAACAACAATCAGTGATAAGATGTAGTGAACAAAGATCCCACTTGTAATAGCAACGAAATTATCAAATAACTAGGAAAATAAGTTTAATCACAAATATGCAGATCCATCATGAAAACAGATCCCATTTGTAAGAGCAACTAACTTACTAAATAACTAGGAATAAGTTTAATCAGAAATATGCAAATCCAACATGAAAAAAAAATTGAACAGAAGATTGAAAACAATCTAAATATCCATTAAAGGGTTAAATACACTACGGTACTTCCACAGAGCAGAATACTATGCACAGGTGAAGAAGAACCAGGAAGGTCTTTGAAATGATCCCCAAGACATTGTTAAGTGAACAAAGCAAGGCCCAGATCACTTACTAAAGGACAGCATGATTTGCTGTTAAAAGGATGTAGGGAAAATAAATATATTCATAGATCCTTTATAGCATTACTGGTAAGGGTATGTAGGAAACTAATAATTGTGATTCCCTAATGAGGAGGATAAAGGAAACCAGACAGATGGGAGACAGGGGCGGGAGAGACACTCTTGACTAAATAACTTTTTAGACATTTTAATTTCTTGAACAATGTAAATTTAGTATCACCAAAAATAAATTAATGAAGTTTCAAAATTTAAAGTGTGCTGTCATCAGTGGCTCCATTTCACTTCTCATTATTTATAGGGAATGTACTCTGGATTGCAACCAACCATGTGCGTTTGCAAGACGGTCGATTGAATTCGGGGATTCGGCAGCCACAGAACAAAGTTACATGAATTATCCTGGCCCTGCAGAGACCAAACTTAGAAACTTGGCCTCATTAACAAGATGACCTAATACCTTAGTTAACTGGTCCTAAATGACGTATGCTGCTCCTACTACAAGACCAGTTCTACTATCCCATTAGTATAGTAGTATATTATTATTTTACTACATTGTTACAAGATGCAATAGCATTTTGCAACAAATTCTATACATAATCACTTTTTCCACATATTCGCCCAACCTCATTGAATATTGACAGGTTTGTTACCATTTAAAAAACAAAGTCACGTGCACAACAAAAATAGGAAGAACATCTGTACAACTATCTGCGCATTTGTCAAATAGTCAAAAGTCTCTAATTGTGACATGAATGTTTAAAAGTTACCACACTTTAACTTTAGCTGTGAATGTCCTTGTGTGAACATTTTTATGGTGAATCAACTACATTTTGAAAACAATTTAAATTTTATAAATACTGTGAAAGGATGTAGAGCTCAGCTTGAACTCATACATAAACTAGTTGTTTCTTACACTCACCATCAATATGGCCTTACTGTATTAGGAAGATATGACAATTAGCATTTTTAAAACTAACAGCTTAAGCTCTCTTGTTAACTTAGCAATTTAAATATGTCATCTCGTAATTTCTGAGGGTGGCAGTGAGAATGTGCCACATTTTCTGAAGACACGAGATGAAGATTATAAATTAAAATGCAACTTTCACAGCGATCGTGACAGTTAAGCACGCTCTAGCTTGAAGCCGCACCAACTTCAAAATGTTGTTTGCGAGGAGTAAGACCACGGGCTCTTTAAAAGGACTATTTTATATATCAATATATGTTACCAAACTTATAGGAAAAGATGGAAATAATGGGCGAAGTGATGTGAGATTTCCGGAGAGATATGAAAACTCTTAAGGAAAAAAATGGTAATTCTAGAACTGAAAAACACAAGATCTGAAAGTAAAAATTCATTGGATGGGATTGCCAACATATTTGGACACTGCAGAATAAAGGGAATACAGACAGCATGGTGGCAATAATAAACAGCACTGTATGATATATAGAATAACATTTTCTCCAAATTAAAAAAAAAAGACCCCTGTCTTAGCTTTGAAACTGGTTTTTGGTAGTCAGTCATGGGAAAACACATTTTCGACGAGCCCCAGGACAGAGCCACACTGCAACCTGCCGCAGCCGTCGTGTGTCGGCTCTGCTACCCCCAGGGTTAATCTACCTGATTAAACACTGAATCAAACCTGAATCTACCTGAATCAAACACTGGTCATGTCTTCCTTCAAGGCATAGGAAACCTGGCTCAGGGAACTAAAGTCCACCTTTGTTAGCCTATTGTCAGAAAAGACATATAAAAAGCTTGTAAAATAAGCTTTGCATAAGGTATGAAGGGAATAGACAGTTTGAATCAAAAAATAGCTCTTTACGAACAGAGTTGGGGAAACTAGAGAAATTCTCATTGCTCCAAAATTGCTATCGATTTCATCTATCTGGAAGCTATAATTGATATGTCACCTCCAGGTGAGCAGATTAATACTGGAAAAGGTGAGTCTCAGATATGCCCGGTGTACCTTCCCAAGCCTTCGTTAACACGGGGACACGTCTGCTTGACCCCCACTGAAAGATCTAAAAATACACACAGCCTTCCTCAAAGGGACTTAAAATTAACAAACCATGAACATTTAAAAAGAATATTGATGACATGAAAGACTGACTTAATCCTAAGTAAAGTGAACCCAGGGCCAGTCAGATGCCTCTCGTGTTTCTGCTCAAGCATCACATGAAATGAACACACAGCTCTAATGCGTTTGTGTAAAAGTGTGCAAAACATGTCGATGAAAACCAAAAAAATACACAAACATGATGGAAGCTTTCAGTACGGTCTGAGGCTTTTTTCTACTAGCTCCTGTTAAAAATGTTCCACTGTGTTTTTCAAAGTAACTTTTTAGGAAGAATACAGTGATTTGATTAAGACATAGCCTGAAACTGTTAAAAGCTTTAGTAAAATTTATTTGTTTTAATAAAACTTATCTACAGAGCAATTTCGCTGGAAAAAGACCCTCAAAGCAATGCTATGGCAAACCAAGACTTCCACCATCCCTTCTTTGTTAAGCATGAAAACAAAAAAGCAACAGGTGACAATGAAACAGGTCTCTTCTCTGATTGGTGGAACAGTTAAGTTTCAAATGGTGGAGTGTTTATTCTCAAGGAAAATTTGTTTTACTACCTTTGGGTAGTAGAACACTATGTGTTTTCTACTAAGTAGGACTGCTAATGTATGTGGTGGACAAGAAAAGTCAAGTCCAATTACCTAAAACGATATAGCTCCAAATGTATGACAGCATCAACTGAAATAGAAAATCTGATTATTCCTTTCTGCCCACACCCCAAATCTTAAGAAGTAGAACTCAGAGGAGATGCTGCTTTAAAGGAACCCAATGCCAAGAAAGGTATGGAGGAGGGCGGGGCGAGAAAGTTCTTTAGCAAAAAGAAAAGAACTATCTCACGTCTAGATTACAGGCTATGTCATAAACACTGCAGAAAAAATAGGAGGAAGTCCGTTGTAACATCGAACTCTGCTTGATGAATGAACTTCGTGCCAGAGACATTTCCCAGGTTCCAAATACAGAAATATATTTTTCTTCCCTTCAAAATAAGGTTCACTGCTGGAGCCAACCCAGCCCAACCCAGACACAATTCCACGCTGCGATTCTCAGCTTCCCGGAAAGTGTCCAGATCATGTCACCTTTGTTTCCAGAGCTTCTCAGCCCTGATTGCTTGTTCAGATAACCTGGGGAATATTTTCAAAGCCTGGGGCCTAGACCAAGTCAATCAAAATCTCTGGGAACGGGACCCAGATGTGAGCAGTGTTTAAAGCTCCTCGGGTCAGTCCCGCGCGGAGCCCAGGCTGGAGAAGGCAGCCCTCGGCAGGCTCTCCTGGTAGAGCAAGTGCACAGACATTTTCCTGTCTTAGGAAATAAGATGGGGCTTCAGGAGTGGGCTCCTACTCACTCAAAGTTAAGATCGGCCCCAAATATGGAGACTTCCTTTTGGCCAGAGAAAACAGGGCTGTGATCCTCTTGGCCCTACAAGGTGGTCCTTCCCTGGGAAGGCGGGAGCTTGCCTGTCGGGTAAGGACCACCCTGCACTTGGGCATTTCCCCTGCGGGCCCCTCTCCGGAGTTGCTGACTCAGGGGGTCTCTGGTGATGCAGTGCTGCAGGGACCACTCTTTCGGAACTGCTGTACTTCAGTTCACTTTAGTGAACTCACCAAGGCAGAGGAGGCATCCGTGGGCTGGGGCAGCACAGGGCCAGCCCAGCCAGCAGTCCGCCCACAGCATGGAGCTCCCTAGACTGGTTTACGGAGCGAGCGGGGCCCGACCACGGGGAGAGCACCTCCGCTATGGATTCCTGAGCGCAAGCTCAAAGCAGGACCAAGATGAATGAATGGCTAAGGGGTTCTTTCAGAGAAGAGGTCCAGTTCTCTTTAAGGTGAACTTGGAGCTCTCTCCATATGATTTTGTCCAGCCTCCAAAAACATGGAAATCGTGCCAGGTTTACAAGAGGCCCCAATTAGGGCTCATTTTGTTTTTTTTAACACGCAGCTCTGCACATGCCAAAACAAACAAAAAAAGTAATTAACAACACTGTTCCAGCTGAGGGTGTCGTGAGCCAAACACATCAGCCATTCATCTACAGATCCAGAAAGGCATCTTGCTTGACCTCTGACCATTAGCACCATAATATTTATCCCTAATTGGAGCACCACTGCCTAAGAAACCAAAGTCCCTCTCTTGTTTCTGATGCCACGTTTTTCTGAAGTTCCCGCAGAGAGCTGTCAGTCGCTCATCATGATGCAGAAACGCTGCACTTTTAGTCCCTTCTGTCGATTATCCCAGGCCCACCGGCCCCCGTGCTGACATACATCATCTAGCAAACATCATCAGAGGCAGCCAGTTCTTCTGCAAATTCTGCAGAATACCTAACACACTCACAGTTCCGCTTTCCTACAAAATACCGGTTTCCAGGGCTTAACTTGCTTTAAATAAAAGGAGAAGAAACAAACTCCCTCAAACCCTCTCACATGTTAAATAAGGAATAAAGTTGTACCTCAGAGCTGAAAATTTTAAAAAAACCACCAAAACTGATATCCAGTGTCACTCTTTAAAAGAAGAGGGAGGCGGCTTTGACTCACGCTCTGATTTTTCTGATGTCTTGCTAACAAATTTTGTTACTTGAAATAACAGATACAAACATTCGAGGGCCAGTTGCCGTCTTAGAAGAGCTCTAAAATGATATTAAGGTCTCAAAAAAAAAAAAAACAAACAAACAAAACTTTAAAGATCCTTTACCAGATCCTGTAAAGTTTATCTTGAACTACGATTAAAGCAGTGTAACTGTAAAAGATCAGTACCAAAAGTCAAGAGACCTTAATTCTGGTATTGGGTCTACTGTCGTCACACACCAAGGTCAAGAAAATATCAAACGATAGTTCTCTAATCTTTACCATCACCACAGTAAAAGAGAGCAATCCATCTTCTTGTCTCATAGATACCTGGCCCTTTAGGACAAGTGAATTCATCTGAAAAAAGCCAGTGTGTGTTCCTGGTTCCACGTGGACAAAATGCCTTACCTTTCGCTCCCCTCAAACCAAGAGCCCCGGGGGGGCCCTTCATGCCCGGGAGGCCTCGAAGTCCCATCTGGCCTGGGAAACCGTTCTCTCCAGGGGGGCCTGGGGGACCAGGGGGGCCAGGCCGCCCGGGGAGGCCCGAGGCTCCGGAGTCTGGACGCTTGAGACTTGCAGCCATCTCAGCAAAATGCTCTAAGAGATAATAAACAAAACAGTCCAGGGAAGTCAGAAACATGAAAGTGATTCAAACGAAAAAAGAACTATTTCAAGTGCCTTTTTTCTAAATGTGTCACCAGAGCTTCAAAACTGCTGGTGAGGCCTGAATAAAGCTGGGTCATTTTCCACGGGCTTTCTGCCAGGAAGTTTCACTGGTGCTGCTTTGTTCAGCCCTCCCTGGATGGATCTGGTCCTGCTGCTGTGAGACAAGGGGATAAAAGACCTTAAACTTCAGGGCTGAGTGGTGTCCAAAGAGATAAGTGTGTCATCTGAACCTGGCTGGTTACCTGAAAAGCCAGGACGAAAAGAAAGTGAGCTTCTCAACACAGGAAGAAGTGGACATACAGAAGCTTCTCAAATGCAAGGACATTGTCCAGAATTAGTACTGAGATACCATTTGAGACCTAGGCTCACGTTTTTAGCTTGGAGATATTAAGTAATATGAAATACCCTGAGGATTCATGACTTTCTATTAATTCTCCTTCTCAAAAGTTTTTCCGTGCTTGGAAGAGACACCAGACATTAAAGAAAGCCTGCTTCTTAGGAATGGTCACTGCCTGTCTTAAAAATTCATAACTGTGTAGGCTCTTTCAGGAAGCATTAAATAGATTAAGAAACATCCACTAAAACCATGGAGAACAAGAACATTTTCCCATTAAAATAGGGGAAATATTTTAGTGTAATTTTTTTTTTAATTTAGGGTGTGAAGGAGAAAATGAATTGTAAACACATTTCTCAACAAGATTTTTAAATTGTTCAAATGCAAGTATCCTAAGTTGGCCTTATTTAAGTAAGAGTTCACATAAAGTCATAATTTTCTCAGCACTTAATGTTTAAAATGGAAATATTCTTTCAAGATAAGATGTCTGCGATATTGGTTTTCAAATATAGAAGAGACCATTTCATTCTGAAAATCTCTATGATTCTACTAGACAAATTATACTACCTCCTGAACACACAAAAGATGAGTGTTTCTTCATGATAGAATTGGTTCCAACCAGAATCAAATAATAAATAGCAATCTCCACAGGCTTCTTCTGGGCAGAAGTCTGCCAGTTACTTCTTATATAATCTATAGAGAGAGCCTAGGTCAGTGCCAGGTACACACCAAGTGGTAGGATATTAAGAGGGGAAAGAGCCTCAGAATTTGTGTTCCAAAGGGGGAAAAAAAGTGTCTGTATCTGTGTGTGTGTGTGTGTGTGTGTGTGCATGCTTTCTTGTAAATTAACCCCACTGGCAAAAAAAGTCCAGGCGAGCCCAGAAAGGTAATATTTTTCCTTGAGGCTATAAGCTACTGCACATGGCGAACCACTGAGTTCAAAAGACATATCACGTTCTATATCACCAATATAGAAAGCATAAAATAAAGATATTTCCAAGAACCTAAGTTATTTAGCCTTTATAACATTCCTTGGAGAGTTTGAAGAAGCCAGATATATCCAGGAATTATAAAATACTAACATAAAACTAAATCAATGCATTTAAAACGCCAGAACAAAAAGATTGAGTCCATAGTTTATCTAAGTATTGAGGAAGTTAAAAATCTAAACATTAAAGATGTTAAAAAGAAACCAATTATTTCCTTAGCACAAACGCATATACCGATTAACTAGAACAGACGTGAAATTGCTGTTATTCAAAATCCCCCGCCTTTAAAGCATGCAAAAAGCCAAGCGGCGATGATTTATTTACCTCGTATGACTCTCATGCAGACCTGCTTAATGTGCTGGTCCGTTGGTGCCCTGCCCTGGGACAGAAGAGACAAAAGCCAGTTTGTACATGGAACCACAAAGGGGACATTGTTCAATGGTGAACCGACAGGCTGGGCAAGGGACCAGGTGGCTGGAACCAGAAGAGCTGGCCCCATGCTGCTGAGCCGCTGAGGTCTGGTCCTACCCCTGCGCCCCCTGTCGTGGGATGGAGTCTCCAAAGGGAAACCCCAGGGGCTGCCCAGCACTCACGGGAGGGCCCTGGATCCCGGGCAGGCCGGTGGCGCCCTGTTCTCCCTGCACGCCTCGCGGGCCAGGTGGTCCTCGCGGTCCTTCCTCCCCAGGAAGCCCCCGGCTTCCTTCGGGTCCCCTCAAGCCAGGCTCCCCGGGGTTACCTGCCTGGAACACAAGCGCACGCTGTAAGTCCAGGCTAGACGCAAGGAATGCGTCTGCTTCACGTTAATACAAGCGCTGCCATGAAACTGCGGGTTTACTTACGCTCTGTCTCCCAAGACGTGTTTGCTGAGAGCTTACAAAGCCTCAAGGTAAACACACGTAATGCCACACAGCAGCTCTCCAATCTCTTAGAATTCCAGCTCAAGGAAACGTTTTAAAGATCTTTCTTTGGGGTATAGTTATTATTTCAAAATGTTAATGGGAATAATATATTTTAAAACCACATTCTTCACACTTGAAGTCACTTCTAAGAGCATGTTAATTTTTAATAAAACGTGTTAACTTTCTCTGGCCACAAAAAGGCCACTGAGTTCACAAGACATGTCACATTCTCTGTCACCAATATAGAAAGCATAAAATAAAGATATTTCCAAGAACATAAGTTATTTAGCCTTTATAACATTCTTTGGAGAGTTTGAAGAAGCCAGATGTATCCAGGAATTATAAAATACTAACATAAAACTAAATCAGTGCATTTAAAACGCCAGAACAAAAAGAGTGAGTCCACAATTTATCTAAGTATTGAGGAAGTTAAAAATCTAAACACTAAAGATGTTAAAAATAAACCAATTATTTCCTTAGCACAAAAGCATATACCAATTAAATGTTTCTTCTGAAAGCAGACCACTAAAAGCATCTTTAAAGTCCTCATCTACAAAAACTGCTTTAAAGAGAGACTAAATTAATTCACTTTTTCTTAAACTACCTCTGGTGGAATTTGTGGCAAAGTAGTTTCAGTGGACTGTTGTTTTCAGAATAAAAACGAGAAGATAAAAGCACAGGAGACATGGAGGGAACACCACTGCTCAAGACCTGAATGTTCATAAAGCAGCTCGATCCTGCTTCTTTTCCATATGCAACATTTATCTAGGAAAAGCCAACTTGTTCAAAAGTTCACATGTTTTAAACTGAAGGAATAAAGGTGATGATGCAAGGCTTTCACTAGACACATCTAAAGAAAGCTCACGGAGTGTGCTTCTGCCAATCTCTCTTTATACAAAAAAAAATTGATATTCATCTTAGTCAACCTGTCAAAATTGCCTCTATGAAGAAATTATGGCTTAAAAGATTTCCAGAGTCAGGGTCAAGGGGGAAAGCTAAGGACGTGTTATGGAACGAAGGCTGGAGAACTGTTTGGTGACTGGTATGCAAGACCATAGCAACTTCTAAAAAAACCCGGAGGAGAAGCCAAAATGAATTCAGAATGTGCTAAAAGAGCTGGCGGAAAACAAAGGAGGCCAAATCAGAGTGTATTACCTTGCTGGCAATGTCTGAAATTTTGCTAGAACAAGGAGCAGGGCATTTTTGATGACGAGATCAAGGGCCAACATGACCAGGACATCAAAAGGGCCCTGGGTCTCTGGGAAAGAATTCCTCACTTGAGGAGGGATACGCTGATGTAGAAACCAGAGTGCAGACCTCACCCACTTACCAGCTTTGTCTTGCTGAAATCACTGAGAAAAGGAAAAGCTTTTCTGTTAGTAACTCTTTTCCCCTGATTCTGGGACGGTGCACTTCAATTTCATCTGTATTACTTGGGTAATGTCAGGAAAGACAGGGGTAGGAAGGGAGGTAATGAATCAAGAGCTCATTCCTAGTATTTTATCCAAATTTAAATGAAATTAACTCATTTTCACACCTGCATTGTTCATCCACTTTTTTCTTTTATAACTTGAATTCTCACCTTGGAACATTACTGATTATTTCTAGACAGTGAAGGAGGATTTCCATTACCAAATTCTATCAAGGTTTACTCTTTACATTGTTCTCAATCCTAAACGATTTCTGTCAAAGATTCTTAGGCATAAAGCTGTTATTTGAAGCTTGAGACTGTCACGTGGTGTTTAGAGGCAGTATGTAAACAGGTAAGATAATATAATGTAATAGTTTCCATCTCAGTGCTGCGTGAAGAACCCAGGGCAGGGCAGTGTAACCAAGGCTGGGTGGGTCCTCCCGGAGAAAGCTGAGCTGAGGATGGCGCTAAAAGCTTAGGTAGGAGGTACTATTCTAAGGAAAGAGAAAGAGTGTCCTGGACTAGGAGAAGACCACAAGGCATTAATCAGCATATGCCAAGTAAAAAGAACCACAGACAGATGACATTCCAGAGAGGTCGGACCACGTCATCGAAGGCTTTGTATACATTTGCTAAGAGTCTGAATTATTCTCTAAAATGTTATTCTTAAAGGGTTTTAAGCAGAGGAGGAATGGATAGTGGGCTTTATCTTTTCATCTAGATGGCATTGGCTGTCACGAGGATAACACGTTGGACCAGGACAGAGAGAAGTCAGGGGCGGGGATTCCAGAAACAAGAAGACTTGGAGATTAATGGAAGCTGGTGATAGATGCACTTGAGATTGAACTCTGAGCTTCCTCCTTTCTGCTTGTATTATCTTAAATTTCTTATTTTATTAGATGTGCGGTCCTTTCAAATTAGCAAGCCATTCTAGATTTGCTATTAATTGATTTTATCATTCTGAATACATCTAATCTCTAAGGACAACAGTTTAGTTTCTGTAAAATGATAAATTGAATGAGATGGTTATTTTCTCGCTCTAATAATTATCTGTATTTTCTTAGGTATCGTGCCTATATCTTACTTCCCCAACGAGAACACACAGAAGATTAAGAAAATTACTGAAATATTTGCAATGCTATGACTGACAATGAAATTCACTCATGTTCTTGTCACTGCAAAGCACAGGTCAGTTCTTATAAAATAACCCATTTGTGGAAGAAATTACGATGTATATTCAGTGAACCACTTATAATATGAAAAAAAAACACAAAACTTCCTTTAGAGTGATTAGGTCAAAAGGCAGATCCATTTACAGTGTTGTGAGGTTTTTTCTTTGGACTAATCCACTACTTAAAGAATAAGTTTAGATGTTAATTTCCTTAAAGGTAAGTCCTTTTAGAATTGAATTTTGTAGAATGATTTCATAAAGCAGAGCATTGCATTTTCTATAGCTTTATTCATATTTTTATTTTTTATACCGTTACTGTTCATTATACTTACAGATCCCTTTGGGCCAGGTAATCCTATATCTCCCTAAATCAATAAAACAAAATTATATTAGAACAATGTTTACTAAAAACTCTAAAAAAGTTATCATGCTGCCAAACTCAATAGAAAACCATGAACAGAAGAACCATGACACCACAGAAAAAAATTAGATTCACAATTTGGATTCTGGTCCCAGCTCTGCTACTTAACTTCAGGACCCAGTGTAAACTTTGTAACCTCCCAGCCTTTGGCTAACTTGTCTGTTAAATAATAGGGTTGAATCACAGCTCTCCAAGGCTGCATTCAGATTTAAAATGCTAGGTGTGGAGAACTGAAATGTGCAAGTCAAAAGACATTAAGCTAGCATGCTGTTATAAAACATAATAGACATTTAAACCAGATGACTTCATTTCTGAAACTCTAACAATATTTTTAAACTCATCCCCAAAAGTCTATCAAACCAAATATGCATGCTCTTATGCTTAAAAAAAAAAACCTTGACTATCTCCCACCCCTAGTTCTAGGTATGAATTCAGCTCATCTTAGCACATCAGTGCATGTCCACTACAAAACAGGATGACTTAAAACGTCCCCTTAAGGACCTCCCTGGAGGTCCAGTGGTTAAGACTCCACGCTTCCAATGCAGGGGGCACGGGTTCGATCCCTTGTAGGGGAGCTAAGATCCCACAAGCTGCGCAGTGCGGCCAAAAATAAAGAAACAAAAATTTAAAAATAAATAAATTAAAAAATAAAACATCCTCTTAGCTTATAAAATGAACAGTTTCAACAGAAAATAAAATTGAAATCACCCTTTTTCTAATTTACTTAATAGTTAGGAAGCTTTGCCTCATTCGGATGTTAACTAAAATCCTAAAACTCTGAATAAAACACTATCAGCATTTTCTCCTGTACTAAAAGCTCTCTGAAACTATTTTCTGAGAATTCTGTCACACACACACCCCCAAAGGACCAAGCATAAGTTTCCACACGAGGTCCTGTTAGATTGTCTCATAACCATAAGGATAAGCCAGCAGACCTAGCAGTGCTGTGGAGGTGACGACTTGCTCTCCTCCTCCCCGCCTTCCTGGAGATTTAGCAGAAGCCTCCCCTGGAGTTGGAATCACTTCTTTGGAGGGTCTTAGACTCCAAAAGGCCGTGGAGAATACCCACGGTCAAACCTGGGACCTTCAACTCTCTAACTACAATAACCTATAATACAAACTATAATAAAGCTTTAATTTTGTTTCCGTGATGGGCACTTTTCATAGACTTGTCTACAGCCATATAAGAATCACCTTGAATGTCTAGATGGAAAACCACAAAAAAACATGCCCTCCAAAGGGAACACTTTGTCCTCCCAACACTTAAGGCCACGTCTATCAATGTTGGCGTGTTTCCCCTCCACTTTACTTGATCTTGGGTGCGATTCTCGGGGGTTGTTTTTTAGCTTATGTAAGAAACGTATTACCTTTAAAGAAGTCAGCAAGGATAGCAAGGTCAGAGAAAAGAAAAAGTACGTATGTTTCTAATACAGTTCAAAATCAGTGAGTCTCCATCAATAACCAGGAAAAAAAAGTGTCTTACGAGTTCACCCCTTTCTCCCAGTTCTCCCTCTTCACCAGAGGCACCCTAAAAATTAAAAGTCACATTTTTAAAATTCTTAGCTCCTTGGCTCAATTTTAACCAGTCAACATTGAGAAGCATTCAAAAGTCCCTGCGGTGCCCCCCAAGATCATGCAGAAATACGAAATGATCTCAGTGGTTTTTCCTATCTAGCTGTCAGGGGCTTGTCTAACCCAGAAAACAGCCCAGAGAAAAGCCAGAAGGTGAAGTTGACTTTCTGCTAAAGTTAAGGATTAATGACTATATCCAGCAATTTTATAATTAGGTAATACTTAAAAAGGGCTCTTACAGTTGAAAAAAACAAAACAAAACAAAAAAAACACACCAGGGCAAGGACTAACTCTAATTCACATGCATTGTTTATTTGCTAAGGTCTTGGTAAAGAAAAAACAAAACATTATGATGCGGCTATGGAAGGCCTCATCAGACTGGAGTAAACCCATCTGTTGCGTAAGAGAGACAGGGCCTTTCTCTTCAAAGGAAGGACCATGTGTATTCTTGAAGGCAGAGCCATCATTCGCTCCGGCTTATTAAAATGGTAGATAAGGCTACAGACCAAATTAAACCCTGCGTTTCACTCACTATGAAGTACATTGAGCCTCCACGTTTTACCCACACCGCAGATCAGCCAGTGCCCCCTGCTGGTAAAGCACATTAATGCACATTAAGCGCTGCATTTCACACGTGGCACCTACCTGTTCACCCTTTGGACCAGGTTCACCAACTACACCCTGTAATGAATAAAATATACTTTTTCAGTGTTTTGAGGTTTTTAACTATATAATTTCAAACGAACCAACTCCCCTTATTGGGCTGGTGAATAGGAACAAGTATGAATAATCCCCATCGCCTCACCACCTAGCAAGAGTCAGGTCAGACCTGGAGAAACTGACAATTGTCCAAAAAAATCACTGGCAACCTGAAGTGTCCTCTGATCACATCCATGTCAAATGTAATTAGTAGGACTGGAAGTTTAGAACTAAATAGGAGGTGTGATTACAGCTGAAATTTTTACTTTACTCAGCTTTTATTTTTCCCTTCTGATAAATTACTATATTAATAGATTTTTTTTTGTTTCTTAATCTCAACTCTCAGTAATTTAAGATATCTTTCTTGATAGCTCTCTATGGTAATTTCTAGAAAAATTCTCCATTGGGCCAAAAGCGACCTTGGTTTCTCAACATAGTAGAAATCACCCTTCCAAATAAGGAACTTTCTGGACAGCTAGGTATCTTACCCTGTCACCTTTCATTCCAGGAAGTCCAGGGGGGCCAGGCAAGCCGGGGAGGCCAGGGCTGCCGAGAGAACCCTGAAAGACAAACACAGAGTCCCCAGAGCCACTGCTACCGCAACATTGAAAGCACATAAGCCAGACGCAACCTTGGGTGTGTGGACTCCTGTCTAGAATAAATGTGCTGTGTTGGTTTAACTCTGCTTCTCAAATTTGTCACTCTCCCAACTCCCAGGAGAAGAGAGCCAGTCCCCCCCGACTCCATCCCACCTCTGAGGTCCCCAGCTCCAGAGCTAGCACCCCTTCCCAACGGTGGGCTCTTTGAGCTGAGTCCCCGCCTCGCTGGCTGTGTAAGCAAGCACGGCTGGAGAAGTAAAAGGCGGCATTCACGCACTTGCTCTCCAAGTCCAAGAACAACCAGGAGCCAAATGTAGCACTTTGTATCTCTCCCAGTTTTCCAATAAATGCTACAAACCACACTGATTAAAATACCCTTTAAGGGTCTCCTAGATTTAATTTGAAATTCCTCATTTACATTTTCACACATTCACATAGGAATAGAAATCAAGTAAGGGTGATTCAATTACCCTTTGTAAATTATTTTTCTCTCCTCGCTTCTTTTAAAAAATTTTATTGTGTTTCGTATGAAGCAAATAAACGGCCAGGGACTGGAAATATTACTTACCAGTTTACCTGGTAGTCCTGGGGGTCCTACTGGTCCTTGTTCACCTCTACTGCCCTAGAAACACACAAACATGATGGTCAACCAGACAGTTTGCCGAAATGCAAATGTTTAATCACTATTTCAATGAAGTAACATGCTAACTAGGTTTCTGTCTAAGTATAAAGGTCACCAAAGTATTCTCCCCATCTTCAACTGAAGGCAGAGACCTTTATATTAAATGCCTGCAGCCTCCTCAGTGTTCATCCTGAGTTCTAACAGTCCTAATGCTGTTTGTTGTGAATACAGACTGTTCGATGAACATCATACCTGATACATCTACAAGAAATGGCAATTAGGAATTTTCAGCATTGACTTCACCATCCAAATTAGATTATGGTGACTTGTGTACATGCTTTATCCTCTCATTTAGACTACATGTTCTTGAGGTATAGGTATAGTAAAATTTTGAATTCCACATAAATGTAATGTAACACACAGAGTAAATTTCAGGTCTACAGTACATTTTAAAGCAGTATCTGGCAAATGATCTTGAACCTCGAAAGAGTGAAAAAGACACAGGACAGAGATGTTGGCCTTCAAATTACTACTGTAGCTTCAAAAAGACATAAACAGTAGAAATTTATAAAGTTTCTGGAAAATTCTTTGTTCTACTCATTTTAAGCATGTCTTAAAAGATTAAATATACTTTGGAAAGTACAATTTATAATGTAGATACACCAAAAGCAACACTCTAATTTCATTTTGTGAGCCAATATCAATTTTTTATTTGAAACTCTAAGCCCTTGGAGAAAAGGAAACACCATGAACTCTTCAATTTCTTTCTCTGAGAACTTCATACACTTGTATGCAGTCTGACAAAAGCTTGTTTCATTTCTAATGCAAGTTCAACTAAGCTGAACACTGAGGTTGCTGTATAAATAATCACATTTCCTGGATGGTGTACACAAAATGAAGGTAGCCTTTTGAGTTTGTTTTTCCTTAAAATGACATGACAACTTCATATTAATGTTTAATATTTATAAGTGCTTCTGATAAGATTATCCTGATCTGACCCATATGTTATTCATTCATCTATAAAAAGAACAAAATGTCAAGATCTATAAACCTTCTGCATTTTCAGTTGCTCTAAAGGACTGAGAAATGTATGCCAAATTACAAGTCTCTAGCTATAATTTCATGGCAGTTGTTTCATATGACTTACAGGTGATTTAAACAAAATACTCTTAAATGCTTTTCAGAAACTTTTATATAAATGTTCTGTCTAATGCATGAGTTTGAATAATACATTGGTACAGAACCGTTGTGAGAAGCTTGGAAGCCAGAAGCAGTGCCCCATGAGGACGGATGTTAGAAGGATATATTGATAAGTCAGGTGAAAACCAGCCACTACGATAGATTCTTCTATGCGTCTCTACACATAAAGATTGGGTTTCACCCCATTAAACTGACCCAGCACTTCAAAGTTCAAGATAGATTTTCTTCAGTACATCTGCTCTGCTGGCATTTTCAAATTATTTCTGAACTGCATCCTGACTGAGATCCTAAATGTCATTGAGATAAAATGACTTTAATTCACAGAACGATTAACAGTCATTGGTGGGAAACATAATTAATGGTGTCAGAAGGGGAAAGCAAAGTTCTCGATACAACTCCACGTATTCATTTCTAAATAAATGAACCATTATGCCATCTTATCCAAAACAAAGATGATTAATATACTCTTTTCCTCTTCCATAAACCAAAAGGCTAAATGAAAAGAAAGGACTGTATAACCTTTCATTTGCTTTTGGAGAGATTAATTATCTTTTCAGTCAAAGACAAAGATTTTCTCTGCTGGAATCTTATTTTCTCTGTCTTTCATGGGCTCTTATTATTTAGTTCAGAAGTCTTTTCCAAGCCCTGGCAGCCCTTGGTAATACCTACGAACGGCTCAGAGCCCAGTCTAGCCAGCCTGCTCTGCTGACCTATAGCCGTGACAGGGCAACACACGTAGGACCAGGGGAGGGATGGGTGAAATTACGGGCATTCACTTTTCTGTCCCTGCACAAATAGACAGTGTGTGGGTCCTCATTTTTATTTCACGTCTAGCTTGTAAATCCTTGGCTATTCTGAACTTAGGTATTTCTATAGAAATCATCCCACTGTGCAAAAAGGTAATGTTTATTTTCACAATGACCAAACAGCTACAAAAAAAAAAAAGTTAGGGCAAGATTTTCTCGTGGCCATTCTTATGATTTCTATGTGTTCTAGAAACATGCATATTCTTCCTCTAAGTTCTTTAATTTCACCTGTAACTAAGATGAACATGAGCAATTGAGATATAAATAGTAATCTCTAAAAACACACAGGTTAAACTAAATACATCCTGCAGGGAGCAATTCACCCTAACCTGGTAACAACAAGAGTGCTAAAAAAATGATAAATCTCTTCTGTTTCAACAGCTGTGGTGAAACCACATTCTCAGATGTGGGCCAGAGAGGCTGGTGGGGAAATGGCTCTTCTGTCCCATGGCTGATATTTACAAACCTCTTGACAAAAGTTATGGGTTTTAACAAGAGAATCGGAAGGAACCAGAAAAAAGGCAACATCCTACCACTGAACATGTGAAGACCATAAGAAAATGCTCTATTTTTCTCTTGGGTGCTCTGTGCCACCATATTTATCTCCAACATGTTAAGACACATCTTCCAATTCATCCCTATCTAAGAAGCCAATCAAGGCTTAAAGAAAAAAAAAAGATGCAGACCCTCTACCAAAGATTCCGAACCCTAGCTGTGCATCAGAATCCCCTGAGTAGGTTTTAGAAATATATCTCACTGGTGTCTTCATTACCCCACCTCCCCATTCCCCTCCGCATTCCACCCCTCTCCCCCAGGTCCTGATTCTGTAGGTCTGGGGTAAGACACAGGAAATTGCTGGGGCTTATGTTCTGTTCGTTTGTCTTCACCAGCTTTACTTAGATTCTTGTTAAATGCTCACTGCAAAAGCTCCATAAATAATAAAATTTGCTAAATGTGTTTTGTGCTGTTAGAGTTTGCCAAGCTAACTTCAAATAAAAACATCCAGCGGAACCTTGACTTTGGAGGCATTAGAGGGTAGAGATGGGGACCTGGACACTGAACCCCAAGGCCAGGTCTGAAGTCCGGCTCTGCCATGCACCAGCTGACTCCAGGCAGGCAACTCAACCCCTCTGTGCCTCAGTCTCCTCATCTGTAAAATGGGCTTTTGGGAGGACTGAATAGATACATGAAGTACTTAGAACAACATCCAGCTCATAGTAGGCACCGCAGATGTGCTAGTTATTTATGTTTATCCAAGGAATAAAGACATCAGTCAAAATGATGGTTTTTAATCAAATGTTCCATTAAATGTTCTTTTCGCTTCAAATCTTCCAAATTTCTTTAAAAGCATGAATTATGCTTGGAAAAAACAAGTCTCTAGTCCTCATTTCTCGAGTTTCTGTCAGATCACTAAGAAGGCGCCTTTTTTATAAACAAATTCTAGGAGGTATTTTGTAAAACTCATTTTAATAAATACAAATACTTCAATATGGAAGTCTCCCTTTCAAAATGGAACTATCAGACTTCTAAAATACCACCGAAAAATGCATTTTATTATACTTGGGTTGTCGTAATTATTTTACCAAAAAATTGGATTTTACTCCACTGTGCTCTAGATTGTGATGGTTGTTGTATTTGCCTGATAACCCAAAATGCTAAGCAGCTGAAGAACGAACATTATCCTCAGTACCTTGCCAGTTTCAGAACTGGGAAATTATAAATCTCTATACTCAGTCTGTAGTATACACTAAATGCCTCTTTCTGGCAAAAAGGATGTTCAACCCAGAAGATGAGTTATGATTGCTAAAGATTGCTGCTTTTACAAACCCATTTTCATATTAACATTGGCAGATCATATTAGTCCTACTACAGGGATAATTTTTAGTCTTGCCACAGAAACATTTTTTAAGATTAATTCAATTTTACAACATTGTGTATTTTGTATTTCTCTCCAGTGTAGGTTTAAATATCCCCTCACACAGAAGCAGAGGACAATCTGTTTACACTATAACCATCACAGCTGCTTCACGAAGTGTTGACAGGGAGAATATTCCAGAGTCTGGTGGGGTAGGAAGGCAGCTTAGGTCACTCAACAGCACATAATGTGGGACCTCTGTGTTGAAGCTGTTGGTGATGGGGTCAGGGTAGAAGACTTCAAGAGAGAGGAGACAGGCTTCCACACTCCACGAGTGTATAGTCTTCAGAAAACTGGGGGTAGATCTGTGTGGCACTCATCCCAGTCGAAATCACGAGAGCAGAGCAAACACAACCCACTCAACAAAAGCCCTGGCAAGTTCTGAGAAGCCTGGAAGAGGAAGATGGACCAGGAGCCACTACACGGTAGGACCAAATCAGAGGCCCCAGCCACCTGCTGGCTCTAGACCAGGAGTCACCTAGACGCATGTGTAAACCCAGGGGAATGTGACAGAGAAAGCCAGAAGGAAGCACAAGCCAAGTGGTAAAGATACGTGCTTATATGTAATCCCTAGAGATGCGAAAACTCCAATATTTTTTGCCGTGGCATTGGCGAAAGTTGATGAAACAATGGTGAGGAAAGGGGAGAAGGGCACTTTAATTTCAAAGACAGGCTTCAGTTAACCTTGATTCTTTCACAGGACACATTAGAAATAGGTTTCATTCCTTCTACTCAGCTTCTCAATTTAAGATTTGCAGGAAAAACTGATCAAACTTGTGGGGAATAGGTGACAGTGTGTGAATTTACCAAGAAAATGAATTTAATGATGTAAAATGAAAGAACAAATGTATCTTTCAGTAAGTACGTTTGGTGTAAAAACTCTGATCCAGGACTATAATATTTATAACCACTCATGATACTCTTCTGAAAAATTTATAGTAGGTGAGAAGTCAATTATGAACAGAAGCAGCATAGCAAGATTTACTGTACCTCCCATCCAATGCATTTCAAGGAATATTTATTGAGCATGACCTTACGGCAGTAAGTGAGAAGTCAATTATGAACAGAAGCAGCACAGAAAGATTTACTGTACCTCCCATCCAATGTATTTCAAGGAATATTTATTGAGCACGACCTTACGGCAGGCCCCGAGGAAAGAGATGTAGGGAACACAAACGTGGATGAGACATGTTCCTGACTTCCTGCAGTTTCCACACCATAGGGCAAAAAGGGACCAAGGGTTACAGGTTCAGAATAAGGAGAGATCACTTCTATCTGGGGGGTAGGGCATCATCAGAGATGGTTCCATTGCAGAATTAACATTTCAATTGTATCTAGGATGGCACATGGGATGTCCAGTCAGAGAAATAGAGGAAAAAGCCATCTCCTCCTGTGATGCAGGGCATCACAAAGAAAACAGGCAGGCTGAGAAGTGCAGAGAGTGTTTGGGAATTAGCATGAAGTCTAGCTTGGCTGGAACACAGGCTCTGAGCAAGGCAGAAATGGGAAGTAAAACTAGGGGATAAACAGACAGTTTAGGATTTCAGACTTTCCCTTATTGTCAGTGGAAATCCACTGAAGATTTTTAAATGAAGAAGAGAAATGATGCTGGATGCTGTACTTTGCAAAGACCAATATGGAGGCACGTGCAGACTTGGAGCCCTACCGTTCCGCAGGCATTTACGTTTGTCACCAGGACTGCGGGGACACGGCTGGAGTTCTAGATGCAGGACACCCTGCGATGTGCAAGAGTCCTGGAGAACGGAGAGCTATCCCAGCCGAAGTACCAAGAGAACCTTGTTGCGAGCTGCAGTAGAAGGAAAGACGGGGGCAGGGAAGGCAAATCAGGAAGCGACTGCAATAATCAAGCAGCAGTGAACCACCTGAGCCAGCGGGTGGAGGTGGGCTTAGAAAGAAGAGTCAGACAGGAGGCTTTAAAGAGGAGGTGGTAGGGGCTTCCGTGGTGGCGCAGTGGTTGAGAATCTGCCTGCCAATGCAGGGGACACGGGTTCGAGCCCTGGTCTGGAAAGATCCCACGTGCCGCGGAGCAACTGGGCCCGTGAGCCACGACTACTGAGCCTGCGCGTCTGGAGCCCGTGCTCCGCAATGTCGGCAACAGTGGGAAGAATGTGGACGCTTAACAGAAACTGAACAAGCAAAACCGGAATCAGGCTCAAAACCCGGTGCAGCATAACTTCCTCGGATCCGCCTCCGTCCCGTGAGCGAAGTCAACACCGCCTCCACCCCACGCCCTCGCTTCCGAAGGCCGGCCTCGAGTCCTGAGCTGGGGATGGGCCGAGCCCGGTCCACCCGGGCGGCTTGTGTTCCGTGCGTGGTCCTGCCATCAGCAGGGGGACCTACAACTGGACCGCTTTCTGCCCTATAACGTGAGCACGCAATGAAATAGTCAATTTTCTCAAAGCTCCAGCGCCCTTCCTCCACACCGTTCAGTCTTTCTGATGCTTTAGAAATATGATCCAGCTATGACCTCACTGCTTTGACAGTCAATGGAGGGAAAGTATTTTAATTAGAAATTCACAGCCTCCCAGCAAGAGAGAAGAAAAGGATAAGTGAGGCGTGAGGAGCAGCTAGTTTCAGTGGCTGCAGAGAAACGTCTGGACACCGCCTGGTACAGGTCAGCTGACGAACATCTGTGAGAAGTGGAAAAACTCCACTCTCCGCTCTCATATCGCAAGATACCTGGGATATTTCACTTTTCGGAAGCGTGAAAATCCTCACTCAACATACTCAAGAGATGCTCTTTGTAAAGTAACAATGATATTTGGGAACGTTTCTGTGTTCTCACTTGGAGATCTTTGTGTTACCCAGCAGGCTTTGAAAAGAAGAACTTAAAATCAAGACCAGGGAGAATTTTTTTAAGTTAAATTTGAGTGCATCATGTTTCATTTCCAAATCAGTTTCTCTCTAAGGGTTAAAATGTATCTAGTGAGAAAATATACATAGCTATATTTGCTGCAAAATAGACACATTTACAAATTCACACTAAAAGAAGTCTGGCAGGTTCTCAAAAGATTAAAATACAGTTATCACATGACCCAGCAATTCCCCTCGTAGGTATGTACTCAAGAAAAATGAAACAAGTCAACACAAAAACTTGTAGAAAAATGTCCACAGCAGCATTAATCATAATGGCCAAAAAGGGAACAACCCCCATGCCCATCGATGGATGAATGGATGAATAAAATGTGGTACGTCCATACAACTGAATACTATTTGGCAATAAAAAGGAATGAAGTACTGATACATGGTACAGCATAGAAGAACCTTGAAACATTATGCTAAGCGAGAGAAGCCAATCATTAAAAAATCCACATACTGCATGATTCCATTTATATGAAATTTCCAGAATAGGCAAATCTATAGAAAGTGGATGAGTGGTTTCCTAGGTTTGAGAGGACTGGGGGGAAATGTTGAATTGCAAGTGGATCTAGAGTTTCTTTTTGAGGTGATGAAAATGTTTTAAAGTGGACTGTGGTGATGGTTGCACAATTCTGCAAATGTACTAAAACCCAGTGGATTGTATACTTTAAACGGGTGAATTATATAGTATGTGAATTATACCTCAATAGAGTTGTTTTTTTTAATCACACTAAAGTATTTCCTTCAGCATGGGATGAGAGCAGAAATGGTCATCATGTTTTTTTTTTTAAATACTTCATTTTTGTTTCCACTTTCTAGGGGGGAAAAAAGCATATTGTATATCTAAGTAGCATTCCTGTTCCATTGTTTATCTGGATTATCACATATTAAAACATCAGAAGGCATTCCTGGATGAGTTAATGGATGAATGAATAAAGGAAGGAAGGAAGGGAGGGAAGGAGGGAGGGGGGGAGGGAGGGAGGGAGGGAGAGGAGGGAAGGAAGACCCAGCAAAGCCCGGGGAAGGCACTTTGGGAGGGGTCCACAGAAAAGGAATACTCACAGGGAGGCCCCGAGGTCCTCGGGGTCCCACCTCTCCTGGTGGCCCCTGGCGGCCCTGTATGAGGAAGGCAGGTAAAGAAAAAGTTAAACTCCCTAATCCTTTGCTTAGTGATTACAACAGGTTACAAGGTATGAAAAGGTAACCTATGGCAACTTACCGGTTTGCCTGAATTCCCCAGTTGCCCGGGCTTCCCTGGAGCACCTGTGTTACCCTGAAGATAAAATACAATATTTAGAGTAATCCAGGCAGTAAATCAGCATAATAATCAACCTGTCTTACCCAGACTGGGTATTTCTTACACTTAAATAGCATTACTTTCCTGATTTTACATTGAGATGTAAACTCTCTTTCTTGGTGGGTACATCAAAGTTCTTTAGATTTAGGCTAGGATACTGTTTTGTCACTTCCAGAGGCATAATAAAGATGTCAAAAATGTTTAAAAGCGAAGGCCAGATGTCAAAAAGTGAAGGTCTTTAGACAGACAAGAATAAGAGAGGATTTTTCTTTCTTTACAATATTAATTATATATGTCTTTCTTCAGCATTTCCGCCTCCAATACACTTCTTTGAGCCTTTTTATTGATACCTGACATTGACACCATTAAAATTGTAAAAGATCATGCCAACATGAGGAAATAAGGGATGCGCCAGCCAGCTCCAGGGAAAGCAGGTGTCTGGGATCCCACCTCACCATCAGTTGCCCATGGTCCACTTACTAGGGAACATCTCTGCTCGACTCCATGAGCCACTACGATCGGAGGGCTGGAGCCATGTAATCTAATAGTAATCAATGTCTACATTATTCACAGTTTATCTATTTTATTTAAAGTAAAGCTATATTTTAGCCCTTTAATTTTTTCTTTCAACTATTGTTCTTAAGTGCTAGAATATAAGCACTTAAAACTGATCATTATGTGAACAAAATGCTTAATATCTTTCAGTTTAAGGTAAATCATCTTAATAATATGCACTGACAATTTCTATGGCTTAATATCGTCCTCATAGTAAATCGTGAAGAGCAATAAAACTTTCTCTGTTTTACACTGGCAAAGGATGACTCTTTCAAGAAGGAAGTTCGATCAGCAACACTTCGTCAAAGTACTATTTCTGCAGCTGGGAAAGAGATTAGTTTCTGAAGCCTTAAGGCCTTTTTGATTTCTCCTTAAGGTCAAACATAAAATAAAAGGCAGGTTGGAAATATATAAAATGATAAATAAAATATATTAGTAAAATAATAAAGAAATAGAGGAAAATATTAATTACAACGTTTTCATCTTTTACCTTTTCACCGGCAACACCATTTGCGCCAGGAATTCCAGGTATCCCCTGAAAGAATGCACACAGAACTTAGGTTTAATCACCTCCTCTGAGAATCCGTGAGATGCCAAGCCCACTGCATACTGCCGAGGGGCTGGGGACATCGTGACAACCTCAAAGCTTTAGAGGGAGATTCTTCCTAGTTCCCCAATTTGAACAGTTATAGACCTACCCACAGTGTAGAAGGCAACTTTACTGTAACTGGCTTGTTATGTCTGAACACCCTTACAGCAAATTCTAGCTCTAAACTAAAGTTACTTTTCAAGGATGAACTTCCAAATTAGAATCCTATTTTCAGATCAACAGGAGCTCTTCCTGGCATGATTTCATGTATGGAATACAAAACAAGGACCTATCAAAAACTCTAAGCCTTAAATAGAAAAAGAGAATGGCAGAAGAATGCTGGGTCTAAGATTTGGTGCTACTGGGAGGCCTGATTTCTCTGATTATTTTAAAGTGTCAGATATCATAATAAACCAAGGGCAGTCCTCATCATTACCAAGTATCCCTTTTAACTTGAAATAATTGCCTCCAAAGAGCCAAGAATACACGTGGTATAACCCACGTGAACTTCCAGCCACATTAATGCAGGAAAACACCAATTTGAATAATTCAAAATAGCACACGATCAAAAAATGAAATCTTATTATCTCACATTGTTCCCTGAACATACTCTCAACCTCTTATGGCTCAACCCTGGTACAAGAGCTTCAGAACTGGTTAAAAGTAGGAGGAAGTATAAAGCCTGGACCACAGCTCAGGGTTAGTGAAACGATATAAGGAAGATTTAGTGAACTAAAGAGAGAGGAGGGATGCAAAATATAAAGTTAAAGCTTAGTGTGGTTATCAGAGAAATAACTAGGTATTCAGAGAAAAAGTACAAAAATGTAAATGTAAAACTGTAAAAATATAAAATTAAAGCATCATTTCTTCTCCAGAACTTATTAAATTACATACAAAACATGTTTCTCCCCCAAGTGCATATCTTCAAAGCATGTATATAAACCAATCAACATTTAAATATTCAAATACTTACAGGTAACCCCTGCAACCCTGCTTCACCAGGAGGTCCAGGTTTCCCTAGTTCACCCTGAAAAAAATTTTTGTTGAATCTGTATGAACTGCTGTCCTTCTTTTAAGAAAAGGAAAGACCAAGACCTTCTAAGCAAAAGGACTCTCCGCACAGCTGACCTTACGTGCACTTTTATAGCATGACCCAGTTCAGGGCGGGGAGATGGAATAGGACTTCGGACAGAAATGCAATCAAAATACATAATTTCCTTCTGCCTACTTTCATCAATGGGGCAATTTTACTGACTTTCTGAAACCAAGCAAACAAACATTCTATTCTAACAAATTTTTTTGTGAAGTGTGGTTGATTTAGAATGTTGTGTTAATTTCTGCTGTACAGCAAAGTGACTCAGTTATACACATAGATACATTCTTTTCATTATTCTTTTCCATGATGGTTTATCCCAGGACACTGGATATAGTTCCTTGTGCTATACAGTAGGACCTTGTTGTTTATCCATGCCATATATAATAGTTTGCATTTGCTAATCCCAACCTCCCAATCCGTCCCTCCCCAAACTCCTCCCCCTTGGCAACCACAAGTCTGTTCTCTATGTCTGTGAGTCTGTTTTGCGTTTTGCAGATAAGTTCATTTGTGCCATGTTTTAGATTCCACTTGTAATTGATGTCATATGGTATTTGTCTTTCTCTTTCTGACTTCTAATAAGTATCTTGAATTGACACTTGATTAAAAAATTAAAAGGAGGAAAAAAAGCCAAAACCAGCTCAATAAATGTCCCAGTGACGTAGTAATGGAAACCCTGTGCCTGGTGGGCCCCTGGCAGGGACGACTTCACCACCTTTAGACTAAATCACACAGCTACCTTTGCTCCCGGCATTCCAGGTATCCCGTCCCGGCCATCCACACCTGGCAAGCCCTAAAGACGCACAAAGAAACACACTGTCTCTTAGAAACACATTCTTCTTCCCTTCATCACTTTCTAAAGTTTTATTACAATAATCACTTTGAAAAATGGGCTTGATGACTACAGCTCAGGACGTACCGTGTCGCCCTTGGGCCCAGGGAGACCAGGAATTCCTCGAGAACCCTGAGCCCCCTGCAGGGTAGAAGGGAGAAGACAGACAAGACACAATCAATTACCACGTGTACTTAGGTCACATCAAAGAGATCAGCACAACCTCCATGCTTGCAGTGATTAACACGAATTCGAACTCACTCTGTCTCCCTTGGGACCTGTTTCTCCTAGAGGTCCTCGCTGCCCTTGATCACCCTGTATGAAAATAAAATTGTGTTTATGTAAGCAAAAGTAACTTATTGATAGACTTTTGAAATTATAAAACACCATCTACGTTACCTTACTATTGTTCTTTCATCCCAATGGCTTTGCTCTATCATGGATGACTCAAGAAATCTTTTTATAAAAATTATATTGTCCTAAAAATTGATATTACCATAAGGATAATTGAGACTTACATGTCTATTGATTTCACTGTAAAGGCATAATGCTTCTGTGCTCTTTGGATGAATAGGTATAATAAAATTAAGGTCCACACTGCAGGTAACCTTGACATCAGTAACTATGTCCACACATCCTCTAGCCTCATTGACTATCGTGGTGGGTTGAGGTTTGGATGAGTTGCCAACCTTTTCTCCATATTACTTACTCCCCCAGTCAATAATAATGATTTCTGTCAGAATTACCCAGCTAATGTTGATATATGGTGCAGGCGGTAATAGATGAGAAGAGGTGTCTTCCTAAAATACAGCTTTTGTTGAATTGCTTAACTGCTCTAAAACCTCAAATGGCTTCCTGTTGCCACTGGATCACTTCGGATCGCCCAGATTGGCATTAAACACTCTCCATAATGTGCTTCTACCTTATCTATTCAAGTTCATCTTCTCAAAAGGAGCTCTCCACCCAGGCTGTGCCAGCCCTAAGGCAGCACACACCCCCATCACCCCAACAGGGCTTCTCCCCACCTGTGTTCCCTGCCCTCCCCACCTGTGCTCCCTGCCCTCCCCACCTGTGCTCGCTGCCCTCCCCACTTGTGTTCCCTACCCTCCCCACCTGTGTCCCCTGCCCTCCCCACCTGTGCTCACTGCCCTTCCCTCCCAGCACGGCTTTGCAGGCCCTCCTTCCTCTCAGGTCCACTTGGTGCATTACCTCCACCACGTGTTCTGGAGCTTGATCTTAAAATGTTATCCTTCAGTTACATTCTGTCCTTCCCACTGGACCTTGATAGTTGGAAATTCTATTTTACTTATACCTTTTCTTCTTTTCAATGTGGTATGAGAGCTATTAATGAACAGCTTTTTGGTTTATTTACTTCCAAAACAGGTGTGAGGCAGTCCACAATAAGGACACGTGTGCACATGGCCGTCAGAATATCAAATAATGAGATCAGAAATCATAAGAGAGAAAAAGGACAGAACTACCCAAGAACTTAAAGTGGGACAGTTTCTGTGACTCTAAGCATCCTAGCAACCAAAGCAAAAGGAAAACACAGCAAGCATAAAAACTTAACAATTTGACTATACTTATGAGAAAAACAAAACCCATATCAAGTCAGAAGAACATTTCTCTGTACAAAAAAGAGATGCTTGTCTTAATTTTAAAATTTTAAATAAATATAGAAACTATTGCCCATTTTTCCACCTTATTCACATGTAAGGACACTTGCACACACACACATACATACAGCAAAAAAATCTATCATTGATCATTGCTAAAAAATCTATCAGTGGATCCCATGAAAGGAAAACTACTCACAGGTGCACCAGGGAGACCTTGCGGCCCGGGTTCTCCATCTAAGCCCCGAGCGCCCTGGAAATAAACGAGACAAAGAAATGAACTTGAGATCAGCCATGTATGCTGAAGGGCACACCAGTCTTTCTAAAGAACTTCAAGAGCCAGATAAAAAGGAGGTTTTGTGTTTTGTAATATATACTCTATTCATCAGTGAACCCGAGGAGTATTTAATCAGAAACCTCAGATGTTAAAACACTGGTTTACATTCTCTCATCCCACCAAAAGTACCTATACCCAATCTTTGATACCACCCTAAATATTTTAAGTTAACAAACACTGCGTCCATTCCTGATTGCTGATATGAGCTACCTGTTTAGAGAACTTGGCAAGCCTATTGGAAAAGGTTTGGTCATCACACTCCAGGGTTCTCAGGATCCCTACAGGAATTCATTGATGGTGAAGACCAAGGGGCCACCCAAATAGTAGCTGCTGTGGATGCCACAGCCCCCACACCAGTGGGAGGGATTTCTGGGACTCAAGATCCCCACCCAGACCTAGAATCAGGAGTCCAGCCATGTGATTCAGAGGAACGAATTGTAATAAGGATTGAAGCATCCCCTCTTCCATCCTGGATAGATGGTAGGTTCAGTATGTGTAAAGTAATTGATCTATTTTCTCCACAACAGATTTACCCTGCCGAGTGATGATGGCTATAAACTACAGAGCTTTATACATCTAATCATCATGAAACTATCTCTGTCTTTGTTATCTATTGTACATATCACCTCCCTACTTTCATTATAAGAATCAAAATGTGATTTGAAAACAAAAATATGGGGTTTTTAGTGCTCTCTACATATGCTGCATGACAAGACACACCCCCCTGTTTAAAACTTTTTCTCATCTACCAGGTGAACAAGAAGGCAGACGGGCACCTGAAGTGAACAAGCCATCTCCTAACGAACAGGCTTGAGAGGAGGAGATGATAAAAGAAATGGAAAACAGTCAAAAGGGTATTGGGTAGATGTCAGGCCAAGAAAACCAGGTGGACGGTGTCTGCAGTAAAAATTAAAAATTAGAAAACCTTTGCTAGAAGGTTCAGACATGGGTAGAATCAAAGAAAGAAGCAGAGGCACCACAGAGCCTTGAAAGTCTTTGATCCCTAAAACTAGAATACAGCAGAAGGTGTTCTCCGTCCACCAGTGAAGAAGAGGTTTGGGAGACCTGAAAAAGCCCTTGAATTCATCACTCACGTTGCCTGGTGGAAGCAGAGCCAGCCTTCGAGTTATAGAAATGGCTTGGCTGCTGACCCCTCTCTCTCTCTCTCTCTCTCTCTCTCTCTCTCTCTCTCATTGCTGTTCAGCACCAGCTCAGACCCAAACTGCTGTTACTAGGTAACCACTCCGAAGGTCTGAATTCACCAGAAGAGCTTTTTTCTTTTTATTGAAAACAATTTGACAAAAATCAGAGAAAATGAGAAATTTTGAAAACTACCAAGTAGCAAAATGCCTCAAATAAAGAGCCTATCAAGAACAGTAATTGGTTTCAAAGTGAGGGTCACATATTTCAGGAAGTGATTTAAACCCAGAAAAAGCAAAGGCCTGGGTATCAGCAACTTCAAAATAAATGGGATTTATAATTTAATAACAGAAGAGTACACACAGAATGTTACTTAAGGAAACATGAATATAGAAATGCAAAATATGTTTTTAAAAAGACAGTGTTTTTAGAAAAGAAACATAGAATTCTATAGGAAACAGAAGAGGGAGACAGGCACAGTGAGAGAACCTAAAGAGACAGAGAAAGCGGCTGAAAAAATGAAATTGATGGAATTATTCATGAAGCAATTCCTTCGATCCACAAAAATGTGCATCTCTTTTTTTAAAAGGTTGAATTTCATTTACTGAGCACCTACAATGTGCCCGTTATCCCTGTCTGGTTGCTAATGAAAGACTCTGTGCTTCTGTGCAGAACAACATGAATTAGCCTCAGAGGTTCTGCAGAGGATAAGGCGAGGGTCTGGAGGGGTGGTGGGCAAAGAGCCCCGTTTTTAATTTTCTGGAGCCTACAAATGGGCTTTCCTAACAAACTTTCTAAAAAGCGCTTACCACTTCCTTAACATCTGAGAGAAGCTAGACACACCCCCTCCACTCATACATACACATACACACACACACACACACACACACACACACACACACGCACACAGCAAGAAAAATATTTCTGAGCTCATCATGAACGTTCAAGCTTGCGTTGTTATTGCTTCTTCTATTCACTCAGACAAGCAATCCCTGCCCTGCCCTCCCCCCACCCCCCAACTAAGGGCAATGCCTCATCCTTCTCAGCTCCACCTCTCCATCCTCCTGCCTTTGCCGGGCACTCCAGGTACTGTGTCAGTGTTATCAGTGTCAACTACTGATAAAGAAAAGAGATCAGACATAACAGCCCTGCTTACTCCTATTTACCCAAAAGAATTTAAAATATATAATAATAATAAGTATCCTGTGTATGACTCATTTCTATCGTCTACGTTTATAACAGAAAGTAAGAACCCAACCAAACACCTACAAAGCACCAAATAAGAAATAAAAAGTGATGTTGTTAAAGATAAGAAGATATTTGAAGTGGCCCAAAACTTCAACATTGATGCAGTTTGGTAGTGATGGTGATCATCATGATCTTACTTTTTCCCCTTTGGCTCCAGCTATGCCAGTAATGCCTCTCAAACCTTGAGCTCCCTGGAAATGTAAAAAAAGAGAAGTAAATTTCTTCTAGTTGAAGCACACATTTTTTGATGTCCTCACAAAAGCTGATCCAGAAGAAGGATGTTATCATAACCAAAGGTAACACTGAGAAAAAGTGACATTGTATTGCAGGCAAACTTTCCTGGTTTAGAAGAAAAATCCAAAAGGAATTCTTCTGATGGTAAAACCCTTTTTAAAAATTCTGAAGACTTACACAAATCTGGAATCGGAACAATGACTGATGGCAAAAAAGTAAGTATCATGAGCATCAAAGAATGACGATAAAGCATTTGACTTTTAACTCACACAGAATACACTGCCACTTTTGCCTCCTTCACGGTTTGTAACTTGGTTACGGGTCACATGATCGTGATTTTAAACCTTGGACTGATCTTTCCCCACCGGTGTGTGCCATCCAAGGCAAGAGGTCCCCAGGCAGCCCACAAAAGCTCCTTCCTATAAGTGTAGCTGGGGTCTCCGTCATTCACTTGCCATCACTCTACGTTACACCGTTTCTACGAGAAAAGGCATTCTGAATTCCAATCTGGGACAGGAGGAACCCATCTCCTCCCTTCTCAGGCACAGGAGTGGGTAATCCTCAAAATGAGGGTGCAGGGTGTCGATCCTAGGACCCCCTTCAACACTGACTGTTGTCATGCTTGACTGTCTGGACCCACAGAGGCAGGGCTCCAGAAGCAGATGCTGTAGAGATGCCCTCTGGGGAGCAGCAGTGGGCAGACGCCCCATCAGGAAAGTGGGGGAGCCATTTCCGGGCAACTTGCTGACTGTCCACAATGGCTTAGGATAAAGTAGCTCTAGGCCAGTCATTTCCCTGTGCTCTCACTGGAGAAAACGGGGCATCTCCATGGCCAACTGTTTGTTTTGCATCCAGGTCAGTCCCAGTTCTCTGTAGATCAGTTAGGAATGGCCTGAAATACACATGGGCGGGGTGATCCAGCTCAGGACACGAAGTGAGATCTGGCCAAATCAGATTAAAGCTGCTCATTCTTGTGGGGCTTATTTTCTGACTCTGAAGGTAATTCAAAAAAGAATTCCAGAAATATTTGGGTCAATAGCAGAGACATGAGAATGACACGTATTGTCTCCTGAGCTCGTGCATAGGTGTTCCAAAAAGCATACTTTTTACAAATCTTGCATTCCTTGACAGATGCTGTATATTTAAAAAATGAAAAACTGTGAATTTTACAGAAATATTTTGGCATATCCTCTCCCAAACCCCAGAAGTTCAGCAAGCAGTAATGATATCCTCCAAAGACCACCGGGGTCCGGCAACATAGTTAAATATGTTTCTAAAAATACTTCACCGGAGGTCCTTGGGCTCCAACCTCTCCTAGTTCGCCCTGGTCTCCTTCTTCACCCTGAAAAACCACAGAGAGAAGGGCATCAAATGCTATTCCAGCAAATGGACACTGAAATGGGCTCGGTCTAACTCGGCACGTGGTAAGTTCATCTGGCATCTCCTGAATTAGTCTACTATACTTTCTTAAATTATTTTATATGAGTAGTCCATATTAATTGCAGAACATTCAGAAAATAGAGAGACGTATATAAATAAAGTCACCCAAATCCCACCTTTCTACTATAAACACCAGTAACATTTTGGATGCTATCCTTTCAAAGCTTTTCTAAAGAGAGAGAGAGGAGGGGAGGGAAAGAGGAAGAGGGGGAGAGAGAGAGAGAGAGAGAGAGGGAGTGTATGCATTCATGTTCTAAGTATGTGTGTTGTGGGTGTATTATTAAGAAAGTGTGATCACACTATGCAAACTTTTCCTTAAACTATAATATTTTTAATTATGATTTTCATTTTAACTTTTTCATTACAGTTTTTGTACCATGTACAGTTTATTTTTTTAAATTGTACTTAAATTTAAATCTGTCTTTTCTTCCATGGCTTCTACCTTTGATGTTGCTCAGAAAAGCCTTCTCTGCCCCCTCCAAAATATATAAATATTCATCTATATTTTTCTTCTAGTAATTTTATAATTTCTTACATGAAATTTTTAATTATCAGTAATTTATTTTTATGTAAATATAGAGTAGAAATCTTTTTTTTTCCTGATAACTGGCACTCTATCCAATATCATTTATTGAATAATAGAGTATCTCCACCCAGGTTGAAAAATTCATCTTTAATGTATGTTAAATTGATAAATATACTTGTTTCTGGACTTCCTTCCTATTCAGCTATACTGGTCTGCTGTATGATGTTGTCAATACCACAACATTTTAATTATCGAAACTCTATAATACATTTTAATCTCAGGTTGGGAGAATTCCTTTACCTTTATTTTTCATTTATAGTTACTCTTATTTTCAGATTTTCTTAAATGTTTACCCTTCCACATGAACTTTGGAATTGTTGGGCGGATCTTCACAAAAACACTGCTTGCTTTGTATTAGAACTTCATTAAATTAATAGATTATATAGAGAGAGTTAGAATCTTCACAATACTGAGTCTTTCCATCTCGGAACTCAGTGTATCTTCATATTTAGTCAAAACGTTTTCTTTTTCTTTCCACCAGTAAAGTTTTGTTCTTTTCATTTTGTTGAATACTTCTTAAGTTTGTTCGAAAGTATTTTGACTACCTGGTGGCTATTGCCAATGGAATCTTCTTCCATTATGTTTTTTAACTAATTATTGGTTTAACTTTTTGATATTAATTTTATAATCTCTGATATACTTTAAAATGTTAGGATATTCTAAACAGAAATCCAACTACTGTTTCTTACAGAAAGATTACTTTACGGACTCTGGGAAAAATGTTATTTTCTCTCTGACAAAGGTTTTACTTTTCACAATAGATATACTGTTCTACATCTTCTATGGTAATGAATAACTTAAATTGTGAAGTTCATCATGAGAAACATTCTTAGTTTTTGATATTTGTTCATAATGGTAGATTAAAATCCAGTTCTATTGTTTATTACATGTTTCAATTCACCCATTTTCTTACTCCACATGCTATACTTTATACATAGAGGTTTTTGCACACAAACACACACATACACACACACCCACAAAGAAATACAAAAAATTTAGTAGAAGTATTAATATAGAACATTTGGGCATCTAATGCAAAGAACTAGGCTATACCTAAATAATTTACACTTGATTTTTGAATGAACTCTGAGAGTCTTACATAGTGGATCTTTGTCTCATAATTATATTCAGATTACATTCCATCAGAACATAAGATTGACAGTGGAGGGAGGTGGTCCTGATAGGAAAGCCAGTGAATAAGCTAGTTCATGGAGCGGATAATCAACACATGTGTATGATTAAATACTACTTGTATTTCCCTATGTAAGTACAAAAACAACAGTGATTGTAATTTTTCATTAGCAGGTTTTGGGGTATTTTCCCATAGATTCTTGGTAAACCTTGGAGTAATGTATTTGACTGAAATATTTCACCAGCAGATGAATAGCACACAATAACTAATCAATAACCACAAAGCTAAATGACAAATTTAGGAATAGCAATTTATTACCATTTTACTGAAAGATTTTTGACTATTCATTCTTATCTTTATAAACAATTTTTAAAATCTTCATTAATTAATTTGTAGAGTAAACTCAAGGCAGAACTGTGAATCTGAAAGCAAACTTCAGGCCCCTAGTCTCATAATTCTTCATCTTTCTGCTTTCCATTTACAGTTAAAAGCATCTATTAGCCCTTTCAAGTTTCATTGTTCAAGGAGCTATCTTATCTTCATAGGTCGATTTTCAAAGACACCACTGAAAGTTTTAAGTGACATAAACATGTGAAATAAATTAAAGGAATTTTCAACAACTTTTAATGAAAATTTTGGCCAGTTACCTAACACACCCAAAAATCTGCAGGTTCCCCAATGAAGACCAAACCAAATTTGAAAGTCCAGATAACTAACTTGTATAGGTCTCAAAAATGCTAGTTGCGTGGGAGAGTGGAGAGACACTCTGACTGACAGGTCCATTCCCAAATCCCATGGGATGGGGAAGTGGAAGTTCCCCAAAGAAAAGAGGTCACCCAAAAAAAGAGAAAGGGATGCAGGGCATCAAAAATAGCAGAAGTCTACTAAATCTGCTTTATTATACGTATTACCTCCTGAATATTTGGTGTGATTTAATATTCCTACACACTTGTTTTTGTGGTTAGATGATATTCTATTATATGGATATGTCATACTTAATTTAGCCATATTGGACATTTTTTCATTTCTGCACCCTTAGCGCTTAGAATAAACTCTGGCACATAGTGGGTACTTAATAAATATTTGTTGGTTTTTTTAAATTACAAATTGAAAAATTCAGTGGAGGAATGAGCACACAGAGAAATTTCCAAAGTACTTGATTTTTTTTTCTATTTTCTCCAGTTTGACATCAAGAACCCAGCTGTCATATGCCAGATAAATAAAATGCCTTAACTATTCAGAGCCTAAGTAATAAAAGACTTTTAAAATGAATGTTCACACTGTAATAAGGTACAGGAAATTGGCTTATTTATCCTCATTATCTGAGATTGTTCAACAGCTTTACCTAAGGAGTTCAAGAATATTAATGCCTGGGAATTCCCTGGCGGTCCAGTGGTTAGGACTCCGTGCTTTCACTGCCGAGGGCCCAGGTTCAATCCCTGGCTGGGACAATAAGATCCTGCAAGCCCTGTGGCACGGCCAAAAATAAAGGAATATTAATGCCTGCCTGAAGGTATTAATAAATTGCCTCTCAAGCTCTTAACTTCTAAAGAAAAAGACTTCTGCCACCCAATAAAGGTGTAGAAGGACATATTCAACAAAGTCTAGAAGACCCGCATTGATAAGAACAGTTTGACTTTGTAAAATATTATGGAGTTAACCGGAACTAAAATTCTACCGTACAAGAAGTCAAATTCTTAGTTACTCTAAAGCGATTTCATCCTAGTGGATGAAAAGAAAAGGCAAATAGGTCACCTTGCTTTAAATTTCAGCCTTGGTTTTTCTGCAGGACATGCCAGCCCCAATGCAAGTTGTGCTGTGGATTTCAGTTTCTACCCAGAAAATAATATAAGTGCCAATTGCTAACTTCCAGATTACTCAAAATCTAAGTTACACTGAAATGAGGTCAGAAACAAACAGATAAACTATTTCAGAACTTAAGATGAGAAGCTATGAGCCAATTTCCAACTTCCCTGTTTGCTAGTCTCAGCAACACTTGTCATAAAATTTTACTCCTGTCATAAAATTTTGTTTAGTGGAGTGGAACAACCGGCTAGAATCACATTTGACTATCAAAACCATCAAGGAAAAGAGCTGAGTGTGACTGATTTGAAAAGGAAAGCAAGGGGTAGCAATACAGGAAAGAATGAAAGTGTATGGCGCTTTCTTTGTTCTATTCTTCTGTAACTGAACAATGTTAGAATATGATGCTTAATCAGAATATTGACGCATCAACTGAGAACTTGTTAATCATCACTGGAAAAGGAAGGATAAAATAGTATGCTTTTATTATTCCATATAATTCTTTATAATGAAAGTGATCACGACCTCCTAATCACAATTTTCCCACTAAATATTCATTGTCCTTACCTTGTGACCTTGTCTTCCGGGTTCACCAATCTCTCCTTTAGCCCCTTTATGACCCTAACAAATGCAAAAGTACGTAAGTACAGAAATAAATAAATAGACAAACAAACAGACGTGTTGAGTTTGGCACAGAAAGTGGTCAGAAGGCTCATAAAATGACCTTGCTCCCCCCAAATCTATGTCCATGTGCTGCTAAGAGAAAGGTGATGTCAGAGAAATGACAGCCTTAGAAGACCTTGATAACACCATGTGGGCTACATGACCACTGTATATAATAAATATCAGTTTCAGTTAATAGACAAACACTCTTCAAGAATAGCAAACACCCCGTTACCTAGTTCAGCCACTGGGCAATGACTCACTGCCAGCTGGTCCCTAACCCTCCCCCCTCAGCTCCCTCCCACAGTTGGGCGAAGGGCATGAAGTCTTCTCCAGCATCAGTAACTCGCTCTCCAGAGGTTACGGCTGACCCACTCAACGGGCTACTCCCTGCTCTCTGGAGGCGCCCCTGAAAACCCTCTGCTTCCTCTGTGCCCATCTCCTTCCTAGAAGCAGAAGAAGGGCTTCCCCAGACACACGACTTTCTGCCTCTTCTTGTACACAGTTTAAGTGCAGGTGACAAGCTATAAGCAGCAGCCCGTGAAGGTTGCAGCGCATGAGCAGAAATCCCCATCTTTCACTGTCAAGCCACCTGTTCTAAGCATATGTGTGCTTTGGGTCAGGGACATGAGGCAAATAAACATTCTGAAATTAAGTCTGTCAGAGCTTCCGCCCTCAGAACCTTTCTTGTACCAAGGGTGCAAGTCTCTGTGAAAAACAAGACACCAAGCCAGGCCCAAGTCTTCTGCAGTTATGGGAACCCACCAAAGCTAACCTCCACGAAAACCACAGTGGGAAACCCAGGGCCTCGGAGCCTTTCAGGTCTTTGGCAGAACTTCCCTGGTCTGGACTAGAGAGAGAAAGCTATTTAACCCCAGCTTTTGGTATTTATTCTCTTATTTTTATGGGCAATTTTGAAGTAGTTATGATGGCAGAGTGAGAGAAAAACACTTTTGGAAAGTCTCTTTTCTTCTCTATTTTGCAGTTTTTCCAATTCTTTTTAACTAAAACAGTTTCACATACATTATGTGTACGGTCCCTGGCCCGCATCTCTCATCACTGGAGCAAACTTCTGAACCTTCATTTGGTGTTGTAGGGCCCCTCCGTCCAATACATTTCACTGGTATTTCTTCCCTGAACAGCACTGAATAATCAAGCATCTGTGTCTGTCAGGGTACCAGCGGGAGTCTCCAGGACTGTATAAGACCACAGAATAAGCGACACAGACTTGCCTAATCCGTCAAAGTGGGCACTCCGCACCAGAAAGGCCAGTGCTTCAAGGAAAGGCTCTACTTTTCCTGTGGATAATACTCTTGAAAACAGAATCCAGTATGGAAATTATTCTTACCCTCATGCCTGGCAGGCCTGGATATCCAGAGCGACCCGGTGGACAGGAATGGGGACACTGCCAGAGAGACAGAGAGACAGTAAACCAGAGCTTCTACTTTATGACAAAAGGGTACGTCTTTTAGGATTCCAGCTACAGAACCCCAATTCAATTACATTCATTAAATAACTCTGACTACCCCCCTTTCCTTTTTTATTCTCTTATTTTTAAACTCGGAAATATTCCTAGCTTACAGAAAAGTACAGAGAACATAACAAACCCTTTCCCCACGTATCCGTCACCCAGACTTAATGAATGTTACTATTTTGCCATATTTACTTCAGATTTAACTTGTTAAAAAAATAAAATGATTGCAGACAGGCCACTGTCCCAAGACCTGACCTTTGTCCCCTCCCACCTGCCCCCCACTCCAACAGCTCCGTCCTAAGGGTCACGTCCCCCCAACAAGTGGACCAAAATTGCATTTAGTGCAGTTTCCCTACATCGCTTGAATATCAGTCTGCAAGTAAAACAAGTCTCGGGATTATTTGACTTCTATCTTCTAACATTGCAGTGCTCTGGTAAAAAAACATGTCTTAGGGCTTCCCTGGTGGCGCAGTGGTTGAGAACCTGCCTGCTAATGCAGGGGGCATGGGTTCGAGCCCTGGTCTGGGAGGATCCCACACGCTGCGGAGCAACTAGGCCCGTGAGCCACAACTACTGAGCCCGTGCTCCGCAACAAGAGAGGCCGCGACAGTGAGAGGCCCGCGCACCGCGATGAAGAGTGGCCCCCACTTGCCGCAACTAGAGAAAGCCCTCGCACAGAAACGAAGACCCAACACGACCAAAAATAAATAAATAAATAAATAAATAAATTTAAGAAATTCTCCCCTCAATTAAAAAAAAAAAAAAAAGCATGTCTTAGTCATAAAGTAAAAAGATTATGGAAAAAAAGATATTTCTATAATGAAAAATGGTTTTTCTGAGTGTACACAAGTGACCAGGTCACCAGTCCGGCCGACTGCTCTGCTATCTGAGTAAAGTAAAAGACAGAAATACAGCATATTCCAGTGAGGTCATTTTAAAGAGAATTCACCTTTTAAAGAGAATTCCTGGTCTTTGACCTAAACTGTACTTTGTTCAAAGGAAAACGTCTTACCAATGGATCTCCATCATGAAAGCCAATTGTTCCCTAAAGTAAAGAAAATACTAAAGTTAAAAATATAGTGAAACATTTTCATTCAAACTACTAATAACAGAAAGTTCATTGGACAAAAATACAGTCAATGTATTTGTTCAATAACCTATAAGGAATAAATAGCATATAATATGTTAACATTCTAAAAACTTGACTTGGCCTATTCTGTTTGGAGAAACCTAAATTGCAGTAGATTATTTCTTTCAGGGGATTGAAGGGAAATAAAATGAGAGAATAGAAAATATGGAGAACTCTAAATCATAAATTAAAAATAAGGATAATCTCCTAATTAACCGCATTTTAAAAAGTACTTAACTGTGTAAATCCTTTGTAAAAACTAGTTCCTTTGAAAATGTTCCTTTTATATGTCCAAGTTTTGAACATTTGAGAAATCACAACCCTCAAAGCACTTCAAATACAATGAGTAAACCATTCCCTGTGAAAACCATCTTTTAAATTCTTGTGATTTCTCTACTATTCTGGCCTAAAAAGACCAGCTCTGAATAAGTGAAAAAATCATAGTCATTCTGGAATTTTAGGACAATGACTTGATTTAAAGGTACTTCCATTTTTGGTTCTTAGGTTTCTTTAATCCCAACTCTCAGACGCAGAGAAATTCAAGCTGCAAATAACTTACGCTGGGTCCCGGGGGACCAGGGGGGCCCGGTGGTCCTCTTCTCCCAGGGTCACCCTAAGTTATTTGAAAATTGTGACACAGTGGTTATACACATGTCAAAACGTAGCGCATAAAACTGGTGAGGCATGAGAAACTGGCATTCCTAGAAACCCTGCAGAGCTCAGCCTGCATGGACCTGCCACCAAAATCGATAGGGGACCCACAATCCAATTACCTCCACAAAACCAGAAGAATAAAGGAGTTCCGGTCTCACCAAAGTAATAAGACAAGGCAGAGGGAGACTTGGGGAAAAAAGCCAGTTCTTCTCTATAGGATGATCACTTTATCTACTCTGCAAACAAACTGGAAACACTACGTATTTTTCTAGTTGATTTTCAGGGGAACCAGAACAGCAAATACTGCTAGTGCTGTCCCGCTAACAGCAGCAAGGAAGGCTTGCGCCTGCCTGAAGCTGCAGCAGGGAAGGTCGTCACCTCTGCAGGGCCAGCCACCCCTGGGGCTCTTCACCCAGAAGCTGTCACTCGGTCTGTCACTGCACACTCTTGCAATTGGGACAGAAGATCAAGATGGCTAAATTCAAATATGCCATTCATTCAGATGAAAATGGATTCCAGTTAGACTTAATATCCAGAGTTCACTCCTGGCACAACTTTTTCTTCCTAATGTTCTATCATAAGAAGTCAAAAGCATCTGACAATCAATTTTACAATCATTTCATATTCATTCATCATTCACTAAATAAATTTTTCAAACAGTAGCACCTACAGACTCTCAATGGATTTACTATTACCTATCGTTCAGATAACATCAATGATTCAACTTTTTTTGAATATTTATTGAATATTAACATCAAACACATTACCAGCAATTTCTTCCATGAAGTTCAGCTCTTTACTGACTAAAGTTAAGTTCTGTCAGTTCGATTATGATTTCATGATCCTAACATAAGTGTACCTGGTAGTAATTTTAGACTGTTCACTTCATTTCCTGCAGAGAGACTAATACAAAAGACACTGGACCCCAATCCTGGCTGAGAGTCTGTAAAACGAAGGTGACACTTCTCGACTTGATCACTAATTCTAGAAGTTGGGAAGAAAAGTTTAGCTGAAAACTTCGGGGAAAAAATTTAAATCACTCTACAAAAACGAGGGAGCATTATTACCCTGGTCCTCATCAATATTATAAACTGGAAGGAAATTCATCTGCCATTGCCTGGATTTGCAGGGGGAAGCATACAGTTAGGGCAATGTGCCTTCCCTAGTATCCTCCTCAGTTAAATCAGCAAATGTCTATCAATGCGCTGTATGTGTGTGTGTACTCACAATCGGTCCAACACGGCCAAGCTCTCCGGGGAGCCCTGCTCCCCCAGGAGGACCCTGCAGTCAACAAATTAAAGGGACACGGTGATTTACAGATGTTTTTACAATCTATAACAAGTGATATCAAATACGATAAACTGACTTAGAATTACGTTATCTGTGCTAGCTTTGGTTTCCAATGAGATGACTCATTTGATCAAATTTTAATTACTTAAATAGAAATTAATTAAATTAACAAAAATGCCTTAAATTAATAAAATACTTTTAGCAGAATAGGGGTGCTGTCATAGTAGCCCCCTAAGATCATTCAGGTAGGACACTATAAACACCACTGGGTACAGTGTTAGCTGGAGCCTAGGGTTGGGATCTGAGAAATGGGCCATTTTTGTAGACTATGTAAAACAAACCAAGAGATAATACTTACAGGAGGTCCAGGAATACCACGGCCCTAAAAGATTAAAATAAAAGTTGTTACGGTACATGACCCATACTTAGTGTAAATACAGACGCAGAAATAACTCAGTTCAAAAATAAACAATAAAGTTTATCACTAAATAAACATAAGATGTTCATTCTACAGAAAGGACTGGGTAAAGAAAAGCAAACACAGCTCTACTTCTAAAGGAAGAAATTTGTTTCAGCTCCTCAAATATTCTTCTGATGTCTAAGCTAACCAGTAATATTTTCTCCAAACTTTTTTTAAAGAAAACCAAAATACCATTACTCACAAAGAGGCACAACCAGACTTTTTCATATTCTTTTCCATTGTAGGTTATTACAAGTTGATGCATATAGTTCCCTGTGCTATACAGTAGGTCCTTGTTGATTTTCTATTTTGTATCTAGTGGTTTGTATACGTTAATCCCAAACTCCTAATTTATCCCTCCCCCTCTTCCCCCTTTAGTAACCATAAGTTTGTTTTCTATGTCTGTGGGCCTATTTCTGTTCTGTAAATGAGTTCACTTGTATCATGTTTTAAATTCTGCATATAAGTGATATCACTTGTCGTGTTTTATAAGAAACCTACACTAAAAGCAATACAATACTGCTTTAAAGTTTATAATGTGATATTTGGAAATTCCCCAAACTTCCTCTCCCTAGTTTAGGAGAGAACTTCCTAAAGTTCTCTCCCTTTAGCACAGAGAGGCGGGGGAGAAGAAACGGGTTTAGAAGCACACCCTTCAACAGGTAGGGCTATATGTCCAGACACCAAATCCAGGAGATACTGAAAATGAAACGTTGTCACTCATGAAATAACCTCCAATGGATCCTAATTTAGTATGCTGAATTTTATTTTAGAGCTGGTCACCCCATCTCACGCTCCTTTACATTTTCTATCTCTTGAGCAACGCTGAACTGCGTGTAATCAAGGGTTGAAACCACGCCTTCTGCAGCCTCGCAACCTCAGTTCCAAGCACAGGGCCTAGTACATAAGAAGCTCTAATTCTACGCTTGTTGAACCTAATAAAACTGAGCATCAGCTACCTAGAGCCCCTATTCTCTCTATGCTTTCCAGGGTCAGTCTCCCGGCCTTGGGTTTCCTCTCCTCTGTTGGCTTGAATCCCTTGTATTCATAACTGTCTCTGATACCGTATTCCTGATAGCTTATACTTCCAGAGCTCCTTTTCTAAAATATCTTTATATGAAGCACCCAGTGGAATCAGTGTACATCCTCTGATAATGATATTATTATTTCTAATTATTTAGGCAGCCACAACAAGCATGAATTTCACATGACCAGTATGTTTCAATGATAAGTGGGACTTTTTTAAGCCATTCTTTGAAAAATTACTTCTATTTGAACATTTTAATATGTGGATCAATTTGGGGAATAAATGTTCTGCTTGGCAATACCGAAGTAATCAATAAGTTATTTCATTATCAGAGAACTAGTGGTTTGATAAATTTCACTAAATCTAAAAAAAAAAAAAAAAAAAAAAGCATCTCTATAAGATGTTGAGCTCTGAGCTGAAAATATGGGAGAAAGGCCAGCAAGATAGTCACTTCTGCAAATAGACTTACAATGGAAAAGTTGACAGACACCGAAATAAGGCAAAGAAAACAGTGAGAATAGAAAACAAGGAGGAAAAATACAGATTCATGACAAGAACAAAAGAGGAATGAAGAGCAAAATAGAAAAAAAGATAGCAGCCTGAGACCCCAGTTCTCTTGTAGACTGAAATAGCACAAGTCTGCCAGATTGTGCAATGTAGAAAAAGACTTGCCGGGGAACCAGGTGGGTGATGATATCTGACATATCTGACAGCCAATATTTCATTAGAGATAAAACCAGTTGTGAAGAAAGTGGGGTGATGCCCAGGTCTAAACACTGAATACTTAGATTTGCTGTTGTTATGCAAGAAACATTTTCCATCAGTGGGGACAGAGAGGGAGATGTCTATTGGGAAAAGCCACTTGCAAACAGATGTATGTATTTTACACCATACATTCAAATAGCTCTAAAATTTCTCTACTCATAGTCAGAATGCTTATCATAGCAGATAAGTCATAAACTCCTTTGTGATGTGTATTATGTAGAAAACTACATTGAAAAATTTCACAGTGGCAGAATTTTACCTAAAGATAGGAGATTATCAACCACGTCACTTTACATTTACTTACTGGAAATCCACGAGGTCCCGGCACGCCAGGTTCCCCCTAAAAATAAAAATAGCTCCATTGTACTTAGCTTTTAGTAGAATGAATACGTAAGTATGCAAACTGCGTAAATATTGAGATCATTACAACACTCCATCCTGGTGTTTCGGATGTAATTTTATTCAACTGAAACGCGATTTTAGTTGAACAAGTGTATTTCAGTTACTTCACAACTAATCTGTTAGTTGATTTGGAAACACCACAATGAAATTATGCTTCCACACTTAATTAATACCAGCAATTAATACCAGGTGGCTAACTTACTTTCTGTCCTCTCGGTCCAACGGAGCCAGGCGATCCATTAGGTCCTGTTAATCCCTAATAAAGCAAGATGATGTTAGAACTAATACAGCATCCTTAGGGAAACCACTAAGTGGATAATTTTACTTAATTTATTAATTATATACAGGATGGTTACCTATGTATGGTACAAATATTTGTAAAGAAATACCTTTGCATATTCTTTCTCAAAGCTAATGTTTAAGATCTGCCTGTTAGTTACTTTCTGTTGATAAATTCTATCCTATTCCTAACTTTCTGCTAAATGCATTGTTTATCACAGGGTTCAATAATTTAGTACTTTTGTCTCTGCTTTGAAAAATGCAAAATAATAGTTACAGTGTTCTAATAGGTAAATCTGATAGGACAACAGGTCTTGGCTCTGCCATTTAGCCATATTTATGTACCTCCTTTACTTTGTTTATAAAACAAAAATACTGTATGCCTCTGTAGCTTTTTATTTTTTAATTATTATTTATTTATTTTTGGCTGTGTTGGGTCTTCGTTTCTGTGCGAGAGCTTTCTCTCTAGTTGCGGCGAGCGGGGGGCCACTCTTCATCGCGGTGCGCGGGCCTCTCACTATCGCGGCCTCTCTTGTTGCGGAGCACAGGCTCCAGACGCTCAGGCTCAGCAATTGTGGCTCACGGGCCCAGCCGCTCCGCGGCATGTGGACTCTTCCCAGACCAGGGCTCGAACCCGTGTCCCCTGCATTGGCAGGCAGATTCTCAACCACTGTGCCACCAGGGAAGCCCTCTCTGTAGCTTCTGAATAACGTCTTGAGAGTTAAAATGTTCCTTCAATAGTAATTAAAACTAATCATCTCATTATTGCCTTAGAGCCGTCTAAAGCTCTCTAGTCATCTTAGCAAAGATGACTGCTTAGGGAATACATTAACTTTTAAAGTTGAATCACTTGAGAGCATGTATGTTTCTAGGTTATCTCCCTTAGTAAAACAGCTAATTATTAAGTATACATTTTCATGTGTGCCACTCAGTATGCAGAATTTAAGTCAGTTACTGAAAATTAGTAGGGAAAATGACAATGTTTGGAAGTGATGCTTTAATAACTGCTTTAGCTTTACATATGATGGTTATAAATGTGTTTCACAGTAATTGACTTAATAGATGTCAAAGCATGATAACACTACATGTACATCCAAATTTCCACGTCAGGTAAAGACGCATTTTTATCTTTTTAATTTTTTCTTTACTTTCAGATGTTGTCATTTATAATGTAATCTTGAAGGGAACACCTTGCTAAAGACAAATATGTGTATGTTTATCTATAGATATATACATACATATATGTACATATACATATATACATGCATATACAATATAAATACCTTATAAAACCTATACATTATCAAGATTTTGAAAAAGACTAAAATGACATTAATTGAGGAATGGATTCCTTGAAAATATGAAAGCACTACTTAAAAATAATCACCAAAATCTATATTTAATCTGTCATAGTCTGCATAAATATCAAGAAAATGCAGTCATGTAGCTTATATAGAAAACTATTTCACTGATCACCACTTTTACATTCCTCTACATCAATTAATTTCCCTCATAACTCCAAAGAGTGAATCAAAGGAAGTAGAAAAGAATGAGTTGAAAATGTTAATTACTGGAAATTTAGCAAAGAATAAAGTTATTAAACACACACGGAAGAGTTTCTGACAGACTTAGATTTTCAATCTCCCCAGTATAACTGTAACGCTGTAACTTGGGAACAGGCCCCAGCATCTTAGTTGCTGAGCACCTATGGTAACGGAACGTTGGCTTTTGTATTTCAGCAAACAAACCATTCCTGCAGGGGCACTCTGGTAACACATATGGCACATGGGTTTTATAAACCTCAGGGCATGTCTGACGAATGGGGCGTCTAATGTCCACTCTATGCATATACCCTCCAAGACCAATCCTGGTCAATTCCCACACACACAGCCAGCTAACCATCTTCACTCAGTGATTGAAATAACTGACAAGGTTGGAGGACAGTAGCTACTGTATATGGCAGAACTTCAGCTCCATAATAAGGAAGCAGAATGGCTGGATGCCCTGGAGGCTGCTTCCAGTCACTTCTTATTTATACTGTCTTCCATAAGACATGATAAACTATGTCTAATCACTAGGAGGCTCTTTGAATTAATGAAAATACATTCTGGTGTCCAATGATCCAGTGAACTCTTTTAAGAACTAGCCATGTAGAAAAGCATAAGCTCCATGAGGACAGGACTGCGTCCATTACAATCCTGGCACATTGTCCCGACATCTAACACACACTCAGTACACGACTACTGAATAAATTAATTTGGGTTAGCCTGTTGGGTGGAGGGATTTCACACCTGTCCTTCCACATCATCTTTACTTTTGGTTCAAATCCCGACTCTGGCACTTAATTCCTGTGCAACCATGGGCAAGTTGCTCAACTGTATGGAGCCTCAGTTTCCTAATCTGTAAAATAGGTATAATAATATCTAACTCATATGGTAATTTTGAACATTCACTGGGATATTACACACAGAGTGTTTACAACAGAGCAGACACTGAGTTAATGTTAGCTCTTCTTATTATCATCATTATTGTGTGGTCAGACTACACTAGATGCTAATGAAGAGTTCACATGAAGTGATGTCTCCTGCCCTCTGGGAGCTTAAAACCTCATTCAGAAGGGGTTCTGCAAATAAACAAGCAAAAAAATCTACGTATTAACCACAGGCACTGTGCTTCACGGCCCCCCTCACATTTTTTTTGCTGCCTGACTATTTCCACTTACACTGACCTTTCAGAGTAGTTTCTTTATGACTCACTATCCTAATCATATAACATCTATCAGGGATGATAGTTGTATACATTCAGAGGATGTTCTAACCTCTTTCCTGTAAAAAGTAGCATGGCTTAACTCTAATTCCTGTACTTCATTCTAATTCCTCTTCTCTGTATCTGAGATGGATGCTATATGAATGAAAAACAAAATACTACTTTACAGAGCTCACTAAGCATGCCACAGCAAAAGTGCCTGTAAGAATGTAAGTGATGAATGATAACAGCACAGTTGTCCTTTGGGAGCAGAGCTTCCAACCAAGCTCTGACCTCTTTAATTTTACATGTCTATAAGGGGAAAGAATCAACTTACTAAAGTCTTAGCAGGAAAGGAGGGATTTTATATATATGTACATAAATCTCCTACAATTTACATTTACAGATGCACGCATACAACTCCAACTTGCAATCATTCTTATTTGTCAAAGAAATGACTAGAGGAAAATATCGCCAGTGGCAGAAAGAATTGCTTTCATGTGAATGCTTATGAAGATAAAGTTCTATATGGTGTGATATTAAAGCCAACTGTGTTCTGAAATTGCCTGATGCTGCCTGGCAGAGCACACCAGCCATCAACAGTAAATTCCTTCCAACATTCCAACCACTCAGCTCAAGAGACCCAACACATAACCCTACAAGACTAGCTGCCATGACTCGTTTACATTTTCTGTCAAAAATCCACTTGATTCAGGATAATTACCTTTAAGCCATGTTCCTTTCAGATCCTTCCAAACACCATCTGATTAACCATTTGTTAACATTACCAAAAAATACAGCTTTGCAATGAACCAAGGTTGGAGGGTTCAGGTCCCACCACTGCACTTAGGTTCACCTACCAAGAAAGATAACTTACGCTTTCCCACTTACTTAGCTCTCAAGCCCAGAGACAAACAGCAAACTCTGATCCAGTTTCTAGTATTTCATTAGTCTCAAGGTCTATTCTCAACTTAGGGTAAAAGGTCTGTTTAAAATGTCAAATGTGTCAAAAGAGTGGAATAAAAAACTTTTCAGGTCAGGATCTTGGAAGTTGCATGTGGCTCCATTTCAAAATTTGGTGAACATGAAATTTATCCCAATATTTACAGGTAATTATAAAATATCAAAATATTTTTACTATCCATTGAATTTTTAATATCATATTTCTTGGTTGGTAATTCAGATAACAAAAATTCACTATCATTCTTTTTCTCCCTATTTTCTCCAAATATTCATCTATTTAAGAACCTTATTCATATCTGCATGAGGCAAAGCTATCTGGAAAGAAAGTGACTCTAAAAATCAAGAAATCTGGTTTCTTTCACCATCTTAGCCACTGAATAACTCTGGGCCCCTGGGGAAACTACTCGTCCTCATAATTATTCAGTGTCCTTATCTGTGAAGAATAATATTAGCCAAACCTACTTTCCAGCTTATTGTAAAGTTAAAGGAAATAATGTTTGTGACTGCATTTGAAAAAAAAAGTTCTACTCAAATGCAAATTAGTATAGTTAATTTTTTGCTCAGTTCTAAAAATGCCCAAAATACTGGCACATAACACGAATTTCTTACTTTATCTCTTCTTCCTTTCTCTTTTTCTTTTTCTCTTGCTTTCCTTTGCAATCCCAGAAGATTGATTCAATGCCCTCATCAGTTTCTCCCTGAGGACCTTCTAGGGTCAAAGTTCTATGATATAAGAAACCTTACTATTTTACACTTTTTAACTTTGGAAATCTGATTTGGAAATCTGCACTGTGGTACTGCAACTATAGACAAAGCAAAAAAAACTATTTGTAAGTGTTATTTACATTGTACGTCTGAAGATTTTGAAGAACTTTTATTTATCCCAAGTTTCTGTTTAAGTGTGTAAATTACTTTAAAGCAAAACCAGGCATTGTCTTTATTCTTCTTTACGGGTAAAGAAGAATTTGTTGCGCCTGCTACAAAAGCACCATGAAATTGGGACACAGATAATTCTAGTCCTCTGTCTGAAATTATGGCAACTCAATAGTGAGACAAGACTTCAGGTCATTGGTTTATGCTCCAACCACCACAAAAATCAATAATAATGATAGTCATTTAATCATCAATTTTCTTTTCACATAAAACAAGGTCCACGTTTCAAAGGAATGCAGAAATAAATCCAACCTATATTGGGCTACTGGTTTACTTAGTGGCCTTGTATTTATCAGACTTTTTTGTTATAATGTGTCATAAGTAATTCAGGGAGTTTCAAAGAAAAGCTTGATAGCCAACAAGTTATATAATTTCAGTTTGTATTATACAAATATTAGGCTGATATTCACTTCATATTATCCAGATATTAGTCCCTGGGAACCTCATGCACTGCCACTTTGCATACATAGAAAGTTCAAACTAGGGCCTTTGAAGCATAAAACAAAGTCAGTATCTCCTAAGGCAATGAATAGCATAGACAAATATTTTCATTATGCTAATCTTGATAAAGAAAGCACATCTTAATAACCACTAACATCTAGCTGTTTGGTTTTTCTTTTTCTCAAAATGAAGGCTCTGTCTTAAACTCCAGTCAAAAGTTCTCGGAATCTATAATCATAGGTTTTCGGGTGCTTTTTTTGATTTAGAAAAGTCCTTAGTTCGGGGAAACCACATGAAATGGTAACTTGAAGGATAACTTGAGGGACCCAGCCCTGTCTGTTCTCTGAGAGCAGGTGCCGGATCTTACTTCACTTCGTATCCAGCGGCAAAGTCAAGGAGTGGCCTGCAGTGAGACCTCAATAAATATTAGTCCAGTGTACGGACAGAGAAGCCGAGAGGCCTGAAGTCCCTTTACTGTGAAGAAATGTTAGTTAGTGTTAGGTTTATCACACAGCATCTGAGAGTCCTTCCGATGGGGGGAAGGCAGGTGTGCTGGTGGGTAGGTTGGGGAGAGGTTGCTGGTTCCCGGTCTTCAAGCAACCCTAGTCAGCTTATTTCTGGGAGTGATGTCAGCCAAGAAAACACCCGTGGAAAGAGAGAGGACTAGTTTTGAATTTCCCGTGCCACGCGTACTGACCAGTTCCCTGCCCCAGCCCTGCTCCCACCCATCCCCACCCGCTTCAGACCCTCCCCTCAAGAGCATCTTTCTCTTCTCTCTTCCTTGGGATTTAGGAGGAGAACCCCAAGAACCTTCCCCTGCATGTTCTCTTTCTAAATGCATTTAGGGGGTGCCGGAAGGCAAGGGCAGAGACGGCTTGCTGGGAAGCCCCTGCAGAGGCCAGTCGGATCCTTCCTCCCCGGCACCGGGTGAGCAGGGGAGTGGACGGTTAGAGGCAGGAACCGGTACCCACCTATGTTTTCCGAGAGCAGGAAATGCCAGCGCTGCGTGCTCTCCCCAGGGAGCTGCGCGGAGCCTCCACCCTCGCAGACCCGTGCGCAGAAATGGCCACGTCCGTGCCAAGCCCGCGCGCAAGGCCAAGTTCAGGGCCACAGCCCTGCTGCAGCTGGGACCACGGCCACCCCCACCCCTGCAGCCTGCGCCTCTCGCACACACGCACACACACACACGCACACACGCCTTGGGCCCGGCTGCGCGCCCCCAGTTCCCACTACTCACGTCTGCGCCCGGCGTGCCAGGCTTGCCCGGAGCTCCCGGCTTTCCCGGCTCTCCCGGGGGGCCCTGGGCAGGGAGGGCGCGAGGCAGGGAGAGAAAAAAGGAGAGAAAAGGGGGCAAAGTTGAGACTCTTCTGACGCACGTGGCTGCAGACCACGTCGGAAGGAAGGAAGTGGAGGGCCAAGGCGCTGATCCACTTACCGGGGGGCCCGGGGGACCCTTCGGACCTCGGTCACCCTGGAGGACGGGAGGAAAGGGAGAGCAGTCCGTGAGAGGGGGGCGCTGGGGACCCCTCCGGGAGAACCCCTCACGAATCGGGGACGGGGACGGGCTAAACGGTGCTGGTCCGTGACCAACCGGGGCCACAGGACACGTGACCTCCTCCCTCCGAAATTCCCAGGCTTCCAGGCTCACCCACATCCCATCCCGCCTTTGGGTGGGGGGCTCCGGGCGCTCTCAAAGAACCCACCCGAGCCGCTGGGGGAAGGTGACACTTACGTCGATGCCGTCGATGCCCGGGACTCCAGGGGGGCCTGGCGGCCCCGGAGGACCCTGCTCACCCGGGGGGCCCCTCTGACAAGAGAGCGCACACGGGTTAGTGGAGTACGTGGGGCAACGACGCGAAACTGGGCACCAGGGCCCGAGGCCCCCAGCGCGGCCCAGTAAAGACACTGCCCTGCAGAGGCCGGGGTTTGAACCCAGCATAACACGCGGGGATCGAACTTCCAAGGGAACTTCTTCCCCTCCTCAAGGCTCTCAGTGAGGCTGACAGTGAGGTTAGAGCACAACCCAGGCCCCCAGGGTGGAGTCCTCACGTCTACAGAGCACTCAACCGAAGGGGGCTTGTGAGGAAGAGGGGGCCTCTTCCTCGAGGGACTCGATCTTGAAGATGGTGGTCACTGAATAAATACCTCGATTTAATCGGTGATTGCGGGTCAGTGTTTTGGCCAAAGTTGAACAGGTGGGAGCGGAGGCGCGCCCGCCCAGATCAACCACAGTGTCATTCTGTAGACCTTCCTGTGCTCAGGAGAAAGCTGGGGGAATCTTCTCAGGGACAGACAAGGGAGGATGGGGCGGAGAAGCGGTGAGACCCAGCGAGCGCCTGGCCTCCTTTCAGATCCGCCTGCAGCGATCCTCTTGCAGGAGGTCTGGGCACCTCGCTTCAGAAACACCCTAAATTTCAGGCTGACCCTAGGGGGTGACCCCTTTTATCGGCTGCAAGCAGCTCAGCTTTGATGGTGTTAGAGGGAAGGCTGGCCTCTGAAATAGTTTGCACACCTTGCTTAGGGAATGGGAGATTTTTTTTCTCTCTCTCTCTCTCTCTTCTAAATTTGAAAAAAGAAAGAAAGAAAAAAGCTTCTTTCATCAAGGAAAACTTGGTTTTTCTAAACTCCGGTGACCAGACAGGTTACAATGGGGTCTTTGTAAGTGAAACCTCAAACGGCTCTGGCTCCCCTGCTCCCGAGGGGTCCTGTCCTGGGCGGAGGGAGGAGACGCCGAGCCTTCGGGAAGCTGCCGAAATTTCGAGGCGAGTCCGGGCCGCGGGTCCACCCCGACCGGCAGGTACAGCGGGAGGGATGCAAAGTTTGCTGGAACCCCGCCTACTCCCGCCGGGCTGCCCTGGACTGCGCCAGGAGGGGGGAGGGGAGGGGGAGGAGAGGGGGAGGGGAATGGGGAGGGGAAGGTGAGGAGAGGGGAGGGGAAGGGGAGGAGAGGGGAGGGGAGGGGAGGGGGAGGGGAGGAGGGGGGAGGGGAACGGGGGAGGAGCAGTCAGGCTGAAAATTAAACCCCGGCCTCCAGCCTCCGCCGGCCTCCACCGCCTGAGCCTGCAGTATGGGGGCCCGGTGGGCGAGGGGGCGCCCTTTCCGGGACCGTAGGGGTCACCTAGGGCCCCCGCCTCCCACCGTGCTCGCCGCAGGATGCGCGGGGCCCGGCAGCCCACAGGATGCTCGGCACCTTCCCCGCGGCTCCCCCGACGGCTGCGCCCCCTGGCTTACCAGGTCGGTGGTCTGGCTGGGCTGGAGAAGAAAAGATGGGGAGACAGTGGGAAGGCGTCCCCCTAAACCCGCGCGCAACTTACTTGAGCCGCGCACAGGCAGAGCCCCGACAGCAGCAGTCCCAGCCCGAGGGCCCCGCGGGCCCGCGCCGTCCAGGCCATCCCCGCCGCGCGCCGCTAATCCCCGGGCCCGCCCTCCACGCGCGCACGGTTGCACTTGTCCCCACAAAGAGCGCCCCCAGACAGAGAGGCGTAAGTTCCTCCTGTTTGCGAGTGGCCCCAGAGAGGGTCCTGGGGATTGGAGGAGAGCTTGCGGGGCCGGGAGGACGGATAGAATGACAACAGTCCCTTTTAACCCCTTCCCCGCTGCCGCTCAGGCCGGTTCTGCCCGCGCCCCTCCCGCCCCAGGGCAGCATCCTGCTGTCCTAGGAGCCAAGGCGATGGCCTGCGTGCCACTGAGGGCTGCGACCGGCAGTGTTCTTGCGGAGATGTTTGCGAGGGGGGGGGGGGGGGTGGGTCGTAAGCCACCCAAGGTAGAAACAGACACCCCCGCCCCAAGGTGGTTTCTACCCGCCCAGCTGTGGGTGGGACCGGGGCTTCCTTACTGTCTATCTGGTCTGGGCTGCAAAGCCTGGATTCTTTAGGGAAAGAGAGTGGGGAGGGGGGATTTTGTGGAGGTGGCGGGAGCTACGCTGGGTGGAAGTGGCCTTTGCAGGTGGTCCAGGGACTCACGGTTACCCTGGTTGGCAGCTCGTGGCAAGTTTCTCTCCTGGGTCGCAGTGGGTCACAATGGATTAGCATCCACTGAAGTTCAAACTGGGGAAAGACAGCAGCCAGTTCAGGTCTTTTTGGAGCACAGAAGTAGGTCGTTTAAAAAGGAGATGAGTTTGTAAGTGTGGTCCAATTGTCAAGTGTCTGGTCACCAACTTGAACTGGTTGATCTCAGCGGACCAGGACTCTTGTTCCTGAATACCATTTTTTTCCAATGGAAACGGGCTGCAAACCCTTCCCACTTTTCTCCTATCATTGGATGTAGATGACTTTAGCTCTGCATTGCTCCAGCACAGCCCTAGGCAGGAAACCCACCACTGGCACTGACTTTCTATTTCTGTCCTCACCACAACGTTCAAGAGGTAGATTCTGTTAAAATGAGTCTCAGAGAGAACAGGAAACTGTCCTAGGCACAAGCCAATAAGTGTCAGAGTCTGGATGGGATCCCAGAGGACATATGCACTAACACTTCACACGGGAAAAGACTAGAAACAGAGGCGGCAAAAGAGGCGGAACCAGGAATAAAGTAGAGAAAGGAAAATTGGGTCCTGGGAGAGTATGCGCGCTAGACATTTGCCACGGAGTGTCACAGCTTAAAATGGAAATAGGAAGGTCTGGAAGTGGAGGGAATGAGAGAAATTTAGGACTCAGGAAAAAACAAGATAATAAAAAATATTTCAGTTTAACTAATTCACTGGTTGAAGAGATATAATATTCCTAGACAATTGAAAGTCAGGTGTGTCTTGACAACTTCTTACCTTTTAGCAGGTGTTAAGGGAGAAAGAAGAGCTGAACAGGAGAGAAATAGAATGAAGGAAGAGTGGCCAGGTCTGAATCTGAAAGCCTCAGGTGAGAAGGTAAAAAAAAAAAAAAAAAAAAAAAAAGGTGTGCCACCACGTGCCACTCTGGCCTCTCTTCAATGGGGAAGTTCCTTGCCAGGCATTTCTATTTGGATCCATGTTTCTTGGTCAGTTGATTCTCCTGGCATTATGCAAATGTCCAGTTCCCAAATCTAAACATAATGTCATTTAAATATAAGGTAACTTAACATAAGGTAATCTCTTTTCTTTCATCCAATGGTGATTTGCACTCCATGCCTCCTGCCAAATTGACTCCATCTACTGGATCTAGAATTAAGTTAGACACATTTTTCCCATTGTTACAGAAGCATCCAGAGTTGAAGTTACTGGATGGAAGATCAAAGTTGGAAGGAATGAAAGATGAAGTCCTTTCCTTCTCCCCACAGAGGAAGGGAAAGTTAACCAAAAGGAGGTTTTACATTTTATAAAGGGGTGAAAATAAGACATCAAGCTTTGACATTCCTGCATTGGTGCCCCTTCTCACATGATGCTAACTGCCCTGGAATTCTCCTCTTGCTCCATTTTTCTTGTTTCCCTCAACCCTACTATGCCTTTTCTCCAGAAAATGTGGACACTGGAAAAACGAATTAAGTGGGATGAAAAGAAAGTGAGCAGCTAAATCAAGACATATTTTAGGATGGAAAGTTATCTACAAATTGTATGAAAACTATGCTGATCTGTGTGTTCTTGGTGTGAATTATTTAACAACAGCATATTGACATCCTACAAAAGAACTGCTTTCCAAACCACACAATAGCTTGCAGATAAGGACATCACTTTAATCAAACACTTTGTTTTTCATCAGAATAGTCTTGTTTGCTTGGGAGGGATTTTATCTTGGTTCTGTTCCAACCTGCAGAGGAAATTGTAAAAGGAAGATGAAAGAATGGAACAACCTTTTCCTTAATGACTACTAAATACCTGGCATGCCCCCAACATCTCTTGGAGGCCAGTCACACATGGGTAAAGGGGCTCAGAGGGGTTAAATCATTTGCCAGGTCACACAGCTAGTAAACATCAGAGCTGGCATTCCAAATGTTCCTGACTCTAAAATAAGGACTTTTTCTGCCATCTCAGTCAGCCTCCTTGGAGAACGCAACATCTCTCCAGAATGAATCATGATTTTCTAAGCAGGTAACCCACGCATGTGGTGATTGAACATTTGTATTAAAGATGAATAGAAAAGAAGACAGACCTAGAAATTAAAACTGCATAAACTTACTTCCTACATATACTAGAAAACTTCAGAACTAGACTAATAAATTTTCATAAGAATTCAACTTACCCTACTTGCATGCTTGTTATAGAAACAGATCCAGAAGCAAAATTTCTACTGTTCCTCCCAAAACTGGCAGCTGTTTCTATATGCAGTTACACATTCATATGTATGACAAAATATCACATAGGAAATGTGATTTTTTTTCCTCAATGACCAGATAAAAGTTTTACCAGAATAAGAAAAAGTGTCTCCCCCTCCCTAACTCTCAAAATAAAAGAGACCACTCATACAATGTTATTCACTAAGTCATTTGTGAATTGATATCAAACTAGGCATGCATTGTATGTGGGTGATTCTTTGATTCTCAAAAATAATCCATACCTTAACCGCCTTGAGAAATTTTAATTATATGGCTAACCAGGAAACCTATATCCTTTATTTAGATAGTTCATTAAAGTTACTTATTGCAAATGCAAAGTAATTCATTAAGCTATTTTCTCAAAAATGTAATTCTGTCTGGATAAATGGGAACACCTGTGTAAGTACGCACGATGCAGTTGTGGTGCAGGATAAGGGGGAATGGAATGGAATTCACCTGTGAATACAGGCTGGGTTGTGACAGAGTGTCACCCAGATCAGAGGTTTCTGAACACATCTGTGCTTCCACATAAACACCACCTATGCACTAATAATCATCTATACAACAACCGTTTGGGGGCATACAATATGAATTCCAATTTCCATGCTAATTATTTTGAAGAAAGATTGGCAGAGTTCCCTGGTAAAAGTCACTCTCGTTATACATCTAAAATGCTGATTTCCACACATCTCTCATTTTCATACCTGGAATCATTCTTCACTTTGAATACCCATGGACAAAACATATGTGACTAATGTTTTAATTTAGTCTGTCAGCAAACATTTTTCAAGTCCCAATATAAGCGAAGCACTAAGGAAATATTCTACAGGAACCAGATATTCTCCTCCCCATAATGGGCTTACAGGATGTGACACGAAAAAAAAATACAAGTAGAGAAATAAAAAGTAAAAAGTTTTTTTTTTTTAATCTGTTAAGCAGAACATAAAAGGCCCTAGGACAATCCATATTTCTCAACGTAAAATACCTCTGCATTGTTTCAAGGCAAACTGAGTTGTGTGAGTATAAGTTGTCTTACATCTGCCTAGATTCATCATTATCCAATTCTTTTCAATAGGACTCTAAAGTATAATTCTATCCCCTAAGCTAGAGTAGGGTCCAGCTGACAACACATTAAACCAAGGAATTTTGGCCCCAACTCTCTACTCTTTTAATAGGGCTAGAGATTTCTACTTACTTTGCTAGGTTATTGACAAATATTAATAAGGTACTTAAGCCATTCAGAAGAACTAAACAAAAACTAATAGCAGACAACTACCTTTTCCTCCAAGAGAGAATTTTAATGACAAACTATGGAACTTGACTCTATATTAAGGAGAATGGCACAAGGCTTAATTTTTTGCAAACTGAATTATGATTAAATTTTATATACGTTGCCTAAAAACTAGCTCTTCAAAGATAGATTCTTTGATAGGAGAGGTGATTCATTAAGCTTTTTGTCTAGTCAGTAGCAACAAAGATTTAAAGAAATACTTGAATTCACAGATCTCATGCTTCTTTTCAGTTTATGATAATATGTTGTTTTCTACCATCATAAGGGACCTCCTCTAGGTGAAGCTTCCTGGTAGCTGAGCAGGAGGCTCTGAGCTGCAACAAAATCAGAAATTCCCCTAACTTTGTGTAGACTAGGCCATGCAGTTCCAGACTTAGTGCTAAGAATGTGGTTAAATATGAGTGGGCAACACTCATCCAAATCACACCAAAGGCAGAGGCAGAATGGTGAAAGGGGAAAGCAGTGGACTTGGAGTTAACAGACTGGCAACTAGTCATTTACTCATGTTTTAAGTCAGCATATCTTTATAGAGCACATTCATGTGCTTCAAGAAAGACAGTATGGAAGACACAAAAATGTTTAGTGTATAGGACAGTATCTAAGCTGAAAAATGTTTTTGAAAATAAATACGACAGCAGTTGAGATGAGAAAGATATATTTCTGGCTAAGGTCATCAACAAGGGGATCATATAACATGGAATACATAAGGAGGGACCTGAAGGCATTTAAGGTTTTCATAAGCAGAGATGGGGAGGTTGAAGGATAGAGTTCTGAAGAGAGAAGGTGACAATAACACCAACAAATTGAACCTAGAATAAATGAACAAGTTTCCAGAAACATACAGACTGACAAAACCAGGTCAAGAAGAAACAGATAATTTGAACAAACTGATCACTAGAAGTGAAATAGAATTTGTAATTTTAAAAAAATCTTTACAAACAAAAGTCCAGGACCAGATGTCTTCACTGGGGAATTCTACCAAACATACAAAGAAGAACTTATACCTATCCTTCTCAAACTATTCCCAAAAATTGAAGAGGGGGGAACACTCCCAAATTCATTCTATGAGGCCACCATCACCCTGATACCAAAACCAGACAAAGACACTACGAAAAAAGAAAATTACAGGCCAATATCTTTGATGAATATAGATGCAAAAATCCTCAACAAAATAATTAACAAACCAAATCCAACAATACATAAAAAGAATCAGACACCATGATCAAGTTGGAGTCATTCCAGTGTCACAAGGATGGTTCAACATACACAAATCAATCAATGTGATACACTACATTAAGAAAACAAAGGATAAAAATCACACGATCATCTCAACAGATGCAGAAAAAGCACTTGACAAAATTCAGCATCCATTCATGATAAAAATGCTCACCAAGCTGGGTATAGAGGGAACATATCTCAACATAATAAAGGCCATTTATGACAAACCACAGCCAACATAATGCTCAACAGTGAAAAGCTGAAAGCCTTCCTGCTAAATTCAGGAGCAAGACGAGGATGTCCACTCTTGCCACTTTTATTCAACATAGTATTGTAAGTCCTAGCCACAGCAATCAAACAAGAAAAAGAAATAAAGCGTATCTAATTTGGAAGGGAAGAGGTAAAACTGTCACTATTTGCAGAGGACATGATACTCTGTATAGAGAACCATAAAGTCTCTACACAAAACTATTAGAACTAATAAATGAATTCAGCAATGTAGCAGGATACAAGATTAATATACAGAAATCTGTTGTGTTTCTTTACATTAATAATGAAATATCAGAAAGAGAAAAAAAATCCTGTTTAAAATTGCATCAAAAGAATAAAATATCTAAGAATAAACTTAACCAAGAAGGTGAAAGATCTATACTCTGAAAACTATGAAACATTGATGAAGGAAATTGAAGATGATACAAAGAAATGGAAAGACATCCCATGCTCTTGGATTGGGAGAATTGATATTGTTAAAATGGCCATAATACCCAAAGCAATCTACATATTTAATGCAATCCCTATCAAAACACCCATCACATTTTTCACAGCACTAAAACAAATAATCCTAAAATTTATATGGAACCATTAAAGACACAGAATTGCCAAGTCAGTCTTGAGAAAAAAGAACAAAGTTGGAGATATAACCCTTCCAGACTTCAGACTATACTACAAAGCTACAGTAATCAAAACAGTGTGGTACAGTATCAGCACAAAAACAGACACATAGATCAATGGAACAGAATAGAGAGCCCAGAAATAAAACAATTAATGGTCAGTTAATCTATGACAAGGAAAGCAAGAATATACAGTGGAGAAAAGACAGTCTCTTCAACAAGTGGTGCTGGGGAAGCTGGACAGCTACATGTAAATCAGTGAAATTAGAACACACCCTCACACCATACACAAAAATAGACTCAGAATGGCTTAAAGACCTAAATATAAGGCATGATACCATGAAGCTCCTAGAAGAGAACATAGGCAAAACATTCTTTGACATAAATCATAACAGTATTTTCTTAGAACAGTCTCCCAAGGCAAAAGAAATAAAAGCAAAAATAAACAAATGGGACCTAATCAAACTTAAAACCTTTTGTACAGCAAAGGAAACCATCAACAAAACAAAAAGACAACCTACAGAATGGGAAACAACATTGTCAAAGAATGCAAATGACAAGGGATTGATATCCAAAATATACAAACAGTTCATATAACTCAATACAGTATGGAAAAAACAAACAATGCAATTGAAAAATGGGCAGAAGACCTAAATAGGCATTTTTCCAAAGAAGACATACAGATGGCCAATAAGCACATGAAAAGAAGCTCAATATCACTAATTATTCGAGGAAATGCAAATCAAAACTACAATGAGCTATCACTTCACACTGGTCAGAATGGCTACCATCAAAAAGTCTACAAGTAATATATGCTGGAGAGGGTGTGGAGAAAAGGGAACCCTCCTACACTGTTGGTGGGAATGTAAACTGATGCAACCACTAGGGAAAACAGTATGGAGGTTCCTTTAAAAAACAAAAATAAAACCTACCATATGATCCAGTGATCCCACTCCTGGGTATATATCCAGAAAAAAATGAAAACCCTAATTTGAGAAAACACATGCACCCCAATGTTCCTAGCAGCACTGTTTACAATAGCCAAGACATGGAAGCAACCCTAATGTCCATCAACAGATGACTAGACAAAGAAGATATGGTACATATATACAATGGAATATCACTCAGTCTTTAAAAAAATGAAATTTTGCCATTTGCAGCAACATGGATGGACCTAGAGATTGTCATACTAACTGAAGTTAGCCAGACAGAGACAGAAAAATATATATTATATGACATAACTCTTATGTGGAATCTAAAAAATAATACAATGAAGCTATATATAGAACAGAAACAGACTCAAAGACATAGAAAACAAACTTATGATTACCAAAGGGGAGAAGGAGGAAAGGAGGCACAAATTAGGAGTATGGGATTAACAGATACAAACTACTATACATAAAATAGATAAGCAACAAGGATTTACTGTATAGCACAGGGAACTATACCCAATATCTTACAATAACCTATAATGGAATATAATCTGAAAAAAGACTGAATCATCATTACGCTGTACACCTGAAACTAATGCAATATTGCAAGTCAACTATACTTCCAAAAAAAAAAAAGATCTCCTCTTAAGATGCTCCTAAATGCTCTGTCCTTATCTCCCCCTCCAACATACTGTCAAAACTCAGCCAAAGAGATGCTTTAAAAAGAAGAGAGCATGTTGTTTATCTAGCCCAACTATCTGATAGCTTTCTATCTCACACATGGCAGGAAAGCCAGCGCACTGACAGTGTCTCTCACCTTCACATCATGGTCCCTCCCCAGCCTCAGAGCCTGCTTCTCTCCGTCTCATCCCAGCTACACTGGTCTCCATGCTTTCCTCAAAGACAGCCGACAACACTAACACAGTCCCTTTAACTCACTCTCTCTTTGTGGAATCCTCCTCCCCCAGATAGTATATACTTGCTAATTCCCCCGACTCCTTCATGTTTTTGTTTTTGTTTTTTTTTCCAAGGAGGCTCTCTCTCCAGGCACTCCAACTGTCTTCTTTTTTCTCTACAGCAGTTATGACCACCTGGCATACTATAAACGTATTCATTTACTCATCTGTGTCCATCGCCTCTCCCTAGAAGGAATGTAAGCCCCACTGCAGCTTTAATTTCTGCCTATAACTTAGCAGATGTTTAGTAAATAGTTACTGAGTGTTAATAAATGAATACATAGAAATGGATAAGAAATATAATGAAGAAAGTATTGATAGTATTTGTCTTCTTGTTTGATTACAACTTAGGGCAAGCCCCTTCCCCTGTCTGGGCTTTAATTTCTTCATGTATAAACTGAGAGGTTGGAACTACATAGACGTAAGTTCCTATAGCTCTGAAAGCCCATGACTCTATGGACACCATGTTGTAACCAAAGAAACTAACCATACAGAAATTAACGTGAAGAGAAGGAAAAATGCCATTGAATGAATCTCTTGCTTTCTAGTCACCCAGTCTACATAACAAAGATTTCTTTATGATCTTAGTCTGTATACATTTTAGGAAAAATAGAATACTAATAACAATGATTTTTTTTTTCCATTGCAACAGTCTGGGCACAGCTGAGGCCAATAAAAGTTTTCATACATTCAATTTTCCATTAAAAGCAAGTTTGGCCGTCATTTAGTTTTCACTCTGGTTGTCCTTAGCACCTTCCCCCATCATGGCTCCTCCTGTGATAGCAGCTCTATTTTCTGTGCTCTTCTTGTTTTATTGCCACCTAGTGCAAGATCCAGCAGATGTAGCAAGCTAGGTTTTATCTCTGAAAGACTGACAGTCAACGTTCAAAAATAACCTGATCAAATCACGCCAAAGTGTTATAAAAAGTATTTTCTATGGATATGTACAGATAACACTACCATTTCTTTCATATTTATTTAATACTTCCAAGTGAAAGAGTATTTGTAAAAAGCACTTGTCAAAAGCAATGTAATAAGCAAACAATAGTTTAGATATTTCGCACAGTAGATATGCATTTCTTAAATCACTGAAAACATAACTTTCCTATAATATTTCTCAAATACCCGAAATAATATTAATCACAACCTCATAATTTATCTTTCCCGTTATCATTCATGAAACTTTCTTTGTACACTGGGAAGTTAGTATGACTTAATTCTGTGGGATAGAGAGAAAGACATAACTTCTCCATCCTGGGTTTTGCTGGTTCTTTCTATAATATTTGCTCTCACATTTTCTCTGAATTTAACAAAAATAACATAGAGCAACACAGTTGAAATATAATTTTTAAAAGCATTATATCTGTCTGATTAATCATGTTCTGCCTTGGTTTATTCAGAATATGCATAGGTAAAAAGATAAAGGGTTTTCCTCTTGCACTGTTGGTGGGAATGTAAATTGATACAGTCACTGTGGAGAACAGTATGGAGGTTCCTTAAAAAACTAAAAATAGAATTACTGTATGACCCAGCAATCCCACTACTGGGCATATACCCAGAGAAAACCATAATTCAAAAAGACACATGCACCCCAATGTTCATTGCAGCACTGTTTACAATAGCCAGGACATGGAAGCAACCTAAATGCTAATTGACAGACAAACGGATAAAGAAGATGCGGTACATATATACAATGGAATATTACTCAGCCATAAAAAGGAATGAAATTGGGTCATTTGTAGAGACATGGATGGACCTAGAGACTGTCATACAGAGTGAAGTAAGTCAGAAAGAGAAAAACAAATATCGTATATTAACACATATATGTGGAATCTAGAAAAATGGTACAGATGAACCAGTTTGCAAGGCAGAAATAGAGACAGATGTAGAGAACAAATGTATGGACACCAAGGGGGGAAAGCGGGGGTGGCGGTGGTGGGATGAATTGGGAGATTGGGATTGACATGTGTACACTAATACGTATAAAACAGATAACTAATAAGAACCTACTGTATAAAAATATAAAATAAAACAAAATTCAAATGTAAAAAAAAAAGATAAAGGGTTTGAATCATGTATTTGTAAAGCCATATATGCTTTCATCCTCCCTCAAACAAGCCCAAACCCCTAGCGTACATCCCTGAAAAGGTAGAAGGGCTAACTTTGTTTTCTAATGGAGCTGTACCAAATAACTCTCCTGGGCAACCACGTTGCCAGCAAACAATAAAGAACCTGCCATAAAATAACGTTTTTATGGTATACTGCCAAGAAACTGAGCTTTGCCGTGGAATAAATGGCACCAGCCTAAAATACGGGCACAAAGGCAAATAGAAAATATGGAATTTATTGCTTTGAAATCAAGCTATGTATTATAGCAGTACTTTGGGGAAAATATAAATACTCTGAGCCCACTAAATAACCACGAATGATGCGAAGGTGTTTGAGTTGTACAGCAGGGGAGCAGCTGTTCTGCAAGTCTTATGTAAACCTCTTGAAATTGGTTTCCTTTTCCAATTTAGAAAAGGGAAAGAGACAAAAGATGAGCTAGATCGGGAGAAATCACAAACAAGCACAATATAAATGAGTCTCTTAGTGTTAGTGCGCCATCAAATGTTGTTTTCCACTGCATCTTTATTATGCAGTTCCTAGGGTTACCTTTTGACATCTGTTAATACCTTTATAAGGGGTGTTTGCTTTACTAAAGAAAAGCAAGTGCTGATCCTGAAAAAAGTATTTAATTAATGTGGAGTGTCAAAGATTAGAATGAATCTGAGTTCATGAAGAAAAATAGAAAAATACACTGTTACTTGTTGCTTTCATGCTAGCAGCACATTTCATTTCAATCTAAAATTTCTCACAAGTAATACTGAATACTTGCTGTCTCCAAATCAAGAGAAAAGTGCCCTATCAGTATACGTCTTCTACCACTCAGAATACACAGATTCCACTGTTCACCACTCTGTAAGTCTTCCTAGAGACAGTCACTTCAGTAATTGATGGCAACTTGAGATTTCAGCCAAAGTGAGATCATAGGCCACAAAATAAAAACAAAGGCGTAGGGACAACTCGTGGGCATTTGGGTTCGTCTGGGGACTTGTATGAGTACTTGACTATTCTTAGTCTAGAAAAGTAAGGAGCCGTGTCGGAAAACTAATAAAGCTAGAAAAGGGAAGAATTCACAGACATGGGAATTCCCACATGAGAGTTCCTTTTCCTAGAACACTGGACTTTATCTTCTCCTGGGTAACTCTCCTCTCCTCCTAGGATTCCTCTCAAAGACCACCTCCCACAGGAAACCTCCTTGGATTTCACTCCCATGCCTCCCTGCCCCCATCTGAGTGAGGAGCCTTTTCCCTGTGCCTCCCTCCACTTTCCTGGTCCTTATCGTGTTATATTGTCATCGTTTACTTATCTCAACCACTCACCCTCCCAGGAACTGGGAGAACAAGACCTGTGACTTGTTTAATTCTGTACACCCAGTATAGAGGCAAAAACTGAAAGCTCACTGGGGATTTCCCTGGCTGTCTGGTGGTTAAGACTCTGCCCTCCCAATGCAGGGGGCACGGGTTTGATCCCTGGCTGGGGAACTAAGATCCCACATGCCTTGTGGTGCAGCCAGAAAGTAAATAAAAAACAAAAGCAAAAACAAAATCTCACTAAATGAATAACAAGTAGGACCAATGTCTGAGGACATGTTTTATACTGCACAGTTTTCCTTCTTTTAAAAAAATTTATTTTATTTGTCCTGCAAAGTAAATTCTGAAAAATCTACGCAAATCACAAATACCTTCCAAAATGAGAATGATGAGATCCTTTATAAGAAAAGATATGTGGTTATTACATATGTTTCTATTTTTCTCAACGGAAAGTTAGTTGGCATAGACAAAATGAGGTAGATTAGAAATTTTATGCCTAACACTGCTTCTTACAAGCCAAGAAACCTACGTGAAGCCATGTCTTCAACTGAAAAATAGAGATAATCCAATCTGTGCTTGCTCTCTTATGAAATTGTTGGAAGGATAAAGTAAGTTAATGGAAATAAAAGTATTTTTAAAACTTTACATTGGTATATTAGGGGTATTAAGATGCTAAAAATCATAAATGGGATTTAATTACATAGAGTTTTCTACTTCTTTGTCTTATACAGGGTAAAAATTGAGGAATATGTTTTGGTGACAAGTTTGAGTTTGACATTGTCACAGTCTGTCCTTGGACATAAGTGGGATATTTTTGGACCTATAACCTTGATCTATTTTAGTTATTGTTGCCACCACCAACCACATCATCAAATACGGAACTTTAATGACACCTTAGACTCAAGTCTCTTTTGTGTTTCCTTGTGGTAGAGTCAGAATTCAGTACAAAAGAAAAAAATCGTTCATGCCTGTTCCAAATACTTTTAACATGGACAGTGTGCTGACTTTGAAAAGCTCCTTGGTGGAACAAAAGTGAAATGTAACACCAGCTGCCGGCACCTTAGTTGCATTCCTGCACACGGCAGAATAAAATCAAAGATAACTGGTCCCAACTGGTCTCCACTGTGATGTGAGACTACACTTGGCAGACAACCTACAGTCAGCTGTAACATGATTGGCTAGACTATAATATAACGAAGTAATACTGAGAATTTACTGCTTTGGCCATCAGTCAACTTAATAACATCTTAGCATGCAGAATTCAGAATTATAATGACTTGAAATGTTTTTCAAGAGCAATGAGTTAGTAAATCCATTATACAAGTACTTGACCGGGATTCATCACAGTGAGGACATACCCTAAGGTCTCCTTCCCTCACCTATGGTCCAGAAGTGACACAGACATGGCAGAGGTTGTGTTGTCTGAAAGCCACCCCAGTGCCATTGCAAAGATCTTGCTGCACAAAATTTCAAGATGGCACAACGATGGTCCCACTGGCTTTCTAACCCAGCCACTTGAGGTGTGATAACTCATTATTTGGAGACATACTTTCTCAAGTGTCTACAAGTCAGAGCAGTAATGTGGCAGTTACAAATTACTTCCTGTCCATCACAGAATATAGAAATTTCACGCTATCCTTCACACTAACCACACTTCTTCCCTTGAAAATAAGTTATTTGAACAATTCCATTACTGAGATGCCCGATAACCTTTCTTTCTTTGGATGAGTGCACAGGAACCATTCAAACTCATTGTGTCACCTCTGCTACACTCCATGATATGAGTTCTGTGACTACAATTTAACAGTTCTGTATGAGAGAGAGAAGTGGGGGGGTGGGAATCAATAGTTTATTTATTGAGCTCTAAATTCTTTTGTTTTTTCCAGCAGATCACTTGCCTGTAAGATATAGTTTTTAAACTCCCGTAACTATATTATGAAATATCCTTTTACAGGATAGCTCAGTGAAAGTTTAACGATTCAAAATGATAGAACTATATGGTACTAGTTGACACAATTATTGTGTCATCATATAATTCCTTACCTTTATATCCATGGGTCTCTACAGCAAAACCACGAACAGAGCTCTAAAATCCTTTACTTTCATAATATGTCATGCGAGAGCTACTTCTAAATAAAGAAATATTGTGCCGTCTACATGATTTTCATTCTTGTGGGTCAGATACCATACAGCTTCCTAACCTTGCCTCTCACCTGCCCTCACCACCCCCCCCTCACACACACGCACTCACATTTTCACATACACATTTCGTCCAAAGCAGCCAGGCTCCAGATCTTTGAATGTGCCTACTTACTCTCTAACTTCTTTTTCATTTAATGCTCTTTCTCTCAGCTAGAATATACTTTCTCCTCTTTTTACCGATTCAAATCCTTCCATTTCAAGGTTTCATTGCTTCTGAGAAACATGGAATTCTTGACTAACTGAATCCACCACTCATCTTAACCTTACTTTGAGTATGCTCATTGGTTATTTATAAGCAATATGTACCACACAAGTATGGGTTTCTTTCAAGTTGCCTCAAAGGATTCTGGGTGCTCCAGGTGGGCATGTAGCATCTCCCAAGTAGACCTCAAGCTCCTCAGGATGAGGAACCATCTACTCAACTTGCTCTGATTCCCCATTCCATCTGGCAAGTGTTCTGCTCAAAAGAGACACTGAAGGCATTTTGCAAAACTGCTTGAATGACTTTTAAAGATGAATAACTGTCCATTGTTTAAGATATTCGGATGATTTTTAAAGATGTCTGAGGTATTAATTTTCACCAATCTGGGTTTGCTTTAATCTCCCATAGTGTACGGTTGTATACTTACCGGAACAGAGACTTGAGGATTATCCACAAGTTTTCCCAGCACAGCAAAGCCATCGACATCGATTTGGCCTCTTGGCTTTATAGGTAAGGACTCGATCCTGTTGCAGTCAACAAAAAGAGTCGCACTGCTCCTTTCCACGCCAATCATGATCTTATGCCACTGGGAATCAAACAAGGAGGGCAAATTCGAAAAGGTCACAGTTTGGAGACTTCCGTCCAGTCCCTTGTATGAAAATGCAACAGATTTTGTTTGGCCATTAATCTTCATGCCAACTTGCTCCTTCCCCAAGGAATCTTGAATCTGCCAAATGCTCCAGTTCTTTTCAAGTGTGCTTCCAGTCATCCGAAAAGTGGTTAGAAAGGAGTATTCTTCAGGCAGCCCACTGGGATATAATTGCCTGAGTAAAATTTTAAGACAGTAAATATAAACCTTGTTTTCTGTACCCAAGCATATTACCATAATTCCTAATTATGCTGTTTTAGATTTTAGACCTACAGAAAGGCTCCAGTATGAAAAACCATGTACAAGTTGTTCTTTCATGACTGTTCATAAAGACCTTCACTGAAGTTCATTCGTGTACATTAATGTTTCATCTTAAAATACACATTAAAAAAACCCCTCCCTCATAGCTAAGGAGTGTTCCCAAATGTCACATAATCCCAACAGTATTACTATTTATGCTACCTAAAGAGCTGCTATTCAGCAATTCCACCTCAAAAAACACATTCCGCCAAAACCACATTCTTGCAAAGTTCTGGGCAACATTCTTCCACAAATGAGAGAAGAGATCATTTGGAATCCAAATCAGCTCTACCAGTTTAGGACACCCTTTAATTAAAGCGGGTTCTTGAAATTTTATTTTAACGTAATATGTTAGGATTTTTTGTTATTTCCATAATTGCTTGGATTTTCCCCTCCCCAAGTATAACCTAGACTCATAAGTATTTTGAGAATCGGTCACTTGCAGACATGAGAAGCCCCTTCACGCTGAGCGTGTCTGTCTTTTCCAAGGACTTGAGTGTGTTAAAGTAGCAGCTGGTTGCTTGTCACTGGACATGTGACAAGGGCAAGGTGACCAGTTATTAATTCTCTACTCCAACCCAGTTTTTCCCCAATCTGGAAGTTAAATCTGTATCATGGCAACTTCCTTTACTGCTCTAAATGGCTGCATAATACTTCATTGTCCCTCCTGCATCCCCCATCTCTGCGGAGGTAGCCATCTGGAGCTGCACCAGCTACCTGGGTCTTCTGTTGAAGCCAAGAGGCTAAAAGCTGAAGACCGAACTTTAAAAAATCAGGACATAGTAAATGTAAACATCACCGTTACATCTTTACCTTCAAGGGCTTGAAGGTTGTTTCCTCCTACCTTCCTCCTTATAAGCATAGAAAAATTCCTAAGCAAAGGAGAAATCCTAGGAAAACTAGATGTCAATTAATTTTGTTTGAACAGTTATGGACCAGGATCCAAAGTCCCAAATAACCTTCCTTCAGGTCAAACTCCTGTTTTATAGCCCTCTTCTTGTGTAAAGAAGAAAAGGCAAGAAGAAATAGCTAAGTGGATACTGGTTTAATTTGTTACAAACTAATATGAATAACATAAAAATTCATTGTATTAGCATATGCACTGTGCCCGTTACATTAAAATATATTGTTGGGGTCGAAAAGTTCTAAACCAAAAATTTCCTCAGCCCCAAATGTTTAGCTGTCATAGTTAGCTGTCAATTATGTCAACAAATGTCATTGCTTTGTTAGTTTTATAAAAATAACAAAAATGTGAAAGCTTCATCTGAATATTCTTTTATCATCCAAGTACTTCTTTAGTCATTATTTTCTAATATGACTTTAGTTCTTATTTATAATACTGGGTGAATTCAATTTTCAGTTCATATTTTTAACTGATTGCTGGTGATGTTTATTATTCTTATTGCAAAGCTTTCAATTTGCTAAATATATTTTATGTCTGTCAAGTGTACAGGAGGTTTAAATATGTACATTTTAGAAGATTCAGTTTGGAACTAAAGAAGAAAAGAACGTATGCAAGAACTATTTACTATCCTATTTTCCCAGAAAAAGGATGTCTAGCATATCTATTTTGATATTTGTTTTTAATATAGCTTCTATTTGTCATATTTCCTTTGACTTTAGATTTCTCAGATTACACCTATTCCAGAAGTTCTTCTAAAGAAGAAACTAAGGTTCACTAATGACAGTATAAGACGTTGCCTACTTTAAATTAACATTGATATGTTAGTATTGATAATACTAGATCCATACACAATCCTTAAAATATTCATGCCCTTTGATCCAATACTTTTCATTTTGGAAACTTAAGAAAGTAATCACAAAATGGTGAAACAGCTTTATTTACAAAACATGTATTGCATCATTTGTAATAACAAAAAATTGGAAATAATGTAAATGTTCAACAAAATAGTAATTGTAAACAGTGAAAAAAAAGATATTGCCTACTGTGTAATTGTAAAACCTTATGGAAGTTTATACATTTCATTTAACCAACCTTGATTAATTTGGAGCTAGGAGATAACTTAAAAGTTTTATTCAATGGTGAAATTTGGCAAGTGTCCATTTAAATTATAAATTTTTTGATTATTCTTTCCAATCAATGACCTGAATTTAACTAGATACTTAAAGAGTTTTAGGGGGAGCCCAAGATAGTTATTGCTGAGGTGTGAGTTTTTCCAAGAAGGAAGATAATCCTAATATTTTATCTTCTCTTCCTTAAAGCATTAATTTTCTAGGCTTTTAAAAACCTATCTGTGTAAAAAATAATAATAATAAAAAAATTTAAAAAATAAAAATCTTATCTGTGTCACCTATATATTTGTTTAAAGATGTACTGAGCAAGGCTGCAGAATTTCATCAGTCTCTAGGAAAAACAAGTCTAGGTGTTTTGATCCTAGAAGTCACAGTAACTTCTCATGACTTCTTTGCAAAGACATTATGAGGTTAACAGAGGGATCTCTCCCAATTTGTGCTTCATCCAATCTCTCCTGCTAAGTGAACAAAGTGATTATGTTGAAGGTAGGATATGACAAAACGTCTTCATTTACTTCTGACTTGGTCATGTAATGCCAAAAACTTTTTTAAAATGGTAGGTGGTTGAGGTTGCTGGAAGAATAATTCATGATAAACATGTGGGGAAGCCAAGAGCACCCATCTCTCTTTCTCCATATATATGAGTATAATATGTGTTTGTGTGTCTATACAAATGTCATCAGGATTATCATGCTATTAATCTTTCGAACTAGGTTAATGCAGTAAGAGGGAAGAGGAGAATGGTAAGAGGAAAAACATGGTGGGAAGAGAAAATTCCTTTTAGTGTTCAAATTAATAAAATATATATGTGTGTCTGTTTATTTGTATACACCTAAGGCCATTTAAAAGTCCTCATAAGTTTAATTTATAGAACAGTCAGTCCCATTTTCTTTTTTGAACAACTGAGATTCTTTTCTGGCAACTATGCTCTACACATCGATAAGTAAACTTGACAGGATACATAATTTAAAAGAAGCTGAATCTATAAATGATTTATTTCATTATGTTACAATCTGCACAGAATACCTTAAAAGGAGAACCATAGGGTTTGAATAAAAGATAAGAAATCTTTGAACCTTGGAACATTTGTTTATAACCTTAACCCAAAGAAAAGCTAAGGATTGTTACTGCAAACAGACACAATATATTTGAAGTACAAGTTGAGATTGTGGCACTCTTATGCCTAAAAAAGAGAATATAAAGCACCAAAATTATGTGGCTCCTAATATTTTTTAAAAATTGAAAACATAAATAAGGATGAATCGTGACTCTATCACATTAGCTCCATATGCCATACTCTCCCTCCCAGAAAGATCCTGCTAATAGTTTCTTTCACTCTTTCGGAGCCTATATTCTCCTGCACAGATTCCCTTAAAAACCAAGACAGTCTACTGCATGCATGGTTTGAGAGCAGTTCTGGTCCCTGCCTTTCTTGAGTGAATAGGACTTGGAGGGCAGCTCGAAAAGAAAGAATCCACTAAGGTGAAAACACCCCCATCTACACTTCTCTCTTCTAGTGCTCTCCACCACTTACAATAAACATTTCACCAATACCCATGTACCAGGCTTTATTCGTCATCTCCGTGTATTAACATTTTCTCTTCATGGCAAACCAATGGCATCATTATTATTATTCCTAACTTTAAACTGAGGGAACAGAATCAAAGACAGTCTAAGCAACTTGCCCAAGGGACTCCACCTATCTCAGCCCTCTGGCTCTCCTCCTTCCTTTTTTACTTCTTTCTGCTACTCTCTTCTTCTATTCCTTCCTCCTTCTTTCTTCATATCTTAATAAGCCTTGCCAGTAAAACAAGAGCCTTTAGTCTTTGTGGGAGCAAGGAGTCAAGGAGTCAGAAAATACAGGACATTGGTAAAAATGTCCTGTGACATTTTTACCTGTGAAAACTATTTCGTGATCACTCTAGGCACTTAGAGAAAAACAACAACGAAGACGAGCAGGAGGTAGGAAGGCTTCATGGCCTCAAGTTTATCAACCTCTGAACTCAGAGTTAATGACAGTCCAGATTGTACCTTAAATTATAGAGAAGAAAGGTCAACCCTGAGGGTCTTGTGTCATGTTTAATTATTTTACTGAAGAAAGAAAAACCAAAGTATTCTAAAGCTTATTTAAGAACACATCTAGCACATGAAAAGAAAATATAAGAAAAAAGTCAATGGCTGCTATCATGCTTTTAATCTTTCCAAATGTGACTGGTTTCCAGGGTCAGTATGGGATAGTGGTTAGAAGCACAGCTTTGGAAATGATTCTGCCTGGGTTTCAATCCTCCCAGCACCTCCTAACCCTGTGGCCTTATGCAGGTAACAAACTTTCTGGCCTCAGTTTTCTCCTCCATGAAATGTGGATAATAATGTCCCCACCACAAAATTGTAATGAAGATGTTAATTGGTAAATCTGTAAAAAGAGCTTATACAGTACACTATTTTGTTTTATAAAATATAGTATGTTCAAAACATGAATTTCTATCTGCAATCTGGCAGTATATCAGAATATTCTAATTTTAACAAAATTTTCATTACTATAAACATTTAGAATTTCATGATATCCTTTTACTGCTCTTATAAATCATTATTTACCTTTACATCTTAATTTCTATCAAAGCCCTAATTTTCTCATTCATATACCAAAGGAATCTTAATTACATTTTTTACAGTGCCCTAAAACATTCAATCATCATCACCATCATCACATTTAAGGTTTTTAGGCGATATAAAACTGAAAACCCTGAAGCTCATTCCTAACAATGGCATGATTCAAAACTTACACATGCACTAAACCACCTCAGTTATAATAATTTAAAGAAGAAAAGGCTTAGTCCCAGAGAAGGAGATGCAGGATTTTTAAAGTATTATCACTATCATTGTTTCTGTTATCATTATTCTAGTTTTGCTTTTGTTTGGTCCCTGCCAGGAGCCAAGCACTAGATGTGTGGATCTATTTCAGCACCAGGATGCTTGAACAGCGCCATCGTGAGCCTTCTATCCACTCAGCGGTTTCTAGTTAAATTTATGGGCAGCTGCAAGAGCGAGGAGATATGGGGATATATGTATATGTATAGCTGATTCACTTTGTTATAAAGCAGAAACTAACACACCATTCTAAAGCAATTATACTCCAATAAAGATGTTTAAAAAAAATTTATGCTTAACCTCTGGCACTTTTCACAGAGGGTCCTTTCAGGCAAAACCAGACAAATTTTAGAAAAACAGAGAGCAAAGTAATAAGAACATGTCCTGAATCAATGTATAATAGTCTCAGTGATCCTTTTTTCCTGGAATGGAAAGTAAATTACACACTGAAAACATGAAGAGCATTCACATATTCAGGTACTAAAGGTAGGTAGGTAAATAAATTCCTTCATCTTTAAATAAAATCATGATCCAAGAAACACTGAGCAGGAGAAGACTCTCAACACTGATTAGATTTTCATTTTTTAAGTTGCGCTTGAGGCAGATAATTAGATCAAGTATTATTTTTACGTTACCTGGTTGGAATCCTGAAGTCTACCTGATCTCCCAGTTTGTAAGCTACTTGTAATGCAGTTGATCCCACTACCCTCTGGATAGTTCTTCTGGATGCTGCTTTGTCTATCTGGAACTGAGAAATCAAGTCAAACCCTACAGAAAGAGAACACAAAATAAAAGTCTAAAATTAGATTGGTTTCATTCCTTTCCACAACCTTCCCAAATAAAAGATGTATCAGGTAGGTTTATAGAAAGCATGCATTGCCAATAGGATACACTGATACTCACCTGGTAAATCATCTTGTCCAATCCTGACCTTTGGACAGAGTTCATTTTCACCATTAGAATTTGAATTAACAGGGAACCCTGCAAAAGAGATAACATGTCATCCTACCTCAATCCCTACAGGGATCATGGGGATATATCAATAATAATGAGCTGAGCAACTGTTTAAAGTACAAAGTTATACTAAACATACTAAACTATGCTATATTTACTTACAAGTAGTGTATTTGGCTTAACTCTATGACTCTATGACTATAATTTATTCATCTTCAACCCATCCTGGAAGTGAGGCAAGGCACAAAGTTGCTTTAATAATTTGTGTTGGGAAAATGTTCCCTTTGGGGAAGTTCAGAATTTGTTCTTTTTGGAACCAGAGCTGCATGATGTTCTGAATGGCACAGTGTCAGAAAACTGTTTGGAAAACTTCTGGTGGTTTGGGCTAGAAGATATTCCTTTAACACCACAAATTTTAGAAATCCTAAGAGAATCCAGAGCCAGTTCAATGGGACTTCTGAAAAGTGAAGTTCTTAAGAATCTTTGTCAAGTTGAGAATGTCTTAGGATTCATTAACCCTAAACAAAATATAGAGGATGCACTTAATTTCATAAATTTATTCTAAGAGATCAAATAAGCATCCCAACTAGACTATTACCAGCATCTTAGAATAAGGAAGAGTAACAAGAAGAAAAGAATTGTGAGAATTAAACCCTCAATCACAAGAAGGATGAGAAATCCTAGAATGAAATTGGGTGCTCCTTACACAAGTGAAAGGTTGTGGGGGGGGGGGACAGTTTTTTCAACAACACAGAAGGCTTCTTGTAACTGTCCAACCCCAGTGCCCTGCTGAGCCTCACCTGGTGACAGACATGTCCTAGATTTCAGAAAAAGCATTTTCCAGTTACACAGCTTTGGCCTGGCCATTTCAGTACATCAACCGTACTCTTTATATGTCCCCTGACCCCAGATTATTGGCTTCCATCCATCTATCCATCCATCATTACCAATCACCATCTGAGCCAGGTAGGCGCTGGGCAAGGCACTGGAGCATACAGATTAGGTTTCCTGCCCAGCTGCAATCACAGCCAGGACTTTTCCATATGCAACACTGAGCACGGAAAACAAGCTATAGAGCACACCCACGGCCAAGGCAGGGGTGAAGAAGTGAGGGTGTGAAGTGCCCTGGATGCCTCACTCAGCCACAGCCCTGCTTGATCCTTTCCAGAACGAGGAACATTTTGAAATCTAGAAACTGGTCCTTACTTGGGCGACGCTTGACAGTTGCGGATGCCCAAGGCCCCACAAAGCTGCATACAAAGAAGAGAGCTGGGATTTTCCTGAAGAGGAGAGAAGAAAAATGACTCAAACAGGAGTCCCTCCACATGGGGACTACTTCACTATTTTAAATATGGCACACCTGATGAATGCAGGTGACCGGCCCTCAGTCTAGTTTACTTTTTCCATTTTCTTTATTAAATCCGATTAAGAGATTTAATGAGTTCTCACATTTCTGTCTCACTTTCTCCATACATACCTGTCTCACTATTTCTACACCCATATCCTTGTCTCTGTTTTCATTTATCTCCCTTTTTCTGCATCTCCATTTGGGTGGCTGTCTCTTTCTCCCTCTTTCTCTGTCTCTCTCCTGTCTCTCATTTTTGCTCTTTTCTGTCTCACTCTGTCATCTATCTCTCTGTCTGTCTGCTCTCCCCTCTCCCCTCCCCTCCTCCCCTCCTACCACCACTGCAAAAACACAGACCTTGGGTTCCAAGGGTCCCCAGCCCCATCTCCCCACCACTCTTTTCTGCGTCAAGGTCTTACCAGAAGTTCTTCATTTTCCCAACTGCTTTTCCTTTGTTGCCAACAGTCCCAATGAAGAAGGGATTGTGGGGAGTCAGTGCTCCCCCAGGACCCCTTCAGTGCCACCCCAGGCCAGCCTTGGTCCCTCCTGCCCCTGTGAGGGCTTAAAGCAAAGGGAGTGAACCAGAGGCATCTGGTGACACTTTAAGCCAAAGCAGAGGGAAGGGGTGGGAAGAGGCCACCCTGTAAGGCCCGGCCTAGCCAGGGGTGTGTCCACAAAGCTAACAAGGTTACACTGAAGGAGGGACTAGCAAGGGAACGTTTGCTGAAAAGAAAAAAAAAAAAAATCAGGATGTGGAGAAATTCACCAGAAAAATCCAGGCAAGCTGCTATAGGAATACAGTGGAAGCTTTGAGAACTGCTCTAGGAATACACTGCAAGCTTTTGGAGGACAGGGGAAAAGAGGGGCTCCCTGGAAGACAGGGATGTGGGAATTCACAGGGGCCCTGGTGCCCAGCCAACCTAGGTTTGAATCCCGGTTTGTTCTGAAGCTCTTCAGCTGTTGTCCTCAGGCAAAGTAGTTAATCTGTCTGTAACTTAGTTGCCTTAACTGCAATACAAGTTGAACATAGTTACCCCAAACAATTGTTAAAGAGTCAAACAAAATAGCAGAGCCTCACACCTGGCTTTGGAAAACCATCCTTATTCCCCATAATCATTGCCATTGTAGCTAACACTTCACCATGTGTGCCCCTCTATTGAAAGTACTTGACGCCTGATAACATTTAATTCTCATTTCACTGTAAGGTAAGACTAAAATTATCTCTATTCTAGAAATGAGACAACTGGGGCCCAGAAAATGAAGTAACTTGTAACTTCAAAGTTGCACAGCTAATTTACTCAATACAGGCAAGCTCTCTGTACTTGATGGCTGGAAATCTTGATAAAATGTAACATCAAGCCCAGGTCTTATTTCTTCTTAAACTCTATAGTTACAGCACCAGAGCTGAGCAGAATATCTTTGGAAATCAGCAACATATTATGCTCTAAAAACAAGTTGAGTTCCAGTTACAAGGAGCACAGACCTGGAGAAAGAGATTTGTATCAGCCCCGTGTCACACATACCCACCCTCTCCCAGAACCTGAGCAGCTTGAGAGCAAGCTCCCATGCCACCCACTCAGGATGGTCCAGCCCAAAATCAAGGACTTTCAGGGTCGGAGGATCCAATGATCCTAATAAGTCCATGGTATCTAGCATGAAGTTGTCTTGCTTCCTTGATGTTTCTTTAATTTTTAAATTAATTAAACTTTCTATATCACTGCAAAATAAGCAGTGTTGCTTCTTACGTTTTGTTTGGTGCTCCCCCCACCCCAGAAAAAAAAAAATCCTTTCCTCTTCTGCCTCTCTCAGGTCGCTGGAGGGTTTGGCCTGACAAGTTGAGACTCCACTGTCCATTTGCCCCCCATCGCTTTTCTGTTCATGACCTATCTGTTGGACTCCTGTCTCCCCCCGGCGTTGGGACATCCATTTCCTCACGTTGTCTGGGGCTTTCCACACGGCCCTGTCATTCTTCTTCCATCTATCAAAGTTGCAGTTTCCCAGGGCAGCCATTTTGGCTGAGTCACAGAATTACAGAGGATCTTAGCTTATTCTTATAAGTCAGCCAGGGCTTAGCTTACATAAATGGAGCAGTTTATTAGCCCAAAGAACTGACCCTCTCTACTGGTAGGACATCAGAGGAGAAATTGTGCAGCTGGGGACCTCCTGACAACCTGAAATCACACAGGGTAAGCCAGCCCTAGCTCCACAGGGAAAAGGGCCTTTTCCAAAGGGACCCTCTCCACTGAAGTTCTCTATTCGCAATACAGATCCTCTAATATTAATACTCTGGGAAAGGAGAGGCAGATTTCCCTATGGAATTAAGTGTTTGAGAAATCCTTTTGTTAAGTGTTTTAGAGATCTCACCTCTGCTTTTGCCTTCCCCCCCCTCCCACTTTGAAGAATCCTCTACAGCTAGGATCTGAAGACAAGTGAAGGGGAGACTTTAATAAAAGATAAAAGAATAGAGAAGAAAATGGGTTTGTTTATAAGTAGTTTGGCTTCTTTCTAGCTTGGCAGTTTTATTTAAGGTGGTGAAGAGCAAGCAAGAACTCTATTAAGGAAGAATGTAAATCCAAAGAAAACAAGATATTTTTATCTCACACACATATTTAGGACAGGTTTTCTCCTCCTCCCACCTCCATTTTCTCTTAATCATATTTCCTAATATGACATTAGAATCTCACAGGGAACAGTGCAAACCCCAAGCTATTCCTGTCTGGGTCAGGCTGTATCCTAAAATCATAGGCACACAAGATTTTTTATCATTAACTCTGTTCCCTCACCTTACTTAACAGTTCTGATCCTGAAAAACCATGTGGAAATGAAATCTGGTCAATCATATCAGACTGTCAATGCATTGACAGCTTGATATTTTAAATGATCCATTTTGTAAATAAAAGTATTTGATTCAGAGTAACTGTGTTTTTACCCTTCTTTACTCCCTCCCCCTCGACACACTGTCCTCTACACAACATACATATACACTAATATTTTCCTTTCTATAAACCCAGAATTTTATTTATTTACAGTTTAAATCAGGGAACATCATCACAAATAATCATCTGCCTTGATCATCTGCTTTCTTTTACTCAGTTTACTCAGTCATTCAGCAAACACTTCTTGAAGCACTATGTATCCCAAGTATATGCCACTGCTACCAAGGGCTAGGAGTTGAAGAGACAAAAAGCATGAATGAACACAACCTTGCCCTGAGGAAGCTCATGCCCCAGTGGGGAATCCAATACAAAAATGACGGCAAAACAGCGAGTGAAAGAGGCTGCAGGATCACTGAAAACAAGTATGAACTCAGTCCAGGAGCACTGGGAAATTTTTCATTTAAAAAACCTTTTTTTTTTTTAATTGAAGTAAAATTGGCATGTAACATTATAGAAGTTTCAGGTGCACAGCTTTATAATTTGGCATCTGTATACACTACAAAATGATCAACACTAAAGGTCTAGTTACCATCCGTCACCACACAATTGATCCTTCACCCATTTGGCTGACCCCCGAACCCCCTACCCCATTGGTAACCACTAATTTGGTCTCTGTACCTACGAGTTCGTTTTTGTTCTGTTTTCTTTGTTCATTTGTTTGTTTCTTTGTTTGTTTTAGATTCCACATATGAGTAAAACTGTACAGTATTTGTCTTTTTCCTTCTGTGTGTGTGTGTGTGTATATATATATATATATATATATATATATATATATATATACACAATGGAATATATATATCACATCTTCTTTATCCATCCATCCATTGATGGCCATGGGTTATTTTCATATCTTGACTATTGTAAATAATGCTGCAACAAACATAAGGGTACATATATATTTTTGAATTAGTGGCTCAACCAATTTATAGTCCCACCAACAGTATTAGAGGGTTCCCGTTTCTCCACATCCTTGTCAACACTTGTTACTTCTTGTCTTTGAGAATAGCCATTCTAACAGGTGCGAGGTGATATTTCATTGTGGTTTTGATATGCATCTCCCTAATAATTAGTGATGTTGAACATCTGTTCACGTGTCTGTTGGCCATTTGTATGTATTCTTTGAAAAACGTCTCTTCAGATCCTCTGCCTATTTTTTAATCAGGTTGTTTGGGTTTTTATTGTTGAGTTCTATGAGATCCTGATATATTTTGTATATTAAGCCCTTATCAGATATTTGATTTGCAAATATCTTCTTCCATTCAGTAAGTTACCTTTTAATTTTGATGATGGATTCCTTCACTGTGCAGAAGCTTTTTTGTTTGACCGAGTCCCATTTGTTTACTTTTGCTTTTGTTTCCATTGCTTTTGGACTCAGATCCACAAAAACATCACTAAGTCTGATGTCAAGGAGCTTACCACCTGTGTCTTCTTCTCGGAATTTTATGGTTTCAGGTCTTACGTTCAAATCTTTAATCCATTTTGAGGTAATTTTTGTGTGTGGTGTAAGACAGGGGTCCAGTTTCATTCTTTGCATGTTGTTGCCCAGTTTTCTCAACACCATTTATTTAAGAGACTGTCCTTTCTCCATTTTATGTCCTTGGATCCTCTGTCATAAATTAACTGTACATATATGTGTCCATATATTTAATGCCAATATCATACTCTTTGATTACTATAGCTGTGTAGTAAAATCTAAAATCAAGGAGCATGATAACGCCAATTTTATTCTTATTCTCAAGATTGCTTTGGCTTTTGGGGATCTTTTGTGGCTCCGTACAAATTTTATAATTATTTGTTCTAGTCCTGTGAAAAATGCCGTTGGAATCTTAGTGGGGATTGCATTGACTTTGTAGATTGCTTTGGGTAGTATGGATATTTTCACAATATTAATTCTTCCAGCTCATGGGCATGAAATATATTTCCATTTATTTGTGTCTTCAATTTCTTTCACCAGAGTCTTATAGTTTTCAGTGTATAGGTCTTTCACCTCCTTGGTTAAATTTCTCCCTAGGTATTTTTTATTTGTTTGTTTTTGATTGAACTGTAAATGGAGTTGCTTTCTTGATTTCTTTTTCTGATACCTTGTTATTAGTGTATAGAAACTCCACAGATTTCTGTATATTGATTTTGTGTCCTGCAACTTTACTGACTTCATTTATTAGTTCTAACAGTTTTTCAGTGCAGTATTTAAGATTTTCTATATATAGTATCATGTCATCTGCAAATAGTGATGGTTTTACTTCTTTCTTTCCAGTTAGGATGCTTTCTTGTTTGCCTAAATAAGGCTTCTGATACTATGTTAAATAAAAGTGGCAAGAGTATGCATCCTTGTCTTGTTCTTGATCTTAGTGGAAAAGCTTTCAGCTTTCACCATTGAGCATGTTAGCTGTGGGTTTGTAATATATAGCCTTTATTATATGTTGAGGTATGTTCCCTCTATACCCACTTTTTCCCCCTCCATACCCACTTTGTTGAGAGCTTTTATCATAAATGGATGTCGGATTATGACAAATGTTTTTTCTGCATCTACTGAGATGATAGTATGATTTTTATCCCTTGCTTTGTTAATATGGTATGTCATGTTGACTGAGTTGCAAATGTTGAACCATCTTTGCATGTCACTTGATCATGATATATGATCCTTTTAGTGTATTGTTGAATTTGACTTGCTAATATTTTGTCGACAATATGTGCATCTATATTCATCAAGGATATTAGCCTGTAATTTTCTTTTTTTGTGGTATCCTTGTCTGGTTTTAGTATCAGGGTAATGCTGACCTCATAAAATGAGTTTGGAAGCATTCTCTCCTCTTCAATTTCTTGGAAGAATTTGAGAAGGATAGGTATTAAGTCTTCTTTGAATGTTTGATAGAATTCACCAGTGAAGACATTTGGTCCTGGACTTTGGTTTACTGGAAGATTTTTGATTACCGATTCAATGTACTTACTAGTAATCAGTTTATTCCAATTTCTTTTTCTTCATGATGCAATCTTGGCAGATTGTACATTTCTAGGAATTTATCCATTTCTTCTAGATTGTCCAATTTGTTGTCTTATAATTGTTTATAGTAGTCTCTTATGTTCCTTTCTATTTCTGTGGTATCAGTTGTAACTTCTCATCTTTCACTTCTGATTTTATTTGAGGAGTCTCTCTTTTTTATTAATTTGTCTAGCTAAAGGTTTGCCAATTTTGTTTATCATCTCAAAGAACCAGCTTTTAGCTTTATAGACCTTTTCTACTGTCTTTTTAGTCTCTATTTCATTTACTTCTGCTGTGATCTTTATTATTTCCTTCCTTCTACTAACTTTGGGCTTCATTTGTTCTTTTTCTAGATCCTTTAAGTGTAAGGTTAGATTGTTTATATGAGATATTTTCTTGTTTCCTGAGATAGGCCTGTATTGCTATGAACTTCCCTCTTAGAACCACTTATGCTGCATCCCATAGATTTTGGTATGTCATATTTCTGTTTTCATTTTCCTCTAGGTATTTTTTAATTTCTCCTTTGATTTCTTCAATGACCCATTGGTTATTCAATAACATGTTTAATCTCCACATTTTTTCCCCAGTTTTCTTCTTGTAATTGATTTCTAGTTTTATACCATAGTGGTCAGAAGAGATGCTTGATCAATTTTCTTGAATTTATTGAGACTTCTTTTGTGACCTAACATGTGATCTGTCCTGGAAAATGGTCCATATGTACTTGAGAAGAATGTGTATTCTGCTGCTTTGGGATGGAATGTTCTGTGTATATCTATTAAGTCCATCTGATTTAATGTGTTGTTTAAGGCAAAAGTTTCCTCATTGATTTTCTGTCTAGATGATCTCTATTCATTGATGTAAGTGGGGTGTTAAAGTCCCCTAGTATTATTGTAGTGCTTTCAATTTCTTCCTTTAGGTTCATTAATTTTCATTTTATATACTTTGGTGTTCCTATGTTGGGTGCATATATATGCATAACACTGGGTGCATATATATGTATAACATTTTTCGTAAGACCGGTTTAGTGGTGATGAACTTCTTTAGCTTTTGCTTATCTGGAAAACTTTTAATCTCTCCTTTAATTCTGAATGATAACTTGCCAGGTAGAGAATTCTTGGTTAAAGGTTTTTTTTCCTTTGGACACTTTGAATATGTCATGTCACTCCATTTTGGCCTTCAAAGTTTCTGCTGAAAAATCTGCTGATAATAGTCTTATGGGGTTTCCCTTGTACATAACAAGGTATTTTTCTTCTGCTGCTTTTAAGATTCTCTCTTTAACTTATATCATTTTCATTATAATGTGTCTTAGTGTGGATCTCTGTGGGTTCAACTTGTTTGGAAATCTCTGGGGTTCTGGGGCCTTGATGTCTGGTTCCTTCCCAAGATTAGGGAGGTTTTCAGCCATTTTTTCTTCAAGGAGGTTTTATGGCCCTCTTTCTTTTTTCCATTTGGAACGACTGAAATGTGAATGCTATTTCTGCCTGATGTTGTCCCAAAGTTCCCTTAAGGTATCTTTACTTTTTAAAATTCTTTTTTTCTTTTTGCTGCTCTAAGTGAGTTCCATTACTCTGTCTTCCAGCTCACTGGTCCATTCTTCTGCTTTATTCAGTCTGCTGTTGAATCCCTCTAGTGTATTTTTTCAGTTCAGTTTTTGTATTCTTCTGCTCTGTAACTGCTGTTTGGTACTTTCTTATATTTTCTGTCTCTTTGTTGAAATTCTCACTATGATCATCAATTCTTCTCCCAAGTTCAGTGAGTATCCCTATGACCAATACTTAGAACTCTTTATCAGGTGGATTGCTGATCTCCATGTTATTAAGATCTTTTTCTGAGGTTTTGTCTTGTTCTTTCATTCAAAACTTATTCCTCTATCTCCTCATTTTGCCTGACTCTCTGTGCTTGTTTTTATGTATTAGGCAAATCAGCTACTTCTCCCAATCTTGAAGGAGTAGCCCTGGGTAGGAGATGCCCCATGGGGCCCAGAAGCACAGTCTCCCCTGGCCACCAGAGCTGGGTACTCAAGGGGCATCCCCGGTGTGGTCTGGGCATGCCCACTTACTGTGGCATGGGTATGGGGGGTGCTCTCCTCTAGCTCAGCTGTGACATGCAGCTGTGGCATGGGGATGGGTGGGGCTTTCAGCAGGGTACACCTCCCAACACTAGCACATTAGAGGGAGAGTTACAAAGTGGCTCCCACCAGCATTGGCATTAGTAAGGTAGAATAAGATCACAAAATGGTACTCACCTGTGTGTCTGTCCCAGGGAGAGTCCCAGCAGGTCCCTGCCTCTCCAGCTCATGCCTTAAGATTAGTAAGTGGGTCTCCCTCACACATGGTCTAGGCAGTTTTCAAACTGGTGTTTTCTGCTCTGGATCCCAGGGTGACTGAGTCTGTGCAGGAGCCCTTTAAGAGTGGATTCTTCTTCCCCTACAGTACTATGGTTTTCCTGGACATAATCCCCATTGTTTTTCAAACCCAGGCATTTGGGGGCTTCATCTCTCCTGTACAGGACCTGAGGGTTGGGGTTCCTGATGTGGAACACAAAGCCCTCACTCCTTATGGGAAAATTCCACGTTTTCTTAAATACCTCTCAATTTTGGATCACTGTTCCTGGAGTGGGGTTTTGTGTGTGTGTGAGACACTGTGTCTCTGCTCCTCCTACCCACCTCAATTCCGCCCTTTTATCCCTTATTGTGGAGGCTCTGTTCATCCAGTCTTCAGGTCTTTTTCAGGGGAAACTATTCCATGTATAGTTGTCGATTTGTTGTGTCCGATGGAGGAGGTGAACTCAGAATCTCCCTACACCACCATCTTGAACCAGGAAGTCTCAAGGAGGTGAAATCTTAAAGGATGAATAGATGCCTACCAAGAGAACAAACAGGTACAGTGCATTTGTGGCAGAAGAAACAGATACCATGACAAAAAGGTAGAGGAGTATACTTCAGGAACAATAAGTTTAGTTCTGGAACTGTTTCACTTGGTAAATACTTAATGGTGACTTTTCTACCATGAGCCCTGAATGGATCTCAGCACATAAATATGGCAGAGCAAGACCAGGTCCCTGCCCCATGGAGCTTACATGCTTCTGGGGAGACAGATACTAAATATGTTTATAAGAAGAAACAGGATAATTTCAGTTGGAACTATTATTTTTAAAAAATACAAAAAAGGGTAAAGTGTGCCAGAGGAAGGGAAGGGTGGGTTTAGAGGGTGATCTAGACTGAGCTGTCAGAGAAGGCTTATCTGAGATGGTAAATTTTAACTCAGACAAGATGAGAATGAGGAGGTAAGACTGATGGGTGGAACATTAGAAAAGGACTTGGTGGGGAAGTAGAAGTTTGAGTAACTGAGTAGATGGTGATTCTTTTAAAATGACAGTTAGAAGGACCACGGGGAAGGAGATGAGTAGGGGATCTTGAAAATCTTTGAAAGAGTTTGGACTTCATTCTGGCTGTTAAGCAAATGAGTGAAGAGTTTGAGGCCAAGAATGACTTTTCAGATGTGTCTTCAAAAAGATGGTTCTGGCATTTCTGGAAAGATGGATTGAACGGATTTGATAAATACGCATACATACAACTAAAACAAAAGTTTCAGAATATAGTACTTACCCATGTAAGTGTGGTGCACTCTATTTTCTGTTTTATTCTATCACATTTTTTAATGATGTGATCAACTCAATAAATTGATTTCAGGACCACCTAATGGGTTGCAACTTATGGTTTGAAAAACATTGCGTTAGAATACAGCTGCACTAGAAATGCCAAGAGGTAGCTTTCTTCTTATTTCCCAGTATGGGGCACAATAGTTGAGTTGCCCCATAAAACTCATGAATGGTAGAACAAGTTCCTTGCTTTTAACACGACTATATTTTTTAGAAAGTATTCTTTTGAAGTTCCCATTAACTTATAGCATTACTTAAAGATGCCACGACTCCCATTATTAATTACATTATAGAGTAAAACAAAGAGGCACTTTAAAAACTAGCTTCCTAATAGTATCTAGGCTTAAGTTTTCTTCCGTCTCTCTTGTCTTTAAAAATAAAAGACCCAAAATGCCTAAGGGCACATATCAGTTGTGTGAGGATGCCACAAATCAGACACAGCAAGGGCCTGAAATTCATCATAGAAATCTGGCTGAGAGGCTGATTAACAATCAGAGAGTTGCTAAAACTAGGACTCCCACAGTTTTGCATTGGGTTCAGTTTTTACTGTAAAGAAATTTCACCATAATCAAAGCTCTATTTTGAATCTGCTTATTTTGGTTCTATACTTGTAATTGTGGCCTAATCATATACAGCAAGGAAATAGAGCCCCATGATGACAGCCATTTCTCTCTGAAATCACTCACAGATAAATGTGCCCTTGCCATAGACCATTAATACAACAATGTGTTATTTAACATAAACCCCATCCTTACCCCAAGACTTTCAGTGTGTTATTTTTGTTTCCTCTAAAATATGAGAATTTCCCTTTCCCCAAGAAAGAGAAAAATCAATTCTCCTCCACCATATGTGGGCTTCCAACACATATTGCTGCATCTGCTGCCTTGTAGATCTTCAGTTTGTAGCAGCTGATACATGTCCTGAGCCTCTTTTTCTACTTCCAAGAAACTCCACACTCTGGTACCTCAGCATGTTTTTCTACATACTGTAATCTCCTTTTCTAACAGTTGTTCCCAGAGCTCCACCAGAACCACCTGGATGGCTTGCTAAAAACACATCAAGGGCTCCACCCACCAGAGTTTCTGATTCAGAAGATTTCTGGTGGGCCTGAGAATTTACATTTCTAGCAAGCTCCCGGGTGCCGCTGGTACTACTCGTCAAGAAAGGCTGCTCGTAAAAGTAATGGTTTCAGCTCCATTAAGCTACCCCTCCTTTTTACAGCTGCTATTGACTGTAGCATTTAATAAGTGTTTGCAGGATAAATTTTAAAAATAATTATCAGTTGAACTCATAAGACCTACAGGAACTTTCATGATCATGAAAAAAAAAAAAAAAACAACTGTACTAATTTCCTTACTGGATATGTATTAAAGAAATGTACTTGAAATTAAATGAAGTACAGGAACCCAAGCCTTCCCTTCTGTACTATTATCAACTATCAACCAAAAACTAGAAAGTGCGTTCCTGAATTCCATGTTACCCTTTATCAGTATATATAGAAAGATCCTTGATTCTGAATTGCTCTTTCTCTTTTATGAAAGAAGCCTTACATAAACATTGTTTAATGTTGCATCCCAAGAAATTTTATATGGATTCACTAGCTTCCACACTCTGGGGAAATGTTTTGTCTGCACTAGATGGCAGTGTAATCCTGAAATTTGAAACCTAAGCTAAGGCATCGGACTAGAATCTGATTTCCAGTCTTTAAGTAGACAATTCTGATTTTATGCAAATATTCCATTCATGGTTATTCCCTTTTGTATATATTGGAGTATCATAACTGATTCCATTTTGGGGTTGCTCTCAGAATAAATGCGCAAATACAATGCACTCTGATTGTTCTGAAAGTCTTTTGAAGGAGAAAGACATTAAATGAACAATTAAATTTAACTCTGCCCCAAGAGGTGAGCCATCCACTCTGTCCCCCTCACTACCACCAAACTGAGCCTTACAACTAAGCAGGCCATCCCCAAGGTTAAGAGTATGGGCTCTGAAACCAAACTAGTTAGGTTCAACTCAACACTACCCCCTTCCAGCTGGGAAACCCAGAATAGTTCGCTAATCTCCCTGTGACTCAGTTTCCTCATGTGTCGATACGAATAATAAAAGCATCCACCTTATAGGTATATTTTAAGGGTTAAACCAGAGTTTAACATGGTGTCTGGAACTCAATAAATTTCAGCTACAAATGTTTTTGTTACTGTAACTCACTCTCTTAAACATAATTCTCCCACTCAGTCCCACTCTGCTGGGGCAAGCAGTAGCTAATTGAGATCTCCTTAGAAAAGCTTTCCCTGTGTGGGTTGTATGGTTGTGCTAGAAGCTGAAAACTCCCAGGCAATATACAACTACTGGAAAACCCACCTACAGCTATCAAAGTAAACCAATCGGAAACCCCCTCCTCCCTGCCATACTCACATCTTTGGCTGTTTGCTACACTTTTATGATTCTTCCTCCTACAAAACTGCCCTTAATAAGCCTTGAAAGCTCAGTTCAGCTTCAATAAAACCTTCTCTTTCATAATGCTGTGTGGTTCTTCAAGAACATCTATCATCATAATCTCCTTTGTATCTCACAACAAGCCAGCAAGATAGATGTGACCATCCTGTTTTCCTGGTGATGATGGAAGAGAGCTGCCTAAGTTCATGGTGACAACGGAGGTACCCAAGTCTATTGACTGAATTTGGAACAGATACAACAATGAAACTGCTGCTTACTATATACATATATATCTATATCTGTATATAATCAGTTTCTTCATTTTAGAAGTAATATGTGATCATTATAGAAAAGTAGAAAATATAGACATAGAGAAAGAAAAAGAAAAAAATCACTCAGTGAGACAACTCACTGTTACCATTTTAGGGTATTTTTTCCAGTTCCTTTTCTATGCGCAAGTTTTGATAATATTCTACATAGTTTCATAACCTCTGTAAATACATGTCACGAAGAACGTAGCATTTTCTTTCCCCAAATTTAAATGCAGTGATGTGGCATGTACAGAATAGAAAGCAAAGCCCAGGTGTAAGAAGTTAGCCCTGAAGTCAAGATTACACCTTTTAATTCTAACTGCTGTAACCTCTAAAGAACAACTGTACAGAAAAGACCATTGAGTAACTGGGGCAGATTCTTCCAGCAGCTCATGGTTTTAGAAAGACATTCCTTTTCTCACCCAAAGTCATGTGGGACCATAAACTCACAACCAACTGACTAACCACAAAGCAGCAGAGGTGTGGCAGGCATTCCAGAGGCAGCAGGGCCACCGCAGGGGAGCCATGCCTCCTGCCATTCCTGCATTTCAAATATCCCCGAAGCCGTGACTGATGCCAGGAATAGCAATGGCAACTGACACATGGGCAGGTGATAAAGAGTCTTTGTCCTTAAGGGCTGACCTTAGAGCCTCCGCAAGCTGAAAGGGCTCTGGCATTAGCACAGTGATTCCAGGCAGCAGTCTGCCCAGAATGGACCAGGAGGAGTGGACAGATGGGCAGGAAGTACAGAGATGCTGACAGAGGTTCAGGATCGGGACCACTGGTGTCATCACCGTCTGTCTGGACCAAGGGCTTCTCCCAGGCTTCCGGGGCTTTTTCTAGAAGTGCAAAATAAGGAGGATATGGGAGAAGGGATCCCTCTACCATGCCAGGAACTGCTTCATGCTTTAAAAAGACGTCATCCCCTTCAATCTACACAACTCACTGCCATTTTATAGGGGAGGTGAGTGAGGCTCAAAGGGGTTAGAACACTTGCTAAGGGACACAGAGGGCACGCCAAACCTAAGTTTGGTTTATCTGACACCAAAACCAATGTTCTTCCTATAATTTGTTGCTTCTGAGTCCACACACACACACACACACACTCACACACATGCAAAGTAAGCTTAAGTACATTTTCCATCTCACTGTGCATCTAATCCTTCACGATTATTTTCCTTTCTTCATAAACCCCCAAGCTTACAGGGTAGTATAATTATTTCCCTGTTTCCCTCATTTGTCCGCATTTTAAAAAGTAGAAATATAGTCTATATTGGAAATTCTAAAAATGAATAAATAAACCCCAAGCTAAGAACTCCTTCAAGAGCTGATAAAATTTGCCCTTGTACAGGTCACCAACTTGGTGCCCTAATTGAGTGAGCTGAGACCAAAGGTTTACATCGCTGGTGCTTTGTTAAAAACTACAAAAAGTAGTAGTAAAGGTCTTTTCTATATTTTCATGTGGTTCTATTCATATCAAAATTTGTCTCAAATTTTAAACTCTCACAGGTTAGGGACCTAGATTATTTATAATCTCTCTTCCTTTATGACCTACTGCAGCCAGCGTTCGTATATTCTTCAGCACTCAGAACTTCAAGCAACACCATATTTAAAGCACAGTGCTGGGTACTAAGGAAGTTTTCAGAGCCAATTAACACTTTATCTGCCCTCAAGGAAGAAGAACACACACATACACACACACACACACACACACACACACACACACACACGCACATCCCAAAACTGTGAAGCACGCTTTGGCCTAAAAGGACCCTTGAATGAAAATAAGTAGAACCACAAAGTGTTCTAGAGACAGAAAGGTAAAACTAACTGATACTGTCTAGAAAGATTCCAGAGCATTTCACAGAGGAAGTGACATTTTTACGTGACCTTGAGGAACAAATCAGATTTTACAGGCAGAGAAGGGCAGAAAGGGTGACAAGGCAGTTGGAATAAGGAGAACAAAACCCCAGAGGCATCATGATGCGAGGCATGTACTTAATTATGTCAAAGGCATGACTTCACTTTTTGAAAATATTATTTGTGTGTCATTATGAACCCAGGGGTTGAGAAAACTAGTCATTAAACCACACTTGGTAAATAAATAAATAAGGGCCCTAACAATGTTTATTACTGTCTTCTATTAGGCTGCCTATCACATTCATATTTTGTCACTGGAAAACAAATCAGCAATCCATTTGCTGCCATGGAAAATGTAGAAGTAAGGGTTTCAATGGTAGGGTGGCACAGTTCCAGGAGAAACTTTTTGTTGTCTGCAAAGGCTTCTCAGTTTGAGAATTTCATCAAGACAAAAGGAATATCAGGTGCCTGATGCCAGGAGCAAGGGTAAAGGAGGCATGAGGTCTTCACTAGGACACACAAGTTATTTGCTACCACTTAAATTACAACTTATTTTTTCCCTTTAATATCAGTATTAGGCTACGAAGCCTGCCTTAGGTCAGGGGCTAGGAAGGGTCGATGGCATAACCAGTTAGCAATGCTTTCATTTCCTTGGGGGAAAGCAAATCAGTAAATAACGATCTACATTACTTTAAAAAATAACAGTCCAAAAGAATCCTGGGTACATACTAAGCGATGGCTTCAGCCTGCAAGAGTGAAGGCACACAGCCAAGAACGGGAGATGTGCTGTGTGCAGGGAAAAGATCTGAAATTGAAGGTGCTCTGAATGGTGAAATAAGCTCTGGAGTGAAGCTCAAACGAGAGACGGGGTAAAGGCAGAGTGCAGCCGGAGCAACCCAAATGGAAATAAGCATGCCCATGGCGGATTTCCTAAAACCTATTCAGTCAAGTAGAACGAAATAATAAAGAAGCAACAAAAGAATAAATGACCTAGAATTATTGGCCTCTCCAAGCAGAACTTGCTACAGAGCATTGGTTTCAGGAGCAGATGTGGAGAAACTGCAGCCCCACCAGGCTTTCATCACTGTAGATGCTCTTATAAGCTTTGTCATCTGACAGGATACTGCTGAAAAGCCAGAAGAACGTGTAAAACATTATTCAAGAATCACAGGAATCTGTCTCTTGGTACAATACTGGGAAATGACATTTGGCTATAGATTTGTGCCATAATAAAGTTGTCCATAAATACACACTATAAACACAGATGGCAAGATATAAATAACTTTGATGTTATATCCAGAGGCTAAATGATAGATCCTTGGTGTGTTATTGTGAGACGTTATTTTAAAAGAAAATCCATGAAGTTAGGTGACCCTCACTGGACTATAAATAATGGTAAAAAGAGGGGTTTTTTAAAAGAAATTGAAAGATTATAAAAAGCCTCAGGGTTTTGCTGTGTTGCCCACAAGGCCCACCATATTCATTCTATCGTTCTGTGTCCAGAGTCACACTGGCAACAAATTCAGCTGTAACTTGTATACTTGCCATTCATGCGTTTCCTTTAAAAATAAATGTTTCCTGCCAAGCCTAAGTACCACTGTTTTCTCAAATGAGAAATAGTGAAAGTAATCTTAATACAAGATTTTTCCCTTTGGGGACTATAGCCTTCCTCTGAGCGCCCTTCTACGGCACCCTTCCCAGCCCTTCCCTGCAAGCCCCACCCCCTCCACGAAGCTCCTCCCACCCTGAACCTCCAGCCAGGTGTTCTGCATTCTTTTTTTTTTTTTGAGGGTTTTATATTTTTATCTTTTTTTTCTTTTAATGTTTATGGAGTATAATTGCTTTACAATGGTGTGTTAGTTTCTGCTTCATAACAAAGTGAATCAGCTATACATATACATATATCCGCATACCTCTTCCCTCTTGCATCTCCTTCCCTCCCACCCTCCTTATCCAACCCCTCTAGGTGGTCACAAAGCACTGAGCTGATCTCCCTGTGCTATGCGGCTGCTTTCCACTAGCTATCTATTCTACATTTGGTAGTGTATATATGTCCATGCCACTCTATCACTTTGTTCCAGCTTACCCTTCCCCCTTCCCATGTCCTCAAGTCCATTCTCTAGTAGGTCTGCGTCTTTATTCCCGTTCTGCCCCAGGTTCGTTTTTTTTTTTTAGATTCCATATATATGTGTTATCATACGGTATTTGTTTTTCTCTTCTGACTTACTTCATTCTGCATGACAGACTCTAGGTCCATCCACCTCACTACAAATAACTCAAATTTGTTTGTTTTTCTGGCTGAGTAATATTCCACTGTATATATGTGCCACATCTTCTTTATCCATTCATCTGTCAATGGACACGTAGGTTGCTTCCATGTCCTGGCTATTGTAAATAGAGCTGCAATGAACACTGTGGTACCTGAATCTTTTTGAATTATGCTTTTCTCAGGGTATATGCCCAGTAGTGGGATTGCTGGGTCATATGGTAGTTCTATTTGTAGTTTTTTAAGGAACCTCCATACTGTTCTCCATAGTGGCTGTATCAATTTACATTCCCACCAACAGTGCAAGAGGGTTCCCTTTCCTCCACACCCTCTCCAGCATTTATTGTTTGTAGATTTTTTGATGATGGCCATTCTGACTGGTGTGAAGTGATACCTCATTTTAGTTTTGATTTGCATTTCTCTAATGATTAATGATGTTGAGCATTCTTTCATGTGTTTGTTGGCAATCTGTATGTCTTCTTTGGAGAAATGTCTATTTAGGTCTTCTGCCCAGTTTTGGATTGGGTTGTTTGTTTTTTTGATATTGAGTTGCATGAGCTGCTTGTAAATTTTAGAGATTAATCCTTTGTCAGTTGCTTCATTTGCAAATATTTTCTCCCATTCTGAGGGTTGTCTTTTCATCTTGTTTATGGTTTCCTTTGCTGTGCAAAAGCTTTTAAGTTTCATTAGGTCCCATTTGTTTATTTCTGTTTTTATTTCCATTTCTGTAGGAGGTAGGTCAAAAAGGATCTTGCTGTGATGTATGTCATAGAATGATCTGCCTATGTTTTCTTCTAAGAGTTTTCTAGTGTCTGGCCTTACATTTAGGTCTTTATTCCATTTTGAGTTTATTTTTGTGTATGGTGTTAGGGAGTGTTCTAATTTCATTCTTTTACATGTAGCTGTCTAGTTTTCCCAGCACCACTTATTGAAGAGGCTGTCTTTTCTCCACTGGATATTCTTGCCTCCTTTATCAAAGATAAGGTGACCATATGTGTCTGGCTTTATCTCTGGTCTTTCTATCCTGTTCCATTGATCTATATTTCTGTTTTTGTGCCAGTACCATACTGTCTTGATTACTGTGGCTTTGTAGCATAGTCTGAAGTCCGGTAGCCTGATTCCTACAGCTCCATTTTTCTTTCTCAAGATTGCTTTGGCTATTCGGGGTCTTTTGTGTTTCCATACAAATTGTGAAATTTTTGTTCTAGTTCTGTGAAAAATGCAATTGGTAGTTTGATAGGGATTGCATTGAATCTGTAGATTGCTTTGGGTAGTATAGTCATTTTCACAATGTTGATTCTTCCAATCCAAGAACATGGTATACCTCTCCATCTGTTTGTATCATCTTTAATTTCTTTCATCAGTGTCTTATAGTTTTGTGCATACAGGTCTTTTGTCTCCTTAGGTAGGTTTATTCCTAGGTATTTTATTCTTTTTGTTGCAGTGGTAAATGGGAGTGTTTCCTTAATTTCTCTTTCTGATTTTTCATCATTAGTGTATAGGGATGCAAGAGATTTCTGTGCATTAATTTTGTATCCTGCTACTTTACCAAATTCATTGATTACTCTAGTAGTCTTCTGGTAGCATCTTTAGGATTCTCTATGTATAATATCATGTCATCTGCAAGCAGCTTTACTTCTTCTTTTCCAATGTGGATTCCTTTTATTTCTTTTTCTTCTCTAATTGCTGTGGCTAAAACTTCCAAAACAATGTTGAATAATACTGGTGAGGGTGGCCAAACTTGTCTTCTTCCTGATCTTAGTGGAAATGGTTTCAGTTTTTCACCATTGAGGACAATGTTGACTGTGGGTTTGTCATATATGGCCTTTATTATTTTGAGGTAAGTTCCCTCTATGCCTACTTCCTGGAGGGTTTTTATCATAAATTGGTGTTGAATTTTGTCGAAAGCTTCTTCTGCATCTATTGAGATGATCATATGGTTTTTCTCCCTCAATTTTTTAATATGGTGCATCACATAGATTGATTTGCATATATTGAAGAATCCTTACATTCCTGGGATAAACCCCACTTGATCATGGTGTATGATCCTTTTAATGTGCTGTCGGAGTCTGTTTGCTAGTATTTTGTTGAGGATTTTAGCATCTATGTTCATCAGTGATATTGGCCTGTAGTTTTCTTTCTTTGTGACATCTTTGCCTGGTTTTGGTATCAGGGTGATGGTGGCCTCGTAGAATGAGTTTGAGAGTGTTCCTCTCTCTGCTATATTTTGGAAGAGTTTGAGAAGGATAGGTGTCAGGTCTTCTCTAAATGTTTGATAGGATTCGCCTGTGAAGCCATCTGGTCCTGGGCTTTTGTTTGTTAGAAGATTTTTAATCAAAGTTTCAATTTCAGTGTTTGTGATTGGTCTGTTTATATTTTCTATTTCTTCCTGGTTCAGTCTCGGAAGGTTGTGCTTTTCTAAGAATGTGTCCATTTCCTCCAGGTTGTCCATTTTATTGGCATATAGTTGCCTGTAGTAATCTCTCATGATCCTTTGTATTTCTGCAGTGTCAGTTGTTACTTCTTTTTCATTACTAATTCTATTGATTTGAGTCTTCTTCCTTTTTTTCTTGGTGAGTCTGGCTAATGGTTTATCAATTTTGTTTATCTTCTCAAAGAACCAGCTTTTAGTTTTATTGATCTTTGCTATTGTTTCCTTCATTTCTTTTTCATTTATTTCTGATCTGGTCTTTATGATTTCTTTCCTTCTGCTAACTTTGGGGGGTTTTTGTTCTTCTTTCTCTAATTGCTTTAGGTAAGTTTAGGTTGTTTATTTGAGATGTTTCTTCTTTCTTGAGGTAGGATTGTATTGCTATAAACTTCCCTCTTAGAACTGCTTTTGCTGCATACCATAGGTTTTGGGTCGTTGTGTTTTCATTGTCATTTGTTTCTAGGTATTTTTTGATTTCCTCTTTGATTTCTTCAGTGATCTCTTGGTTATTAAGTAGTGTATTGTTTAGCCTCCATATGTTTGTATTTTTTACAGATTTGTTCCTGTAATTGATATCTAGTCTCATAGCATTGTGGTCGGAAAAGATACTTTATACAATTTCAGTCTTCTTAAATTTACCAAGGCTTGATTTGTGACCCAAGATAGGATCTATCCTGGAGAATGTTCCATGAGCACTTGAGAAGAAAGTGTATTCTGTTGGTTTTGTATGGAATGTCCTATAAATATCAATTAAGTCCACTTAGTTTAATGTATCATTTAAAGCTTGTGTTTCCTTATTTATTTTCATTTTGGATGATCTGTGAAAGTGGGGTGTTAAAGTTCCCTACGATGATTGTGTTACTGTCGATTTCCCCTTTTATGGCTGTTAGCATTAGCCTTATGTATTGAGGTGCTCCTATGTTGGGTGCATAAATATTTACAATTGTTATATCTTCTTCTTGGATTGATCCCTTGATCATTATGCAGTGTCCTTCTTTGTCTCTGGTAATAGTCTTTGTTTTAAAGTCTATTTTGTCTGATATGAGAATTGCTACTTCAGCTCTCTTTTGATTTCCATTTGCATGGAGTATCTTTTTCCATCCCCTCACTTTCAGTCTGTTTGTGTACATAGGTGCGAAGTGGGTCTCTTGTAGACAGCATATATATGGGTCTTGTTTTTGTATCCATTCAGCCAGTCTATGTCTTTTGGTTGGAGTATTTAATCTATTTACATTTAAGGTAATTGTTGATATGTATGTTCCTATTACCATTTTCTTAATTGTTTTGGGTTTGTTATTGTAGGTCTTTTCCTTCTCTTGTGTTTCCTGCCTAGACAAGTTCCTTTAGCATTTGTTGTAAAGCTCGTTTGGTGGTGCTGAATTCTCTTAGCTTTTGCTTGTCTGTAAAGGTTTTAATTTCTCCATCGAATCTGAATGAGATCCTTGCTGGGTAGAGTAATCTTGGTTGTAGGTTTTTCCCTTTCATCACTTTAAATATATCCTTCCACTTCCTTCTGGCTTGCAGGGTTTCTGCTGAAAGATCAGCTGTTAACCTTATGGGGATTGCCTTGTATGTTATTTGTTGCTTTTCCCTTGCTGCTTTTAATATTTTTTCTTTGTATTTAAATTTTGATAGTTTGATTAATAAGTGTCTTGGCATGTTTCTCCTTGGATTTATCCTCTATGGGCCTCTCTGTGCTTCCAGGACTTGATTAACTATTTCCTTTCCCATATTAGGGAAGTTTTCAAATCTCTTCAAATATTTTCTCAGTCCCTTTCTTTTTCTTTTCTTCTGGGACCCCTGTAATTCGAATGTTGGTGCATTTAATATTGTCCCAGAGGGCTTTGAGACTGTCTTCAATTCTTTTCATTCCTTTTTCTTTATTCTGCTCTGCAGTACTTATTTCCATTATTTTATCTTCTAGGTCACTTATCCGTTCTTCTGCCTCAGTTATTCTGCTATGGATTCCTTCTAGAGAATTTTTAATTTCATTTATTGTGTTGTTCATCATTGTTTGTTTGCTCTTTAGTTCTTCTAGGTGCTTGTTAAACATTTCTTTTATTTTCTCCATTCTATTTCCAAGATTTTGGATCATCTTTATTATCATTACTCTGAATTCTTTTTCAGGTAGACTGCCTATTTCCTCCTCATTTGTTAGGTCTGGTGTGTTTTAACACTGCTCCTTCATCTGGTGTGTGTTTCTCTGTCTTCTCATTTTGCTTAACTTACTGTGTTTGGGGTCTCCTTTTCGCAGGCTGCAGGTTCGTAGTTCCCATTGTTTTTGTTGTCTGCCCCCAGTGGATAAGGATGGTTCAGTGGGTTGTGTAGGCTTCTTGGTGGAGGGGACTAGGGCCTGTATTCTGGTGGGTGAGGCTGGATCTTGTCTTTCTGGTGGGCAGGACTGCATCTGGTGGTGTGTTTTGGGGTGTCTGTGGCCTTATTATGATTTTAGGCAGCCTCTCTGCTAATGGATGGGGCTGTGTTCCTGTCTTGCTAGTTGTTTGGCATAGGGTGTCCAGCACTGTAGCTTGCTGTTCGTTGAGTGGAGCTGGGTCTTAGCACTGAGATGGAGATCTCTGGGAGATTTTTGCCATTTGATATTATGTGGAGCTGGGAGGTCTCTGGTGGACCAATGTCCTGAGCTCGGCTCTCCCATCTCAGAGGCACAGGCCTGACACCCAGCCAGAGCACCAAGACCCTGTCATCCAGACAGAAAAAGAGAAAAAGGAAAAATATATATATATTGTTGCTCCCCAAATCTACTGCCTCAATTTGGGATGGTTCATGGTCTATTCAGTTATTCCACAGATGAAGGGTACATCAAGTTGATTGTGGAGATTTAATCTGCTGCTCCTGAGGCTGCTGGGAGAGATTTCCCTTTCTCTTCTTTGTCCACACAGCTCCTGGAGTTCAGCTTTGGATTTGGACCCGCCTCTGCATGTGGGTCACTTGAGGGCATCTGTTCTTTGCTCAGACAGGACGGGGTTAAAGGAGCAGCTGCTTTGGGGGCTCTGGCTCACTCAGGCCATGGGGAAGGAGGGGTACGGCTGCAAGGCGAGCCTGCGGCGGCAGAGGCCAGCGTGATGTTGCACCAGCCTGAGGCGCGCCATGCGTTCTCCCGGGGAAGTTGTCCCTGGATCACGGGACCCTGGCCGTGGCGGGCTGCACCGGCTCCCGGGAGGGGAGGTGTGGAGAGTGACCTGTGCTTGCACACAGGCTTCTTGGTGGCGGCAGCAGCAGCCTTAGCGTCTCATGCCCATCCCTGGGGTCCGCGCTGATAACCGCGGCTCACGCCCATCTCTGGACCTCGTTTAGGCGGCGCTCTTAATCCCCTCTCCTCGCGCCCCCTGAAACAATGGTCTCTTGCCTCTTCAGCAGCTGCAGACTTTTTCCCGGACTCCCTCCCAGCTAGCTGTGGCGCACTAGCCCCCTGCAGGCTGTGTTCACGCCGCCAACCCCAGTCCTCTCCCTGCAATCCGACCGAAGCCCGAGCCTCAGCTCCCAGCCCCTGCCCGCCCCGGCAGGGGAGCAGACAAGCCTCTCAGGCTGGTGAGTGCTGGTCGGCACCGATCCTCCGTGCGGGAATCTCTCCGCTTTGCCCTCCGCACCCCTGTGGCTGCGCTCTCCTCCGTGGCTCCGAAGCTCCCCCCTCTGCCACCCACAGTCTCCACCCGCAAAGGGGCTTCCTAGTGTGTGGAAACCTTTCCTCCCTCACAGCTCCCTCCCAGAGGGGCAGGTCCCATCCCTATTCTTTTGTCTCTGTTTTTTCATTTTTCTTTTGCCCTACCCGGGTACGTGGGGAGTTTCTTGTCTTTGGGAGGTCTGAGGTCTTCTGCCAGCATTCAGTAGGTGTTCTGTAGGAGTTGTTCCACATGTAGATGTATTTCTGATGTATTTGTGGGGAGGAAGGTGATCTCCACGTCTTACTCTTCCACCATCTTGAAGGTCTCCTTGAGGGTTTTTTAAATTGAAGTATAGTTGAGTTACCATGTTGTGTTAATTTCTGCTTGCAGCAAAGTGATTCAGCTTTACATATACACATATATATACATATATATACATTCTTTTTTAATATTCTTTTCCATTAGAGTTTATCATAGTATATTGAATACAGTTCCTAGTGCTATACAGTAGGACCTTATTGTTTATCCATTCTATGTATAATAGTTTACATCTGCTCACTCCAACTCTCAATCCATCCCTTCCCACCTGCCCCCCCCCCTTGGCAACCACAAGTCTGTTCTCTATGTCTGTGACTCTGTTTCTGTTTCATGGATAGGTTAATTTGTGTCACATTTTAGATTCCATATATAAGTATTATCATATGGTATTTGTCTTTCTCTTTCTGGCTTACTTCACTTAGTATGATAATTTCTTGCTGCATCCATGTTGCTGCAAATGGCATTATTTCATTCTTTTTTCATGGCTGAGTAGTATTCCATTCTATATATGTACCACATCTTCTTTATCCATTCCTCTGTTGATGGACATTTAGGTTGTTTCTGTGTTCTGCATTCTGATTGCTCGTGGGAAAAGCTATTTCCATGGAATGATGTCACATTCCATTCCCCAGGCAGGAGGATATAGTGGAGAAGACAGGGACATCTAAAATCAGGAGACTTGGCCATGAGCCCCCCTCGTTCCACCAGTGGTGTCCTTAATTGGTCTTTTAAAAAATTTATTTCTATTTATTTATTTATTTTTGGCTGCACTGGGTCTTCATTGCTGCTTCATTGCTGCTTCATTGCTGCTTCATTGTGGGCTTTCTCTAGCTGTGGCGAGTGGGAGCTACTCTTCATTGCGATGCACGGGTTTCTCATTGCGGTGGCTTCTCTTGTTGCAGAGCACAGGCTCTAGGCGTGCGGGTTTCAGTAGTTATGGCTTGCATGCTCTAGAGCACAGGTTCAGTAGTTGTGGCACAGGGGCTTAGTTGCTCCACGGCATGTGGGATCTTCCTGGACCAGGGCTCGAACCTGTGTCCCCTGCATTGGCAGGCAGATTCTTAACTACTGCACCACCAGGGAAGTCCCCTTCATTGGTCTTGAAACCACTGAGCTGGTTTCCTTTTCTCTTCAGTGGGGACCCCCTTAGAAGTTCACTGTGAGACCCACGTGCATCCATGTGAGAGAGCTTTGTAAAGTGTCAAGTAACCTACAAAGGTAATTATTGTTTCGGAAGTATTTAGGGAGTACCTATGACGTGCAGGACCAGAGTTTTGCATAGTAATCACAACTGAAGAAGGCAAACTCCCAACTCTCAAAAACCTTAAAATGTAGCAGAGAAGTGAAGACATACATACCCTTACAGGGTAGCAGATAGTAAGTTCCCTAAGCAATACCCCATGACTTCAACTCAGTTTGACAAACATCCATGAAACAGGCTCTTGAGATCCAAAAGTAAAAACAGTGGGTCACTGTCACCTGTCTGGCAGGAAGGACAGAGAAACAGTGATGGTGTCAGTACAAGCAGATGGTGATAAATCCCATAAAGAAAGAGCTTACTGGGAATGTATTAGGTCTGTGTAGAAAGGCAGATGGAGAGGCTTAAGCCTAGATGTCCACGGGTAAACTCTGCAGGAGATGGTAGAGTGTGAAATCTGTTTCCAAATACTGGGTTTCTATTTCCAGAAAAGGTGCAAAAGACCAGACATGGCATTGGATCGACCAGCGCAGTAAGGCACCTGGATGCTGGGGGTGGGAGTGGAGGTGACCCCGGAGACTCAGCTGTTCTGGGAAAGCTTAAGGTTGGGTTCGCACTACCTCCAGCAGAAGCCTGATCACCGTGGGGGGAAGAGAATGGTGCTGACAGAGTCAGGGAACCAGGCGTGGGAAAAAAGGGGCATTGGTTCCGGGAGGACAGGATCTACCAGACGGGTTTCTTGTTTGTTTCTTTTTTAAATCATAACTTTAAAATAGCAATTTTATCTGGGCACTGTTCTAAGCATTTCATCTATAGTGACTCATTTAATCGCACAGCAACCGAGAGTGGTAGGCGCAGTTATGCCCACTGGAGGGATAAGGAAACTGAGATGAGGAGAGTTTGACCACATTTGTGGGCTGAGAAGAGGGAGCCAGCACCTATAGGGACAGCAAAGATGCTATCTGAACTCAAAGGAGGGACTGTTCGGGGATTACGGATGACCGGTATTGTCCTTTCCACATTTTTTAACTCCTAACTTCTCTACCATAGGCATCATCATCTTTGTAATCAGAAAACTAAACCATACAAAAATGGGCAATCATGGCTTCCTTGGTGGTGCAGTGCTTAAGGATCTACCTGCCAATGCAGGGGACACGGGTTCGATCCCTGGTCCGGGAAGATCCCACATGCCGCAGAGCAACTAAGCCCGTGCGCCACAACTACTGAGCCTGCGCTCTAGAGCCCACGAGCCACAACTACTGAGCTCCCATGCCACAACTACTGAAGCCCGCACGCCTAGAGCCCGTGCTCCGCAACAGGAGAAGCCACCGCAATGAGAAGCCCGTGCACCGCAATGAAGAGTAGCCCCTGCTCGCCACAACTAGAGAAAAGCCCACGCACAACAACAAAGACCCAACGAAGCCAAAAATAAATAAACAAATAATTTTTTTTAATGGACGATCATGTTAGTGATTAATATTGTCTTTAAATTTGTCCTTATGTCTTCTCTGTAAAAATAAGCTTTCCAATAAGAGAGTTAGCATCCTGAGGGTAGGAACGGTCCCTTATTTCTCCTTTCCCCCCACCGTCTGCACCTGAGGCATGTGTGTGTGTGTGTGTGTGTGGCTTTTAAAGGGAACAAAATTAAACCCAACCAAACCCAGACCCTTGTTAATAATGTCTCAAATTTAGCTTTCCACGCACTAACTACCCTGTGTTGCTGTCCTTCAGTACCTTTAGTATGTGCTTTAATTCTTTTTCCTTCCCCTTCCATCATCCCATCTCCCACCACCACTACTTAAGGACCTAGGATATAGGCATCCTCTTCTGGGGCCAGCTGGCCAGATGGCAGATATGTCCTGCCATTGGCTCTCACTGTCTTATGTTGGGGATTCACAAATTTCCCCTGTAACATCACCCAGATATCTGAGTAATAATCTGAGCATACTGTCATTTTTGTTTCTTTGTCATTTTCATAAGCTGAGTTATAAAGTAAATTGCAGTCTTTTACATTCAATCTTAACATAACTTTCCTTCAATGTATTGATTTTTTTAAGTTTGTGGTTGTTGCTGATATTGTTGTTTTTCTAGGGAAGAGAAAGCAAAAATGCCATTTTTCCTATATTTTGATATTCCTTTCTTTCTTCTCCTTCCCTCTTAGCCAACCCATCCCTGAAGTTCATGCTTCTCTTCCTCCTATGAAAACGGTTCCCCTTGGTTTCCTCACTGCTATACATTAAAATTTCAAGGGAGGAAGCCTGAACTCCTAGGTCCATTCATGGGGATCACTTCCTCCCAAGTTCAATGCAGGTCCTGTAGGGCTTTGTCGGGGAAGAAGACAGTCATGGGCGAGGAAGAAAGGTAAGTATCAGCCTGAATCCATGCACTGGCCTGTGTGGACCTGAGTTCAGCACATTCACAAAAGATGGGGAGGTTGTAAGTGTGATCTGCTTCCCACTTCTTCCAGAAGTGCAGGTGAGAGGGGTCCCAGGACAAGAGTGAAAAGAGAACCCCCTTAAACAGAATGCTGGTTCTACTTGATAAAAAAGAATGTATATATATATATATATATATATATATATATATATATATATATATATATAAACTGAAACACTTAACTGTACAGCAGAAATTAACACAATATTGTAAATCAACTATACTTCGATTAAAATAAAGGATTTTTTAAAAAGCTGTCACACAATGCCTGAAATTCTGGACCTATTTGTCCTCTGAATTTTTGATCCATTAGAGACATTATAGCTGTGTGAAACAGTATATTAAAATGACTTACGGACCTTTTTAAAAATTCCGGTGCTTGGATCTACTCAAGCAGATCTGGGTAGATCAGACTTAATTGTTCAGAGGTTCAGATTTAATTGTTTGGGATGGATTTAATTGCCTGGGCATCAGAATTTTCTTAAATCCCTCTCCCCATCCCCTCACATCCTCCACGCCCACTCCCAATGATTCTAACATGTAATCAGGTTGGGAACAACTGCTATAGAGCCAGTCCAAAAACCTAAAAGTTTTAGGGGTGGTTGAACATCTATGTATCCTCATTGGATCTTGAAATACATTCTAGATCTAGTTTCTTTTTAATTAAGATAAGATTACATCTGAGGTGACAGTCAAAGCTCTTCACCAAATTATCTCTTCTTTACTACAAACATGCACAGAAATATTAAACTAAAACATCACCTCCAGGACTACTCAGGGGACTAACCAAGAAATTTGACCTAGTTATCTTTACACCAGCTGCATGTGACATCTCTAAACTTGCTAATGAGACAGCAAAGTCATTTGGGAGGGAATGTTTCCATATTAATATGACTTTGATCCAAGAAAGCAAAGAAGCGTATTCTGCTGAAAGTAATTAGAAGACGTGGCACTTTTAAAAAATCCTCTAGTCAAAGAGATTGTAAAACTCTGGGTCTGAACGTCAGGATATATGCAAGCTTTGGGATGTGGAGAGCCATTCCTTGCTTCAATTCCTAGTTTCCAAGTCTGGAATAGAGCAATATTCAGGTGCTCTAAATACAGTCTGTTCATATTTAAAATAACAGAACTTGTCACCTCTCAGTTACTCGTGAAAACTGAAGAAGTGAACCCCAATGTAGAGGGCAGAAACTGCGAGAAACCGTGCTTCAGAGTTTTAACTACAAACAGCTGCAGCCGTGGTCTCTCCTCAGTTCATTCCTTGTTGGTTTCATTTTCAAGTTAGGCAATTAGATTGAGACCCTTTCCTCAAGGGGCAAGAACTTTTTTCCTGCAACTCACAGAGGGCAGTGAAACACGATTCTCCTGACCCTCAGTTTGAGTGGCTCTTTGTCTTACGAAACTTCTAGGCTCAGGTTCGTGTCACACATACGCACATTGTCTTTGCAAAGAATCCACAGTTCATCCTCAATAATATATAAACCAAAAATCTAGGGTGACCAACTCATCCCAGTTTGTGCAGGACTTTCCTGGTTTAGAAAACCTGGAGTCCTGGGAACCACCCTCCCACCCCAATCCTAAGCAGATCAGGATGATTGGTTACCCTAAAAACAACCAGAATCAGAATCCAGCCCAGAATGGACTTTGAGCTGTCGGAGCCATCCTTGGGGCCAGCCGTTCCCTCCTGAGAACGGTCAGCAGTACCACGGAAGAGGGTCGACTGACCCACCAGCCCCCTCCCCATGCCCCCTCGCCACATGGGACCTGCCACCATGCTCTGTATGTGTTATCTGGAATCCTGCCAACAATGTGGAGGATAATTGTCCTTACCCCAATATTAGAATATAAAGAAATAGAGGCTCTGATAAATAACTGAGCTGACCAAGACCACACTGGTGGTACCAGTAGGGCAGAAGCCCATCACCAATAACATTTGAAGAACTACATAGAGAAGATTTCATAAGAGCTAAAGCAAAACTAAGAAATAAAACATGGAGGAAGAGTGGAAATGACAAACAAAATATCAGACTCTATATGAATTCAATCAAATGTGAGGCATAAACAAGACAACCCGAAGCTAATTGATGGATTACAAATCGCCCAAAGTCAAATTCATAAGCTTCTTGATAATATCCTCCCAAGTATTCAAATAAATACCATGACCTTAGGCAAAAAAGGATTTTCTATTCATATGTATGAAATATTTTGTTCCTGATTATTTCTCCTTAGAGTGAATAATAATGTCTAGCACAAATATGGTTTGTTGCTTAAATTTTTGTATTTTAATTTATCCTATATGTTTACAAGGAAGAATAGGATCATAAAGTTGCTATATAAGAACTGTCTAAAAGGGGCAAAAAAACTGTTGATTTATAATTTACATCTTAGCTGTGCGTATTTGTTCTCAGCATATATTTAAATATGTGCTGATGTAAATCAGCACATATTTTTGGACCAACATAATTGCAAAGATATTCCTAAAGCAATTCATGTCTGCTGTCTTTTCCTTGACATTCCTTTATACTCCTAATTTTCCCTATATGTCAGTCCTATTATCTGCCTCCTTACAATGGATCTTTGGAAAAGCATAAACCAAAGGAGATGTCCTTCTAGTAGCTACACGTAGAGGAAAGGAGCTGACACCCATCAGTGATAATGAGAGTGTGTCTCGATGATGTGTGATGGCCCATGGCAGGGTCCGCATGTGAATCTCTCAATAGAATGGCAGAGAGGCAGACTTTCTGGTGTTGATCTTTAATTAATTTCTTTTAATGTGTGCTCCTATGTTATACCATCTTAAGGTTGCCCAGCAGCTTAAAAAAATTAAAATACTCTTAACTGTGGTCAGACAACTCAATTTACAAGTGGCAGAATCAACAACCAGACCTAACATTGTCTGGGTCTCAATAATTTCCAAAGTCTCCAGTATTGTGGTTTACCAAACACCTCTGACATCTGGAAAAGTTTAATAAAATGTCTTTAGGATACCATTTCCATCCATCTTTAGGGTATCTTTTTCTCTGAGAAATCTTGAACATAGCACATTTCAGCACTTTCCATAAAGATCTTTTTTTTGAGGCATAGTTCATTTACAATGTTGTCTTACTTTCAAGTATACAGCAAAGTGGTTCAGTTTTATATATATATATATATATATATATATATACACACACACACACACACATTTATATGTATGTATTCTTTTTCAGATTCTTTTCCATTATAGGTTATACAAGATATTGAATATAGTGCCCTGTGCTATACAGTAACCCCTTGTTTTTTATCAATTTTATATATAGTAGTGTGTATCTGTTAATTCCAAACTCCTAATTTATCTCTCCCACCCCCTTTCCCCTTTGGTAACCATAAGTTTGTTTTCTATGTCCATGAGTCTATTTGTTTTATAAATAAGTTTGTTTGGATCATTTTTTAAGAGATCTTTTACTGAGGAAACCCTGTAGAGCCTTTATGTTGGCATGGCAATGAGAGCCCATCAAAATGTTATACTCTATCAAAAATGGACTCAGGTACTTCAAGCTTTTACCAACTGGCCATGATAGAGCAGAACGGATATAGTGTAGCCTCTCTGGATTAGATACTCTCTAATCTAATGTAGGATGTGCAGGCAGCGAAGGTGGCTCCCTTCGGACTTTATGTGTAAATTAAATGGATTCTGCCATGGACTCAATTTTTGGGCCCCCCCTGTCGCCCACAATTCACAAGTTGAAATCTTAATCCCTGACGTGATGGAATTAGGCGGTGGGGCCTTTGGGAGGGGATCAGTCGTGAGCGTGGAGCCCTCACGGTAGGGATGGTGCCCGTGAACGAGAGGACCAGAGAGCTCCCTGGCCTCTTGCACCACGTGAGGTCACAGCAAGAAGACTACAGTCCGTGAAGCAGGAATTAGGTTCTCACCAGACGTCAAATCTCCTGGCACCTTGACCTTGGACTTCCCAGCCTCCAGAATGGTAAGGAATAAATTTCTATTGTTTGTAAACCACCCGGTCTGTGGTAACTTGTTATTGCAGTTTAAACTGACCAAGACAGGCTCTCACAGCATCTTTTTTTATTTTTTAACATCTTTATTGGAGTATAGTTGCTTTACAATGATGCGTTAGTTTCTGCTGTAGAACAAAGTGAATCAGCTATACGTATACATATATCCCCATATCTCTTCCCTCTCACTTCTCCCTCTTCCTATTTGTGAGTGGGAAGAGTCCGGGCTGGGAACTCTTTAACCAGCTAATGAGGAGCATAAGAGAATCAAGAGTGGGAGAAAAAGATTTAGTTCCTTTTACTTTAAATTAGGTACAGTATGGATTTAGCATAATCTAATAGTGTTGCCAGATTTTCTTTTAAAAAAATTCTTATAACTGCTTCATCTACACTATCAGAGGAAAAAATGGAAAAGAATAATCTGAAATAAAAGCAAATCAAATTTTATAGTTGTAATACCTGTAAACTCCTGAAAGTTTAATGGTTGTATTTTTTTAACAACCAACCACGTAGAGGAAAATTTTATATTTATCGTATTGCCTGATAAATATGAAGGTGACTTCCTTCTTCGGTTATATTCTGTTTCATCATCAGTGGGAAAAAAGTAACATGAAAGCTTAGTCACTAAACTCATGAAAAACAGATGGACATTCTGAATAGTGCTACAAATTTAGCCATAAAAAGAGAGAGACCCCTAAAATAAGTATATAATGCTTTTGCACAAAAACTCAAATCAAAGGTTAAAAGCTTGGCACTGTTTCCGAATACAAATTCAGTGCAAGACAGTACACATGTGTAATTATAAATTCCAGGTCATGTTTCCTATTTACCTATGCTCCGCTCTTTTCTGCACCAATCACTAGACATTAGCAAGGCAAGATTGAGCACAAATGGACAAGTTAATTGACAATGCCATTAGAATTGTGGAGAGAACTGAAATAATTCTCAAGCTAATTGTTGAGTGGGGAAGTTGGCTTTTACAGTTTCCATTTTGCAGAAATCTTTACACACATCTTTTTTTCCCCAGAAACTCGACATTGTGTGAAGCTGTACTGACGTGAGGTAGGGGAGATGATCTGGAAAAATTCTGGATCAGGTGTTTCGGAATTCTCACCAGTAGCAAAACAAGCCAAAACCAGGTTGAAAGATTCCCAAAAGCATCTTATAATCTGCTAGCAGCAAACTGTGTGTCACATCTATTTTTTGATCCTCTGCAAGAGTACAAAACAGGAAATAATTTTAGAATGTAATAATGTTTCTTTCCAGTTACTTAGAGAGATTTGACTTTAAATTCCGGTCTTTCTCAGTTGTCACATAAATATTGGGTTGGCCAAAACGTTTGTTCGGGTTTTTCCGCAACATCTTATGGAAAAACCCGAACAAACGTTTTGGCCAACCCAATACCTTCTCCGCATCCTGAATATTGGCTGTGTCATAACAATCTCCTAGGAGGGACTCATCAAACAAAGTGTCACACCCAGGCAAGTATGACATGGTAGTTCACAGCAGCCAAATCTAAGGAAACCTGGAAAAACTGAAACCCAATTCTAAGTAGGTGTCAGTATCCATGTGAGACGATAGTGGCCACTGATGACAAAAATTATGCAATCTAAACAAAATGACAAAATGACTATATAGTGATCCCACATAAATGTACAAACATGACAAAAAAGATTAAAACTAGGCACCATTATTAAATACAAAATCCAGTTATTGATACATGTGTGCAACTAGAGATTATATCTCTCCATCCTCTATGCTAGAGACATTGGGAAACAGGGCAGCAAGAGATGCCAGAGACCTAGTCCGAAGGGTCAAGGGCCCTTCCCCTCCAGCAGCCCCTACAATGAGGAGAGCATGGAGAGGCTGAAGCCCTGTTTGTTGATGCCTTAGGTGACAGTAGTATCTTTTAAAGTACTTCAGGGCTCAAGCTGAAGATGATGAAGAGCATTTCCAAACCATACAGACTGCTGAGACCTGTCAAGGGTCTAAAATTCTACCCTCCTTGCAAGCTAACAAGACAGGCTGCCATGTATTCACAGATGCTGGCAGAAGACACGAGATTCCTGGGTCAGAGGCAAAGGACAGTTTACCGTTCATAGCTGTAGCCAGGGGATCAGCATTTGTATCAGGGCCCTGAACTCCAGTTCCCACAGGGGATGTGAAGGCCAGGTGATGTCTGCACGTGGAGTGGAGCTTGTTGCAGGAGAGCTTAGGAAACCCCAATCTTTTAGAATGGGCAGTCAGCCTGGCAGAGCTTTTCTTGGAGGGAGACGTACCTATTATACTGGAGAGTAAACAGACTTGACCTTCCTCCACATAGAGACACTACTTCTACCTGCTCAGCACAGCACCATCTTCCTCAGAAACTGCATCCACCACCCCAGTCCCAAATTGCCCCATATTTTTCCTTTTGTTCCCCAGTGGTTACTCCATATCGAATCTAGTCCTTGTTTTTGCTCTGGTGTCTGAACTACTGTCTCCCAGCCCCAGCTCTTAGAATCACCTCTGACTTATGTGCCTAGCTCATGCCCCCAGCAAGGTGATCCCACAAGTATCCTACCACTGACAGCTTCCTTACCTCGTTGGTACTGGCACTCAAGCACCGCCCTGATAAGGAACCCTCTCCTCTCACAGAGCACATACTGGCCGCGAAATTGCTTATTTCTAGGGCTGGGTAGGATGGACAACCTATAGGTGACTGGATAATTGGGTTCAGCCTGCTCTAGCTTTTTTTTTTTTTTTCCTTTAATGAGCTTTCTAGGGAAGGAGGGGACACATCTCAGGCATATGCAATTTTAGTTAATGCTATTTGGAATAGTCTTTCAGTCTGTAAATGCCACATGTTGCCATAGAAACAGGTCTCCATCTGAAATGCATCCAGTCAATTCTGAAATTATCATTCAGAGCACTGCTATAAACTGGAACAAATCCAACAGGTACCCAGCCAGTATTTAGGCAGTAAGCTGCACTGTCTCATTTTCAAGTCAAAAAATGAAGAGAGAAGAACCAACTTGGATATGCATAAAAATTCAAACATATTCAAAGTAAGAACATTTCTTCTTGATTATTTTACTCTTGAAGCAGCATTAAAATAGAGCTATGTACACCATTCAGAAAAGACAAGGTATGTTTCAAATGACTAAGCAGAATGCAGTGTGGGGAAAGGGGTTCATTTAAACAGCTTTATTCTTCTTAGCAAAGGAAACTGTAAATTTATTTATTGGAAGAACTCCAATTTTTAGAGTGAAGTTTTAATACTCTCTTGCACCTATTGTCTCCTTGAAAATATTTTAACCACTTCATATTCCCAAATGGAAAATTATTAGGAGTTATGTAGCCCATGGGAAGAGAGTCACAGATCTGAAATAAGGATCCAAAATTTCCAGAATTTAGGGACAAGATAGGAAATTTTTCCCATATGGAATTTATGATAAAAAGAATAAACATAAAATTAATTAAACGATCCATCAATTAAATGAATCTACCCCAAATGATGATATGCTCACGTGTTGGCAGTAAAACTTAAGTGTTTTCCAAATCTCTTCCTGGAGTTCACGTTATTGGACTCAGATTCCATCAGGAAAACACTGGTATACAGTCTGTAGAGAAGCACTGTTCCAGGGAATTTTCTGCAGTGATGGAAGGAAGCTGTAAGCAGTGCGGTCCAGGATGGTAGCTGCGGCCACATACGGCTATTGGGCACTTGAATGGGGCTAGTGTGACTGCAAAGCTGAACTTTTAAAAAAATGTTAGTTAATTTAAATTTGAATTGTAACATGTGCCTAGTGGCAACCATAATGGACAACACACGTTTATATCTTAATAGTCATAGTTAATATTCAGAGTTGGAGTCATACTGACAAGGTTCAAACTCTGGCTTCACTATTTATTTTGTTACTTTTCTCTCCCCCATTGTTGGGTTGATGTGACGATTCAGTGTGTTACATGACATGCTATATAAATCTTAGCAACCGCGTTCTTTTAGTTTATTTTTATTGAAGTATAGTTGATTTACAATGTTGTGTTAGTTTCAGGTGTACAGCAAAGTGATTCAGTTACACACACACACACACACACACACATATTCTTTTTCAGATTATTTTCCCTTATAACTTATTACAAGATATTTTGTATAGTTCCCTGTGCTATACAGTAGGTCCTTGTTGGTTATCTATTTTATGTATAGTAGAGTGTATATATTAATCCCAAAATCATTCCAAAAAATGATACAAATGACCTTATTTACAAAACAGAAATAGACTCACAGACATAGAAAACAAACTTACGGTTACCAAAGAGGATGGGGGCAGGGAGAGAGAAATTAGGAGTTTGAGATTACCAACGGTTATTATTATATCACAATTTGACAATTTTCTAGCCTTATGGTCAAGTTACCTAACCTCGCAGTACATGAATAATTTCATCTGCAAAACAGGGTTAATAATACTCCTTCATGGGGTTGTTCTGAGGATTAAATGAGATAATGCATTAAAGTGCTTTGCACACGCCCACCACATGGAAGCACTCAATACGTGTCAGATGTTATTATTCAATTATGATTGAAGTCATATTTTAATAAGAGATTTTTATAACTTGTAGAAAATACTGGAGAAAACAGGGTGAAGTTATAATGATTTATACTGGGTGAGCCAATAACAGGGAGCTAAATCAAATTTGTCCATCGTCAAATGTAAGACTTTAAAGCTGGAATGATTCCACCAAGATTCAAAAGACACATGAGATTCATCTCAACACAGTCTGCCAACTTTTCTTTTTCATAGTTGCAGCCTCATTAGCAGAGGAAAAATGTATATTATATATATTTTTATTATATATATTTATATTATATATTTTATATGTATATTCTATATTATATATAATATGTCTATTATATATATGTATATGTATAAAATATGTATTCCCTTCGTCTTTCCTAGTATGGTGTTACTCTTTCCTTATTTTCAGTACCTGGTAGCCCAGGAAAGGTAGGTAGAAGAAATATATCACTTCAGGGAATCTTGTTTCAAATTATTTCAAGATGTGCAGCACCCATCAATGACATTCCCAGCTCTAAAAACAACATATTTATAGCCACGACTTTGCACACCCCAAAAGATTTCTTAACATGATGTTCAAATAAACCAGTAACTCCCACACACGTCAACTCTCTCTATTTATATCTTAACTACAGTACCAAATGATAAAACAGCTAAAATTTAAGAATTTAGAGAAATTGTTAACACATTTTTAAAAAGCGTTTCTTCAAATGTTTCAGAACTATGTGAAGTCTGGAAAATCTGAGTAGGAATGCTGCAAGTCGTGCCTTAAAACAGTTTTACCTTTATAAACGGACCTGGTGTGCCCTTCTCATCATTTTTCTGGCATCTCGACAGCAGACAAGGAAAGTTCTTGTTTGTCCGGCAGCCTCCTTGGTAAAGTCTAAGTAGGTCAGGGCAAGAAGCAAAAAGCCTTTCTTTCAGTGAGAAATTAGCAACTTTATATTTAGGACGACTTTGACCGTACAGTTGCCTAAAAGCAAACACGTAGCAGACCCCTTGCTCCCATATGTGTGCTCACAGATCCTAAAGACACAACAAACCTTCAGTGTTGGGACTGCAGATTTCCTGGAATATTTTGTACTTTACTAATCACAGTTTGCGAAATTGCCAATGCGATGTCAAAGGCATGGCAACTCGTGGTTATCCTTGGCCATGGCTGCCCCCTGAATGAGCAGTCAGTTGTAATTCAGACTCCGCCTCTGGCAGACAAGGTAATCTGGCTTTGGGTAATTTTCAAGTACAGATTGGAGTAAGAGGACAAAGGTATGGGAGTTGGAATGCAATTTAGAGGCAGCAGGAAGGTGATGTGAGTCTGATTTTCCAAGTCCTCCCAGATGGGACTATAGCATCTCAAGCTGACTATCAGGAAACAAGGATCACATCTGTGCTGTGTCCTTTCACAGGCACGATGCTTCTATTGATCTGAACTTGTAACTTACACCAGTGTCTGATGATCACCATTCTGACAGTGACATGTAAACACTTTATTGTGTTAACATGAGTAATGCAGATGGTGAATGGGATCTCTCCACTCCCTGAGTTCCAGCTGAAACTGCCCTGCTCTGCCCAAAGCCTTCCCCAGGATGTTGCTGATTTGGGGGGAACTATATTCCCAAGGCCTCCTTTGCCTCGGCTTCCTGCATCCACAGATGTGTCTCTACTTCACTAGGCATCAATTTGGACAGAAAATACAAACCTTTCATCAATTTCCACCCCCCACCGCCCCAAAAAAGGCTCATTCACAGAGAACATTCACATGGTCAGTAGAAGGGGGCAGCATGGGCTCATCTGAGGAAAGATCCCCTGAAAAATCAATGGCCATAAATTTAGGTAAGCAAAAAAGATAGACTCTCTCCCACTCCCTAACCCCGAACCACACTGTCTCAGGTGATCATGGCCCAATGAAGAAAAGTTACTTCCATATAAGACTAAATGGTGTTCTGGGATGGAGTTCAAATACAGTATTCCAAAAGTAAGTACAAGCATATATAAGTATTAAGGACTACATCTTTAAGAAAAACATAAATGAGAAAAATGGCCAATAAGCTCCCACACACACACCTGCATAACTTGATTACCACACCACAGTCTTTATTTCACCGTTAAAAACAAAAAAGAAAAGAAACCTTTCAGTAATTACTGTGGCCCAAGTCCAAATTCTTGATAATTGGAAAATTTTTTTAAATTTAAGATTTAGTTTCGTGATTAAACGCATTGTGTAAAGTACTTGATTCTGGCTTGTTTCAAATTTTAAATTGCTTTTCTTTCCCCCTATGTAAGGGATTTGGAAAGAATCCCATTTAGAAAGCAAGCCATCAGGGCAGGGAAAGGAGTATTAACTCACTAAAGTCACTATATATACTTAAGAGGGCCTGTAGCCTTGATTTAAGTGCTAAGCTAAATATGGTATCTCATCACACTTCTGTGCTTGGAGCCAACGCCGCAGAAAAGCAAACTGACATGAATGAGGTTCTTTGATTAATTTTCTAGTACAAGACAGTTTAAACATCACACTGGCTATGTAATTTAAATTAAGCAGATGGAGATGGCAAAGTCCTTAAAAAGATTCCTGCACACTCTTCCGGGACTAAGAAGTCTCTTGTTTAAGTACCAGAGCCTATCCTAATATGAGTTACTCGTGGGTATCGGCTATTGAGCTGCCAGGTCAGAGGTAATGTGATTCATGTGACCCAGATGAATGATTCTACTGCAGAAAAAATAAATATACAACTACCATACTGTTGCTCTGATAAGTGGTGTTATCTGTTATGGCTCTGTGTTCTAACCAGGTAAGCTTCTATCGGACACCCTAACAGGAGTTCTCCCAGTAGATGGTTTCAGGGAATTTGATGCTATTGGTTTATGACCCATCCTTACTCCCACACTCGTGAGAATGTCTGCAAGATGAGACAAGCGTGCCTGGACCCTTACCATGGAGCCAAATCAATATACTGGGTTACCATAACACAGCAGAGTTCAGTGTTGGGCTGTGAAGCCAACCTATTTCTCTGCTCTCACACTGTCTGACTCCTGATCATAATTGTTCGTGATGTTTAAAGATACAGGCATTATTTTTTTCTACTTGGGCTACCTGGCTGCCTAAGTTTGCCTTCCTGGTTCAAACCAGAAGGGCTTTTCTGGGTTTGTCAGGATGCTGAGTAGCTGCTCAGTACCCCCAGCCTCCAGCCTGCGCCTCTGTGGTTGCTGTGACACCGGTGGTCCATACGATGCTGGATGCATTCCCACTTCTTCCTTTGGCTCCCAGGAGCTGGGTCCTCTGCAGTTTCCATCTCTCCTCTCTTATTCCCATCTGTGACTTGATAAGAGATATGGGGTTACACTCTGTAGGGGTGTAGTGTTCACACTCTGTAGTGTTCCCAGAACAATGTTACTCTATGTGGCAAAATGGGAGGTATAATCACTTTGTCAGTGTGATCCTGGTTACGGACACTAAAATAGCCATAGTATTCTGGTTTATTCAGCTGGGCCCAACATATTATCAAGCAAAATGCTTAAAAGTAGGAGAGGAAAATGGAAGAGTTAATCAGAGATGCAGCAGAAAAGAAGGCAGGAAAGATGAGGCAAAAGGAGAAGTCACAGGGAATAAGTATGAGAAGGCCTAGACCACCATTGCTGCTTTAAGGATGGAGAAAGAGGCCACAACCCTGGGATGCAGACTGGACCACCATTGCTGCTTTGAGGATGGAGAAAGAGGCCACAACCCTGGGATGTAGACTGGACCACCACTGCTGCTTTAAGGATGGAGAAAGAGGCCCACTAGCCAGGGATGCAGATTGGACCACATTGCTGCTTTAAGGATGAAGAAAGAGGCCACAAGCCAGGGATGCAGGCAGCCTCCAGAAGCAGAGAACAACCATTAGCCAACAACCAGCTTGGAAATGAGGAACTCAGTGCTGTACCACATGGAGCTGAATTCTGCCAAAGACCCAAATGAATGTGGAAGTGGATTCCACATTCCAGGTAACATCCTAGGCTGACTGGCACCTCGATTTCAGCCTGTGGCACCCATAGCAAGGAAACCAGCTGAGCCTTCCAGGCTTCGGACCTATGTAACTGTAAAATAATAACTCTGTTCTATTTTAAACTGCTGAGTTTGTGATAATATGCTGGTAATAATACGCAACTAATACACATTCACTTACACAGTCAGATTTAACTTATTATAAGACTATGATCCAAAAAAAAAAAAAAGAATATGATCCTCTCTGCTTTTCTAATAGTATAGTGCCTCCATACCTTCAAGGAACTTAAAATCCAAAAATCATTTTAAATGACCTTGTCTTTCACAGAAGTAATTTCACAAATTTGTTTTGTGCCTTTTGCTGAAAGCTAGAATGGTCTCTATGCTGCTGCTTTTTGGAAGAATTGGTTTAACGATTCAAGATCTAAAATGTACTTCTCCAAAATTAGCAAAACCACAAGACAGTAGTACTCTTGTGAATTTCTCCCCTGAGTCTTAGGAGGTGAGTTTGAGTTCCAGAAAATCAAAGTGGTGTGTTGGAGGAGAGCTCTCAGCAAGATCCAGAGGCATGAATTCCTGTCCTAGCTCTGATACCAAACAGCTAGGCAGCCTCTTGGAAATCAGTTTGCCTCTCTGGATCTCATTTCTTTCCTCTAGAATAAAAGGGATGGGAAATCAGGGAGGCTTCCTTGATGAAGAGCTGCTCAGTTGGAATCTGCAGGTCTCATATACGTCAGTGAGGTACGAGAAATGGGCAGATGCTGGGAGAAGAGTGGTTCAGCAGGCTCAGCCTGTCATGTTCTATATGCCGCATGCTACAGTATCAGTCTCCTGATGAACTCAGTGACCAAAACACAGAGCCCAAAACAGTCCATAATGGGCTTAGAAGAATTCACACCACTTGCAGGCAGTGTTACCTCTAAGAAGGTTTATCTGGAAAGATTGAGGGCTGAGAGAATCTTATAAAGTAGAGTTTAAGGGCATGGAACTTTTGGTCACACCTCCTAAATCGATTCCTGGCTCTGCCACTTACTAGCTGCGTGTTTTCTCTAGATCCCTCAGTTTCCTCATCTGTAAATTGTGAATATGTGTGCAAATGCTGCTCAGGACAGATCTTGGCACATTATATAAATTAGCAAGCACTATACCAATGTTTATCAATACTATTGCTATGGACTGAATTGTTTACCCACCCCACCCCCTGCCAAAATTCATACACTGAGGCCCTAACCCCTGTTGTGATAGTATTTGGAGATGAGGCCTTCAAAGGTAGTTGGGTTTAGATGAGGTCATGAGGGTGGGGCCCTCTTGATGGGATTAGTGTCCTTCAAGTAGAGACACCAAAGAGCTTGCTCTCTGTGTCCAGCCTGTGAGCACAGAGCAAGAAGGTGGCCACCTACAAGCCAGGAAGAAAGCTCTCACTAGAACCCAGCCATGCTGGCACCCTGATCTCAGAACTTCAGCCTCCAGAACTGTGAGAAAATAAACTTCTGTTGTGAAGTCTATGGTATTTTGTTATGGCAACCTGAGCTGACTAAGACAATTATTAAGGAAGAACTTCAGTTTTTGCTCTGTAACTGCTATTTTATGTAACTTTCCTTTAAGAATATATTAATGTATTTTTATTATTTAAATGAACTAAAAACAAATCAAGGGGGGAAAAAGCCCTATAGCCCATTTACAGTGATACTTTCAGTTATCTCTTAGACTCAGAAGCGTACCAGATGCAGGTTGAACGAGCCATCAATGAAAGACATCAAGTGTCCAGTTCATCAGTACTCACGCTCAGTTTGGAAGATGTCTCATTGATCCACTCATCTACTTTAAAGTGATGCAATTAACAAGTATTGCAATGAAAAGACCCTTCAGAACAATGTCAAAAATTCAAGAGAGCACTAAAATGTGGCTTTTCTGATGACATTTAGAAACATATATAAAGTTCAGCAATTACGTTAAAGGATGACTTTATGAAAAAGAAACGTTCATAAAATTCACGAAATTCAGACCTTGGAAATTATCTGTAGAACTGCTCATATAATATTAGAGAAAATACTTAAAGAGAAATGGTAAGTTGGCAAATTAAATATCTCCTTTAAAAAGGACAACTATACGTCTGTTATCAAAATATAATTTAAAATGTAATTGTTGCTGTCTTGGTGCTTACAATTTAGTGGGTTAGAAAGGTATTATTAAATAATCAAATAACTTAGTGTACAACTACAAACAATAATACGGATTTTATTTTTCTATACTCTCCCAGGGCGCCCCAACCCCCGGGATCTAATGCCTGATGATCCGAGGTGGAGCTGATATAATAATAATAGAAATAAAGTGCACAATAAAGGTAATGTGCTTGAATCATCCCGAAACCATCCCTCCACCCACAGCCCGTGAAAAAATTGTCTTCCACGAAACTGGTCCCTGGTGCCAAAAGGGTTGGCAATTTGTCCATAGTACTTTTTAGTTATTGCTATTAATCTTGCTTGCTTAGACGCTAAATCAGCCTTTCTACCCCTTCTATGTACATAAAGAGCTATACATAATGAGAAAGTTATTACATAAGGCACAAAGCACAGGCTTGAAAATCAGTTGAGTCCCAGCTCTGCCACTAGCCAAGTGAACTTGCAGAGTTCTTTAGACTCTGTAAAATTAGGTGGTGCCATAGATATCCTGGTAGGGTTCTTTCAATTTTAAAATCACGTGATAAGTATCTTTCCAATCACAACATTATTTTATATTCCAACAATTTATTGTTTCATAACAAATAAAGGCTGTGTCCTCCAGAAGGCAAAGGGACTTGAAAATATTCATGTATAAAGAATTCACACAAATAAGTTATAAGCAAAATTGTAAGAACACAATAGGCTTGGCTTTAAGAAACTTATAATAAAGAGTGTTCAGTATAATCAATAATGGACAGGTTTAGTTGTGACCAGAGGATGGTTGACCTGTGTGATGTTAACATGTTTCTCTGGAGGTCTTTAAAGACACAGCAGTTGCAGTGGGATGGCTTAGGAAGCAAGAAGACTGGGATTACGTGTCAGGCACATCCCAGCCCTCTGAACATTATCTGAGACATTTTCTTCAGAACTCAAGAATTTTTTTCTCTAAAGGAAGAGATCTTTTTAATTATGCATGGACATAGACATTATTAATCAAACTCTATCTTTGAATCATAATTCATGCCAAAATCCCTAGAAGTTAAGAACATGTATAAGAATTTATGAGAATTTGAAAATTCCACACAAAGGTCATTGCAAAGACATTAAAGGGCGTTTGCTTTGTTTAAATGGGATATACTTTGTGATTAAGGCTGATTCGCACCCTCTGCAATACTCCAGGGGAATTAAACACATTAATCTAATTATGAGAGTTTCACATCACTCTTAGTAGAAAGGCATTCAGCAAATTTCCATTATTTTTAGAGGATGTATCTTTGAACTTAATTTAAAATGTGATTAAATTCCCTTTTCTGTTATCTAAACTGATGTAAAGTCATTGTTTAAGCTTATTCAAAAACAAAAGAATATCTTTATTAGCTTTTGGTTTCTTCATGTAACCCACATTTAATAATAAAGCATTGTCTAGTTTTATTTGTATCTGATGACATTATTCTCCAAACCAAACACAGGTTTTATATTGGACAGTCTTGAACCCAGTATGGTACAAACATTAACCAGTTTATTTTTTGCCGGTCATTGTTTTCAAATATACTTTGTCAAGTCTTTCTTTCCTGACCCTTAATAACACCTCAGGCAGAACCCATAGCTTTCTGGTGACTTCGAATATTAAAACATCCAGTCCAGTGTAGGCCAGTTTAAAAATTCAAATCTTATAGCACAGGGAACTATATTCAATATCCTGTGATAAACCATAATGGAAAAGGATATGAAAAATAATGTGTATATATGCAAAGCTGAATCACTTTGCTGTACAGCAGAAATTAACACAACATTGTAAATCTATTATACTTCAATAAAATAAATTTTCAATCTTATATGCAATTTAGTACTCACGACCTCACCTTCCAAAGCACTGCCAGGTGCAGCCTGAGGGCCATGGCATGTACCCAGGTTGTGATCTGCTTTTTTCTCTCCTTCAAAGACGTGCAACAGAAACATGGTGTTGAGGAACTGGGGGTACGCCATGCCCGTCAGCACTCATGGAATATCCATGTGCTGCTCAAGGTTTCCCAGCCCTCGTGCATCAGGACCATGACGAGTTCTCACCAGCAGAACCTAAGGAGAATGGAGGTGTCTCTGCCAGCCTGGACAGGTATAATCAAGGGTCTCTTCCACATGTGTGCTCTCTCCCTTGGCTGTGGCTGAAAGCAAAGCCCTGGACGCTAATACGGCTCCTTGGAACTGGTTGTAACTGAGGTCTCTGGGTTAGACTCGGGAGAGACTGGGAGAGACGCACCTGCCCAGCCTGCATCAGACTGTGCCGTGGACGGATGCCTATCTCTGTTTTGCTAAAGCCACGGAGAGTTCTCACATATTTGTTATCACAGCATAACCTCTCCTGCATCCTGATTAATGCAAAGATAGACTGGGAGGTGGGGCAAAAAGAGTAGGTTACACTGCCTCTGGCCCAAACAAAGAAGGAGAAAGAGAGGGTGACTGCATGAAAAGATAGTGAGCCCATTGGAGCCCGTTGGAGCCCATTGGAGCTTGTTTGTACCCAAGCGAGAAGGAGCCAAGAAATAGAGACACTGGTGACGTAAAGAAGACAGGAGGGGGGCCTTCCCTGGTGGCACGGTGGTTAAGAATCCGCCTGCCAATACAGGGGACCACGGGTTCGAGCCCTGGTCTGGGAAGATCCCACATGCTGCGGAGCAACTAGGCCCGTGTGCCACAACTACTGAGCCTGCGCTCTAGAGCCCGCGAGCCACAACTACTGAAGCCCGTGTGCCACAACTACTGAAGCCCACGCACCTAGAGCCCATGCTCCACAACAAGAGAAGCCACCGCAACGAGAAGCCCTCGCACCACAACGAAGAGTAGCCCCCGCTCACCGCAACTAGAGAAAGCCCGCGCACAGCAACGGAAAACTCAACGCAGCCAATAAATAAGTAAATAAATAAATAAAATATATTAAAAAAAAAAAAAAAAGAAGACAGGAGGAAACGGAGGGACCAGTCTTCATGAAGAGAAATGAAAGACTGAGATTCAAGACACCAAGGAAGAGAGAAGTCTTGGAAGGAATGTTTGCTCAAAGACTGGAGCAAAGAAAAGTAAGATGGGAGAAGAAACAAAGAAATTAGAAGGGAAAGAAAAGTTGCAGAAAACCTAATAATAGCAAAATGGATCACTTTTTCCCATCTTCTGATAGAGACATAAGGAATTTCCAAAGGACTGAGCTTGTGTTAATCTTCTCTCACTTACTTAAATGTATTTAGCTTCATCCCCGCAGACTACACTTAATACCTAGTCTTAATTCACTCTAAGCCTGATGTCTTCTAAATCTTACATGCTCTTCATGAATTTTCGGGTGGTCACTCATGCGCCATGGCCACTAGCAACATATCATACATTTAGATCGGGAGCTGCAGGGATAGGAGAGGGTTTACCAACCTGATTCAATGGAAGCACAAGACTGTTATTCACAGGTTTTACAGGCAGACAGGCTGTTTGAATTGAACACCAAACATAAGAAAAAGGTACATTTCATTTTTTTTAAATGGTTGGAAAAATGTAATTTACAGAAAAGTGTGTTCTCCTTTATATTAAAGAGACAGGAAGAAAGGGAGGGAGGGAGGGAGGGTTGCCTGTTCTAAAATTCTGGAAAGTTGTCTGACACCCCTCCCTTCTATTTCTGCTCTCTCCCACGAAGTTCCTAAACCAACAGTGACCAAGTCAGCGGATAATCGGGCACGCAAACCTACTGCTCCCAACAAATGAGTCAACAGATCTGGAAATACTAATTTATTTCACGTGTGCCAGTATCACTCCTTAAAAACAAGGGATGGTTATTGTGTCAATTGTCTCATCTTTAAGGATCTTTTTGCAAGAGCACAGAATCATTGTTATCGGGTTTCTCCATACAACTGATAGTAGAGCCCCTCTGTTCTTCCTTTCCTGCTTCTCCTTCCTCATCCGCAGGGCGTCGCACTCTGTCTCAGCCCCTCCTCACCTTATACCCACACCCTCCAGCTCTCCAGTTCCCAGCTTTTTGTCCACCCTGAACACCTCCTTGAATCATCTTCATCTCGTCTTTCCAGACCTAAAAACTTACAGTGCCTCCCCATTGTGTGTTACAGGGGCTATTTTGTGGCACTCATGGATGGGCTTCAAAGGGATTTTTGAAGGCATTGAAATTCTGTGCTAACTTTTGTATGCTGTGCGTTATTTTGCTGGTAAAGATATCCAGTTTTTTTACATCCTCCTAGAGGCCCTAAAAAAGGTTGAGAACCACCAGTCTAGAGGGCAAAATCCAAACGTGACATGCAAGAAGTGAGACCAAGTCTGCATCCTAAGTAGGATCTTCTGCTAGGTCAGTTCTCCTCACCGTATTAGTTCACGTATTCATTCAATAAACATTCGCTGAGCACTTCCATGTTCCAGACATGACGATATGTACTGAGGACGCATAAGTGAAAGAACAGTTTCTTCCCTAAAGAATTTCCAAGCTCTCCTCACAACTCCCTGCTCAGGCGGGTAGGGAATTAGGTCTGTGGCCAGGCTTGGAATTTCAGGAATTGGAACAAGGTATGGATGTGGAATACCAGAAATGGCCCTTGGGGTCAGGAACAAAAGGGATGCCATCAAATCTGAAGAGGGGTGCTGGGCAGAGAGGTTAAGATCAAGCAGTAGCTGAATCCAAAGTTCAGCCAATCTAAACAGAGCAAATGAACTCAAGAGGATAACACAGGAGAGGGACCGATAGAGACAGACCCTGAAGGACCCGCGCCTGCCGCCAGGTTTCCTACGCATCTCCAGCTGTGCCAGGGAGAGCGCTGTCGGGACCCTGAGAAACAGCAAAACGGGGTGCCGAAGTGTTCTGAGAGTCGTGGAGGGCCTTACAGTGGTGGACACACACGAGCTGACCCTTTAAAGAGGAGCAGGATGCTGTCAGGTGGACAGAGAGGAAGGCAGGACATTCCAGAAAGAACATTAAATACAAAGCCCAGAGATCTGACACAGCGTGTTTGGGAGAATGAAAAGTGCTTTAGTAAAAATAGAGGTTTGGGGAAAACAATTTAGAGATGATGACTGATAACCCAAAGTATATTGATACACGACATTGCAAAAGAAAATTAGATTTGTAATTCAGAATGTAAGAGCAGGGATAATTAGAGTTTGCTAGACCAAGCCTCTTTATTTTGCAAAGAAACTCAGGTTTGCAGGGGCTGGGGGACGGGAGGCATCTGTCTAACCCAGGTTAACTAAACGGCATCCTAGTCTGCTGGTCCCAGCTTTGATGTTGTCTCTGCAATGCACAGCACAGCTCTGTGACCTGATCCAAACAATTTGGCCTCACACTCACACTGGGGTATTCAGAAAAAACCATCCATGCCTGCAAGGTTAGAGGGTAGGTGAGAAAAAGGTAATCTTTCACTTCCGTGGTTTATAACACTGAGCAGCTTTGGAGATTCTAATAAGAAACAAAGTAGAGAAGACCTGACAGGGGCGCCGCGATCCCACCATCCCTGCCTGGACCAGCACGAGGACCAGCCTTGAGTCTGGCGCCTGGGCAGTGGTGTGCTGACAACTGTTTAAGCACCAGCATTCAGGGCGAGAAGGCGGGAGGCTCATCTGCAAAGTCTTCCGACTTCTGTGTTGTGACTATTCCCTTCATGGCCAGTTTCAAGCTACCAATGGGATGTAACTGAGATGCTGACAGTCGGTCTCAGGAGCCAGGACAAGCTGGTTCAAACACAGCACTACAGGTAGACCTCAATAAGCCCCTCCTGAATCCATCCACAGCCAGCCAACCACCACCTGCAGGGCTACCAACCTCCTTGGCTCCAGTCAGTGGTTGAGCCAGGGCTGCCCATTCGTGGCAGATAGTCAAATAGTGCATCTATCTCGCTAGCAAGTGCTGCGCTTCCCAGAAGAATAGAAAGAGGCTAAACCCTGCCTTCCTGGCACAAGAGCACTAGCGGTTCCTCCTGACCTTGGCTCACGAGCTTGAACTTGACCTCGGTCCCCACCGTGGTGTGCCCATCACACTCCAGGAATCAGAGTGACCCAAACATCAGCCAAAATAGAGTTGGGAAATCACACCCTTACAAATTTTCAAACGGTCTCCATGGAAGTTACAGGGTTTCCACTGCTCCTGGAGTACTGACATTGTCCTGAAATGAACAGCACGGAAATCAAGCTGTGATCGGGCAGATGGAGTTCAGTGGCCGTCAGGCAGAAATCAAGGTCAAGTGTGACACCTGGGGACAGTCCCGAGCCATGAGGGGCCATAGGGAAGCGTGGTGACACTCACCAGCCACAGTTAATATCACTGCTGGCCTTGTGCCCCTAATGTGGCTAAACGTGACGAACAGGCTCGGGGCAAAGCACTACAGCCTGGCGTCTCTTAAGACCTGGGCTACGCTTTTGCAGCCACACGAAAGTGGGTATTTGAAAGGTCCTTTAAGGAAAGGCCTTCTAGGGCTAGGGGATCGTGCAGGAGCGCCCCCTGCAGGCTTCACCACTTAGCCAGCCCAGCTGGCGCTTCTGTAGCTATCACGCCCTCCTCCCAGCTTCTCCCTGCATTCCTGGCTCCTAAATTGACTTTGATTCAACGAGGCCACCCTGCGGCCCTCTGCTGCCCCCTCCTGTCACCAAGTGGTACTGACTCCAGCGGCCCCATCCTTTGGACCAGAATCCAAGGTCACCCAAAATCTGTTCTTTCCCCTCTGACTTCTGCATGTTCCTGTGAACTGTTGGCAGCTCTTCCCACTTTGTCCTCTGGCTTCACAGACAACTACCTCTCCTGGCTTCTTTCATAACATCTCTGTTGACACTCAGTCCTTTCCTGAATTTCGTCTTCTTCTGTATTAATAATGAGCATCTTCAAAGAGACAGTTCAAGGACATCTGCTTCTTTTCTCGTATATTCAGTCTTGGAGAAAGCCATTCCCTTACAGATTTTCAAACAGCAGCCTCAATGGAAGTTGTAGATTTCCATTACAAGACCTATGCTACGTTTTCTCTCCACCCTGCATTGTTCATTCTCTCTCTTTTCACAAACTTTATTTATAGATTTCTGGGCTGGAGTTAATCGTTTAGCTGGTTGTCTGGCCCTGGCACTCGAATGACAAGAGTATAAGATTCAGGCTTTCAGACACAAATTATGTAGATCTTTCTGAGAAAATTAAAGTTTTTCTTCCCATGTGCATATCCAGCACACTTCTGCTGGAAATTCATCAGCGCTAGAAAAATGATGGTTAATCAGACCCAAAGAAGAGGCAAATGTGTACACATACCAAGACGATAGGGTTTTGGTTCATGTACATATCGCGAACCACTCAGTGACATTTGGGCAGAAAAATGATGCACTAGTCATGTGGTTTTCACTAGCCTCTGCATCCCCTCCCCTGTTCAACCCCATTACAAAGGAACAACTTTATAATTTACAAACACACGCACATGCTAATTATTCTATTTTCTAAAGAGGTGGAAAGATTCACAGTATGCCAGTGTCAGTTCCAAACAGGATTATCTATTGAGGATTAAGTTCTAAGCTTACCCTCTCTAAGTTCATCCATAATAATGAGATTTGGGTTCATTTGAATATAAAATGCTATAGCTGAGTATCTGGAAGCAGGATTTATTAAAATCCTTACCCAGGTTATTACTGAATGTGCTGCCTACATGTCTGACATGATTTTCCTTGAAAAAGTTAAGATTTACCCAGAAATAAACTAAAATGAGTCCACAGTGTAAACAAATTGCCTCATTTCTATTTTAAATAATTGTACTTTATTTTACTTTTTAAACTAATCTTGGGCATTTTCCACTTTTAATAAAGAAGTATTTTTCTGTCATTGAATAAAATTAGCTGATCTAAATCAAACTTTATGCCACCAATTTTATAAGAGCAGTCCACTCTGAAGTAAGCATATCTTATCATGAGTAATAAAATATACTTGGTATAAAATGGCTTTTTAAAAGCTTCACTATAATGTTGCCAATAAAGACATTACCAGCACTGAATTTTACATATCCTAAGGAATGAGACATCCTATTTTTGACTTTTAACCTGACAAACATCCTACAGATAACCCATGATATAGAGATCCATCACTATCACATGTGGGGAAATATATTCAATCAATTAAAGCTTAATCTAAAATAGTGAACATAACCCACATTTAATATGTATATATATATCAGAACTTAAGAAATTAACTAGAACGTAGTTAAAAACTGACAAAAACTAACAAATTCTTCAATTACCTTCTGTTTACAGTGCAAATAGAAATGTCTTTGTAAAACTTAGTCTGCCTCAATTATAAGTAAGTGGTTAGAAACTAGTAATAAATTAGTGTATCTTGAAGTCCCAGGTTTTGTACTGAAGGCAGTTAACATCAAAAAATAAAAGACTGATAAAGTCATAAAAATTTTGTGCAAACATTAGCTCAGTACTTTGAACTAAAGGGTAAACATAAAGATTAGTCATTAGTTTGCCGATGGTTCTTAACAGTTCTTGGACATCTACCAAAGTCTGTGCACTCAGAGCTGTGTAGGAAACCAGTATTTCTTCAATATTGCCACTAGATGGCAGAGACTTGGAGACTCAGCTTTGGTCTGAAAGCAGTTTAAACAAAACAAAACACAAAACGCTATGGGAGAGATGGACCTTCAAGATGGCAGAGGAATAAGACGTGGAGATCACCTTCCTCCCCACATACACACCAGAAATACATCTACATGTGGAACAACTCCTACAGAACATCTACTGAATGCTGGCAGAAGACCTCAGACTTCCCAAAAGATATATATTTTTTCTTCCTTTTTCTCTTTTTCTGAGTGTGTATGTGTATGCTTCTTTGTGTGATGTTACTTGTGTGGCTTTCCTTTTACCATTTGTCTAAGGGTTCTGTCTGTCCATTTGTTTTTTGTTTTACTTTTTTTATTTTTAATAATTTTTTTAAAATTTTTTTATCTTAATAACTTTATTTTATTTTATTTTTATTATTTTTTCTTTATTTATTTTTTTCTCCCTTTTCTTCTGAGCCATGTGGCTGACAGGGTCTTGGTGCTCCAGCCAAGTGTCAGGCCTGTGCCTCTGAGGTGGTGGAGCCAAGTTCAGGACACTGGTCCACCAGAGACATCCCAGCTCCACATAATATCAAACGGCGAAAGCTCTCCCTGAGATCTCCATCTCAATGCTAAGACCCAGCTCCAGTCAACGACCAGCAAGCTACAGTGCTGGACACCCTATGCCAAACAACTAGCCACACAGGAACACTGCCCCCACCCATTAGCAGAGAGCTGCCTAAAATCATAATAAAGTCACAAACACCCCAAAACACACCACCAGATGCGGTCCTTCCCACCAGAAAGACAAGATCCAGCCTCATCCACCAGAACACAGGCACCAGTTCCCGCCACCAGGAAGCCTAAAAAACCCACTGACCCAACCTCACTCACTGGGTACAGGCACCCAAAACAACAGGAACTACGAACCTGCAGCCTGCGGAAAGCAGACCCCAAACACAGTAAGTTAAGCAAAATGAGAAGACAGAGAAACATGCAGCAGATGAAAGAGTAAGGCAAAAACCCACGAGACAAAAAAAATGAAGAGGAAATAGGCAGTCTACCTGAAAAAGAATTCAAAGTAATGATAGCAAAGATAATCCAAAATCTTGGAAATAGAATGCAGAAAATACAAGAAACGTGTAACAATGACCTAGAAGAACTAAAGAGCAAACAAACAATGATGAACAACACAATAAATGAAATTAAAAATTCTCTAGAAGGAATCAATAGCAGAATAACTGAGGCAGAAGAATGGATAAGTGACCTGGAAGGTAAAATAGTGGAAGTAACTACTGCAGAGCAGAATAAAGAAAAAGGAATGAAAAGAATTGAGGACAGTCTCAGAGACCTCTGAGACAACATTAAATGCACCAACATTCAAATTACAGGGGTCCCAGAAGAAGAGAAAAAGAAAGGGACTGAGAAAATATTTGAAGAGATTATAGTTGATAACTTCCCTAATATGGGAAAGGAAATATTAATCAAGTCCAGGAAGTGCAGAGAGTCCCATAGAGGATAAATCCAAGGAGAAACATGCCAAGACACTTATTAATCAAACTATCAAAATTTAAATACAAAGAAAAAATATTAAAAGCAGCAAGGGGAAAGCAACAAATAACATACAAGGGAATCCCCATAAGGTTAACAGCTGCTCTTTCAGCAGAAACTCTGCAAGCCAGAAGAGAGTGGAAGGATATATTTAAAGTGATGAAAGGGAAAAACCTACAACCAAGATTACTCTACCCAGCAAGGATCTCATTCAGATTCAACGGAGAAATTAAAACCTTTACAGACAAGCAAAAGCTAAGAGAATTCAGCACCACCAAATGAGCTTTACAACAAATGCTAAAGGAACTTGTCTAGGCAGGAAACACAAGAGAAGGAAAAGACCTACAATAACAAACCCAAAACAATTAAGAAAATGGTAATAGGAACATACATATCGATAATTACCTTAAATGTAAATAGATTAAATACTCCAACCAAAAGACATAGACTGGCTGAATGGATACAAAAACAAGACCCGTATATATGCTGTCTACGAGAGACCCACTTCACACCTATGTACACATACAGACTGAAAGTGAGGGGATAGAAAAAGATACTCCATGCAAATGGAAATCAAAAGAGAGCTGGAGTAGCAATTCTCATATCAGACAAAATAGACTTTAAAAGAAAAACTATTACAAGAGACAAAGAAGGACACTACATAATGATCAAGGGATCAATCCAAGAAGAAGATATAACAATTGTAAAAACTTATGCACCTAACATAGGAGCACCTCAATACATAAGGCTAATGCTAACAGCCATAAAAGGGGAAATCGACAGTAACACAATCATCGTAGGGAACTTTAACACCCCACTTTCACAGATCATCCAAAATGAAAATAAATAAGGAAACACAAGCTTTAAATGATACATTAAACTAGGTGGACTTAATTGATATTTATAGGACATTCCATCCAAAAAACACAAAATACATTTTCTTCTCAAGTGCTCATGGAACATTCTCCAGGATAGATCATATCTTGGGTCACAAATCAAGCCTTGGTAAATTTAAGAAAATTGAAATCATATCAAGTATCTTTTCTGACCGCAACACTCTGAGACTAAATATCAATTACAGGAAAAAACTGTAAAAAATACAAACACATGGAAGGTAAACAATACACTACTAAATAACCAAGAGTTCACTGAAGAAATCACAGAGGAAATCAAAAATTACCTAGAAACAAATGGCAATGAAAACACGATGACCCAATACCTATGGTATGCAGCAAAAACAGTTCTAAGAGGGACGTTTATAGCAATACAATCCTACCTCAAGAAAGAAGAAACATCTCAAATAAACAACCTAACCTTACACCTAAAGCAATTAGAGAAAGAAGAACAAAAACCCCCAAAATTAGCAGAAGGAAACAAATAATAAAGATCAGATTAGAAATAAATGAAAAATAAATGAAGGAAACAATAGCAAAGATCAATAAAATTAAAAGCTGGTTCTTTGAGAAGATAAACAAAAGTGATAAACCGTTAGCCAGACTCATCAAGAAAAAAAGGGGGAAGACTTAAATCAATAGAATTAGAAATGAAAAAGTAGAAGTAACAACTGACACTGCAGAAATGCAAAGGATCATGAGAGATTACTACAAGCAACTATATACCAATAAAATGGACAACCTGGAAGAATTGGACAAATTCTTAGAAAAGCACAACTTTCCAAGACTGAACCAGGAAGAAATAGAAAATATAAACAGACCAATCACAAGCACTGAAATTGAGACTGTGATTAAAAATCTTCCAACAAACAAAAGCCCAGGACGAGATGGCTTCACAGGCGAATTCTATCAAACATTTAGAGAAGACCTAACACTTATCTTTCTCAAACTCTTCCAAAATATAGCAGAAGGAAGAACACTCCCAAACTAATTCTACGAGGCTACCATCACCCTGATACCAAAACCAGACAAAGATGTCACAAAGAAAGAAAAGTACAGGCTAATATCACTGATGAACATAGATGCAAAAATCCTCAACAAAATACTAGCAAACAGACTCCAACAGCACATTAAAAGGATCATACACCATGATCAAGTGGGGTTTATCCCAGGAATGCAAGGAATCTTCAATATACACAAATCAATCACTGTGATAAACCATATTAACAAATTGAAGGAGAAAAACCGTATGATCATCTCAATACATTCAGAAAAAGCTTTTGACAAAATTCAACACCCATTTACAATAAAAACCCTCCAGAAAGTAGGCATAGAGGGAACTTACCTCAACATAATAAAGGCCTTATATGACAAACCCACAGCCAACATCGTTCTCAATGGTGAAAAACTGAAGACATGTCCTCTAAGATCAGGAAGAAGACAAGGTTGCCCACTCTCACCACTATTATTCAACATAGTTTTGGAAGTGTTAGCCACAGCAATCAGAGAAGAAAAAGAAATAAAAGGAATCCAAATCGGAAAAGAAGAAGTAAAGCTGTCACTGTTTGCAGATGACATGATACTATACATAGAGAATCCTAAAGATGCTACCAGAAGACTTCTAGAGCTAATCAATGAATTTGGTAAAGTAGCAGGATACAAAATTAATGCACAGAAATCTCTTGCATTCCTATACACTAATGATGAAAAATCTGAAAGAGAAATTAAGGAAACACTCCCATTTACCACTGCAACAAAAAGAATAAAATACCTAGGGAGACAAAAGACCCTACCTAGGGAGACCAAAGACCTGTATGCAGAAAACTATAAGACACTGATGAAAGAAATTAAAGATGATACCAACAGATGGAGAGATATACCATGTCCTTGGATTGGAAGAATCAACTTTGTGAAAGTGACTATACTACCCAAAGCAATCTGTAGATTCAATGCAATCCCTATCAAACTATCAAAGGCATTTTTCACAGAACTAGAACAAAAAAATTCACAATTTGTATGGAAACACAAAAGACCCCAAATAGCCAAAGCAATCTTGAGAAAGAAAAACAGAGCTGTAGGAATCAGGCTCCCAGACTTCAGACTATACTACAAAGCCACAGTAATCAAGACAGTATGGTACTAGCACAAAAACAGAAATATAGATCAATGGAACAGGATAGAAAACCCAGAGATAAACCCACGCACATATGGTCACCTTATTTTTGATAAGGGAGACAAGAATATATAATGGAGAAAAGACAGCCTCTCCAATAAGTGGTGCTGGGAAAACTGGACAGCTACATGTAAAAGAATGAAATTAGAACACTCTATGACATAAATCACAGTAAGATCCTTTTTGACCCACCTCCTAGAGAAATGGAAATAAACAAATGGGACCTAATGAAACTTAAAAGCTTTTGCACAGCAAAGGAAACCATAAACAAGACCAAAAGACAACCCTCAGAATGGGAGAAAATATTTGCAAACAAAGCAACTGACAAAGGATTAATCTCCAAGATTTACAAGCAGCTCATGCAGCTCAATATCAAAAAAACAAACAACCCAATCCAAAACTGGGCAGAAGACCTAAATAGACATTTCTCCAAAGAAGATATACAGATTGCCAACAAGCACATGAAAGAATGCTCAACATCACTAATCATTAGAGAAATGCAAATCAAAACTACAATGAGGTATCACCTCACACCCGTCAGAATGGCCATCATCAAAAAATCTACAAAGAATAAATGCTGGAGAGGGTGTGGAGAAAAGGGAACCCTCTTGCACTGTTGGTGGGAATGTAAATTGATACAGCCACTATGGAGAACAGTATGGAGGTTCCTCAAAAAACGAAAAATAGAACTAGCATACAACCCAGCAATCCCACTACTGGGCATATACCCTGAGAAAACCATAATTCAAAAAGAGTCATGTACCAAAATGTTCATTGCAGCTCTACTTACAATAACCAGGACATGCAAGCAACCTAAGTGTCCATCATTGGATGAATGGATAAAGAAGATGTGGCACATATATACAGTGGAATATTACTCATCCATAAAAAGAAACGAAATTGACTTATTCGTAATGAGTTGGATGGGCCTAGGGTCTGTCATACAGAGTGAAGTAAGTCAGAAAGAGAAAAACAAATACCATATGCTAACACATATATATGGAATCTAAAAAATAAAAAATAAAAAGTTCTGAAGAATCCAGGAGCAGGACAGGAAGAAAGATGCAGATGTAGAGAATGGACCTGAGGACACAAGGAGGGGGAAGGATAAGCTGGCACGAAGTGAGAGAGTGGCATGGGCTTATATATACTACCAAATGTAAAATAGATAGCTAGTGGGAAGCAGCCGCATAGCACAGGGAGATCAGCTCTGTGCTTTGTGACCACCTAGAGGGGTGGGATAGGGAGGGTGGGAGGGAGACGCAAGAGGGATGCAATACGGGGATATATGTATACGTATAGCTGATTCACTTTGTTATAAAGCAGAAACTAACACACCATTGTAAAGCAATTATACTCCAATAAAGATGTTAAAAAAAAAACCACTAATAGAGTTAAATTTGATCAGAAGAGTATACACTTGTAGTTTTTGATTCAAATGTGAAGTTTAATTCACTTCTGAATGCTTCCTTATCTGATAGAAGTGAAAATGATAGCTACTTCATAAAGCAGTTTTAAGAATTAAATTAACCTATGTAGATAAAGAGATTAACACCGTACCTGGCACAAAATAAATGCTCAATAAATGGTAGCTTTTGTTAATGGTTAATGTTCATTGTAATTTTCTGATTGGGATTTGAATTTTATTTTTTTATCATTTACCAGTTTGTAACTTTCCATACTATAGTGAAGCATACGCTTTTTTAAATAAAAAATTTAACTTTTAAGTTATATTTTGAAAAAAACTGTTATACATCCATTGAATTAGAAAGTAAAATATAGTGTGTAAAATAAAATAAAATAAAATAATTCCAACTGGTTAAATTTAGTCAAAATAAAAGAATATTCTATCACCTCTTCAAAAATAAAAATAAAATTCCCTATAGTAATGGTAGGCATAGAGAAAAGGTGTTTATAATACTCTGGGTCAAAGAATCAAGGAATGAATAAGGAGTCTTTCTTTATACCAGATTCAGTTTTCCCATATGAACATTTAGGATACTAGGATTTTACAATCTGGCACACATAGGACAAGTGAAAAAAATTGGTGGTGAAAGAGAAAAATATTTTCCCTAAAGTTTGTCTATTTTTAGCTATGATAAATATTACAGCAGAATAGCAATAAGCGAGAACTACAGAGGTTAAAGCCTATGGTTTTCCCCTCTACCCACTTTGGAATGAACTCAGATGAAAATATATCTGCCAACTATTAGGAACATACACTTACAGATTAGTAAATCAGTTGAATTTAAATTGAAGCCATCTGGTGGCATATTGAACAACTTAAATGTCTTTAAGTGTAGCTCCTTATTTATAAATCCCAATGGTAATTTTCACTCCAAACAACATTTTTTAACAGCTTATTGAGATAAAACCCACATACCCTACAATTCAACCATTTATCCTGTATAATTCAATATTTTCCAGTATAGTCACAAAGTTACACAGCCATCACCATAATCTAATTTAAGAGAATTTTGTCTCCCTTAAAAGAAACCCTGTACCCATGGGCTGTCAATACACATCCTCTCTGCCATCCCCCACTCAGCAAGCATGAATCTACTTCATGTTTCCATGGATTTGCCTGTTCTGGATATTTCATATACATGGAATCACACAATATGTGGTCTTTTGAGATTGGCTTCATAAATGTAGCATAATGTTTTCAAGGTTCATCCATGTTGTAGCAGCTATCAGAACTTCATTCTTTTCTATTTATTACTGAAAATATAAAATATTTTATATACTGCATTGATAATATTATATAACAATAATACATAGCACATTTTCTTTATCCATTCATCAGTTGATGGACATTGGGTTGTTTCCACCTTTTGGCTCTTCTGAATAATGCTGCTATGAACATTGGTATACAACTATCTGTTTGAGTCTATGTTTTCAAATTTGGGGGTTTATACCTAGGGGTGGAATTCCTGGATTATATAATTCTATGTTTAACCTTCTGAGGAAATGCCAAAGTGTTTTCCACAGTGGCTGCACCGTTTTATATTCCCACTAGCAATACACAAATGTTCCAAGTGCTATTTTCTAGAGGCTGTTTGTTTGTTTGTTTGCTTATGGCCATCCCAGAGTCTGTGAAGTGGTATTTCGTTGTGACTTTTGTTGTGTTCCCCTAGTGCCTAATGATGTTAGGCATCTTTTCATGTGTTTATAGGCCAATTATGTATTTTCTTTAGAGAAATCTCTATTCAAATTCTTCGCCTATTTGTAATCGGATTATTTGCCTTTTTATTATTGAGTTCTATCAGTTCTTTATATATTCTGGATATTTGTCCCTTATCTGTTATATAGTTTGCAAATATTTTCTCCATACTGAGGGTTGTCTTTTCACTTTCTTAACGGCACCCGTTGCAGCACAAAAGTTTTTTTTTTTAATGTGGTTTAATTTTCTATTTTTTCTTTTGTCACTTTTGCTTTTGGTGTCATATCTAAGAAGCCATTGTCTAACTCAAATTCACAGAGATTTACTCCTATGTTTTCTCTAAGAGTTTGGTCGTGTAGGTCTTACATTAAGTTGATGACCCATTTTGAATGAACTTTTATATGTGTGAAGTATGAGCCCAACTTCGTTCTTTTGCATGTGAATATCCCGTTGTCTCAGCACCATCTGTTGAAGAGACTATTATTGCCCAATTGTTGAACTGTCCTGGTCCAAGTAACATATTATATCTTAAATAATTTGTATGTGTTTGAAAGCAAAATTAAGATATATTGCTCCAGATGCTTTACTGAGGCTCAGACAAAGGTTATTCATTTATACATTTCAAGTGAACCTGTGATTTCAACATAGCACCATGCCTAGCCTCAAAAGACCCTCAAATTTTTTTGACAAATTAATGAATAAACATACAAACATCTTTGCCATTTTCTATTTTCAAAAACCAATTTATGTATCTCTTCCTTCATTTTGACTTTGCACATTTTACTTACAAATTATAAAATTTTCAAATTGTATAAGACATGACATTGTTAAATTCACTAAATTCTTACTTGTATCTGTTTATTTTGCCTCTTGAGAAAGGTGTTCCTATAAAGAAACTTGTTTAGAAGACTACCTATATTGAAACAGCACCTGACTTTAAGTTCGCTTGAAATTTTATTTTTATTTCTTACAAGCGCTATTTCTCAAACTTGACCCCAATCTGCTAGTAGCAACTGCAGATGACAGACAAAATGCCTTATGAACTTACTCAATAAAAAATGGTGTACAATGTGATGAGGACAATTACCATCCAATACTGAGCATTGGACCAGGCATTTTTACATATGTTAAGCCACTGGCCTACGGTGGCAAAGTTAGTAAGCTACTGGACTTGGATTCAAATCTAGATCTGTCTGACTCCAAGGACAATTTGCTGGCCTCTTTATTGTGTCCTTTGGAGATAGCAGTGATTGTGTTAAATTTCCCAATGAACATTTAATACAAGTGTCTCTAGACATATAGACAGGACTTAGATTTATAATGGTTAACACTGAGGAGGCCCAGGGACACATAAAACTTTTTAGTTCAAAATGTATGCTCCGACCAATACTGTAATACAAATATAACTAGAAGAAACATAATAGAATGTGAAACATGACAAAATTTATTCATTTATTCTTCCTTTTATTCACTCATTCAGCAGATACTTACAGAGAGCGACGATTATACTCTACACGTTATCCCCGGCACTAAAGATACATCCATAAACAATACAAAATTCCTGCACTCGTGGACCTTCCTTCCAGTGGATAGATACAGATAAGAAATACAAGCAACTAAAAATAAAATAAGCTCATTTTTGACGGTGAAAAAAAGCTCTAAAGAAAATTCAAAAGGATGATGAAATGAAGAGTTAGAAGGAAGAAGGGCTACTTTGGCTCAGAGAGTCGGAAAAGGTCTCTATGTGAAGACGACATTTGCCAAAAAAGACGAGAGGGTGCCAACCATGCCAAGATCTGGGAAGAGAGGGCTCCAGGCATAAGGAGCAAACAAAGCAAGTGAAAGCACATGGAGATGAGAGGAAGCTTAGCGGCTGCAGGAAGATGTAGACGGCTCAGGGGATGGGACACAGCAGATGGGAACGCATGGTAGGAGGTGAAGTCTGGAAATAGGTTGCCATGGGGTCATGCAGTCTCTTGTCAGCTGTGGTAAGAAGTGTGGGTATCAGTCTAATGGCAGTGAGTGTACCTCACAGGATTAAAAGCAAAGAAATAGCATGGCCAGTGGATATGGTAGAAGTGGTCAGATTCAGGGCATAGTTTAGAGGTAGAACCAGAAGATCTTGTTGAAGTTTCACCTGTACAGGTAACAGAAAGAAAAGAGTTATTCATTCATGAAACAAAGTCTCGAATTGTAAAACATAATTCATACTTGTATTTTTGTAAGACAAGAGAAAAAAAAGTAAATTTCCTAACAGAATTGAAATTTAAAGAAAAACTCTGTTCCTCTCTTTCCTCCTCGGGAGAACGTTACCATCACCACACATCCGATTGTGCATTCCAACAATTCTAATCACACCATGTGATTCTAGGTATAGAACATTGTTCCATGAAAAATGAAAAGAATGAACTATTTTGCCATATTCACTGAAGGGCTTTTCCTTTCAATAACTGTGTGTACTCCTAGTGGCCAACATGTCTGGGGGTACCTACCCCATCCTCAGCCTTTGTCTCTACAAACTAATCTTACCTGTAATCCCACCCAAGGAGCCAGCCTAGATGGCCATGCTTGTACCATGTAATTTCATTCCCTTCCCCCAAGACCGCAGGTGATTGGGCCGAGATTGCCCAGGGCTGGCTAAGTTATTGGCAGGTCAAAGGGTTGACAGAACAAAGACAGAGCCCAGTGACTTCTGTAGCTCTAGGGGAGTGGAAACTGGAGGTAGCAGGCTGGGGCAAGGGTGGGGCTGGGGAGCGGGGGAGGCGAGACCAGTATGAAGGCAGGAGAAAGTGGCACACCGAAAAGCAGAATTAAGAGAGCATGCAGACTTACCTCACTCTGTATGACAGACTCTAGGTCCATCCACCTCACTACAAATACCTCCATTTCGTTTCTTTTTCTGGCTGAGTAATATTCCATTGTATATATGTGCCACATCTTCTTTATCCATTCATCCAATGATGGACACTTAGGTTGCTTGCATGTCCTGGTTATTGTAAATAGAGCTGCAATGAACATTGTGGTACATGACTCTTTTTGAATTATGGTTTTCTCAGGGTATATGCCCAGTAGTGGGATTGCTGGGTTGTATGGTAGTTCTATTTTTCGTTTTTTTAAGAACCTCCATACTGTTCTCCATAGTGGCTGTATCAATTTACATTCCCACCAACAGTGCAAGAGGGTTCCCTTTTCTCCACACCCTCTCCAGCATTTATTGTTTCTAGATTTTTTGATGATGGCCATTCTGACGGGTGTGAGATGATATCTCATTGTAGTTTTGATTTGTATTTCTCTAATGATTAATGATGTTGAGCATTCTTTCATGTGTTTGTTGGCAATCTGTATATCTTCTTTGGAGAAATGTCTGTTTAGGTCTTCTGCCCAGTTTTGGATTGGGTTGTTTGTTTTTTTGATATTGAGCTGCATGAGCTGCTTGTAAATCTTGGAGATTAATCCTTTGTCAGTTGCTTTGTTTGCAAATATTTTCTCCCATTCTGAGGGTTGTCTTTTGGTCTTGTTTATGGTTTCCTTTGCTGTGCAAAAGCTTTTAAGTTTCATTAGGTCCCATTTGTTTTTATTTGTTTTTATTTCCATTTCTGTAGGAGGTGGGTCAAAAAGGATCTTGCTGTGATTTATGTCATAGAGTGGTCAGAAAGAGAAAAACAAATACCGTATGCTAACACATATATATGGACTCTAAGAAAAAAAAAAAAAAGGTCATGAAGAACCTAGGGGTAAGACGGGAATAAAGACACAGACCTACTAGAGAATGGACTTGAGGATACGGGGAGGGGGAAGGGTAAGCTGGGACAAAGTGAGAGAGTGGCATGGACATATATACACTACCAAACGTAAAATAGATAGCTAGTGGGAAGCAGCCGCATAGCACAGGGAGATCAGCTCTGTGCTTTGTGACCACCTAGAGGGGTGGGATAGGGAGGGTGGGAGGGAGGGAGACACAAGAGGGAAGAGATATGGGAACATATGCATATGTATAACTGATTCACTTTGTTATAAAGCAGAAACTAACACACCATTGTAAAGCAATTATACTCCAATAAAGATGTTTAAAAAAAAAACAAAACGCAGCTAACATTTATTGAGGACTTACTGTACGCTGGATACTGTTTTACCTGCTTTGTATGTGTTCATTCAATAAATATTCATTAAGCACCTCCAAAAAAAAAAAAAAAAAAAAAAGAGAGCATGCAGACTCGGAATTCGTGAAGTTCAATCCTTTGGGTGGGTATCTTGCAACCATAATTCCAGGCTGAGACAATTCTCTGCTCCATTTAAAATATGATGCCATTTACATCTACTGGGCTTTATTTAACTTTTATTAAGAACAAATCTACTGCAAGGCCTGGCTGTAGGGTGGCCACGGGGGGATACTGTTGACAACTGACCTGTCTTTTCCATTTCAGTGAAACAATAATTCTGTCTCAGTATGACTCTTTCAAGACAGCTTCAGGCCGCCAACGTCCTAAAACCCTAGGTGGCTCTGAGAAAGGGAAGAAGGTTAGAAATTACATCTCCCTTTTCCAGAAACCCTAACAGATATTCCAGGCCACTTAAAACTTCTGTGACGGCCACCAAACTAACAGTAAAAACCGCAAGAGAAGGCATTTCTTCTGGCCAACTTGATTTGATCCAGCCCTCACTTGCTAGTTGAGATTAGAATATGTTGGGTGATAAGATTTTGTATATGAGAGTTACAAGCACGTTATCACGTTCTGCTCTATCATGGGGCCAAAATAAGAAGAAAACCTGAAGGGCTAGCACTCTAAATGTGTGGGAACCTGATAAGGAAAAGGAAGTCTGCAATGTGTGTCCACAGATAAATTTCACCAAGTGTAGCAAAACTCAAATAATAAATATTCGGGGCACCAAAAGATCTAAAATAGAAACAAGGACAATATGATGTATTTTTAGCTGTATATTCCCACACAGACTATATTCCCAAGTATCATATATTCTACACATATATGTATACACATTCATAAAGAAAGAGCTGCAAAAAGACACACCCACCGATGAGAGCAGTGATTGCCTCTGGGGAAGCCTTCAGGGGACAGGAGTTGTCGGAGGGAACTTGGGCTTTAGCTATAGCATCTGAGTTTGTTTTTTACAACAAGAGTATATGCGTGAATTGCTTATATAATTAAACATACTTTTAACTGCTTGAGGAAAATATGAAGAAAGGCTTGAAAAGGAAAAAAAAAGAAGGAAAAACTACATCATAAGAAACTGTTCTTCATGCAGCAGAGCAACTAAGCCCGTGAGCCACAACTACTGAGCCCAAGTGCCACAACTACTGAAGCCTGCGCGCCTAGAGCCCCTGCTCCGCAACAAGAGAAGCCACCATGATGAGAAGCCCATGCACCGCAGCGAAGAGTAACCCCGCTCGCCGCAACTAGAGAAAGCCTGCATGCAGCAACGAAGACCCAGTGCAGCCAAAAATAAATGAATAAATTAATTAATTAAAAAAAAAAGAAACTGTGCTAATGTGAAACTAGTTGCAAAAGACAAGGGTGTGATGCTGCCCTGTTTACCAACCCGTAATCTATGGAAATCGCCGCTAAATGCTAACATACCCATGCAACCAAATTCTGACGCAAAACGTCTGCAGGTCCCCGTCGTCCACTGTTTCACTGAATTGGGGAGGAATAAGATGTATCGTGGGCAAGCCGCATCAATAGAGAATGCTAGGTTCCAGGACAGTTTACGTTCTCAACAAAAGATGGGCTGTCTGAGCTCTTTCTCACTGATCTTGTTAAAATCTAAAAAGATGTGCCTGTCAGAAAGTTGGTGGTTGACATATATACACTAATATGTATAAAATGGGTAACTAATAAGAACCTGCTGTATAAAAAAATAAATAAGATAAAATTCAAAAAAAAAGAAAGAAAGTTGGTGAGAGCTTAGCTGCAGTGGTAGTACTGATAAGGAACCCTCACTTCAAACGCTGAAAGCCTACTGCAGTAAGTCAGCAGCGGACAAACAGGAAACAACAAATGGCAGATGATCTGTTCTAAACATCACTGTTATCAAATATGAAATCATTATCCACCTTGTCATCACTTAATCCTTTCAAACCACCTGAAGTTATTCAATACACAACTGAAATTTCTAACCTTACACCAAAAATTTCCCCAACCATTTATCAGAATACGAATCACAATTTCAAACCATTCTTTTTTTAAAAAAGAAAAGATAAGAAAAAAGAATAGTGAGAAATGTACTTACTTGTGTGTCAGATATCTCAAAGTTTTCCAAAAGCATGAGCTAATCTAAAAATGTTCTAGAAGCACAAGATGAAGTCACACTTTTTCCATGTACCTTACAGACATCTTGCCAACCTTATTGAAGGTGTTCAGCAGGAAAATCTGATTATGATTTTCATGAGAAAATCAAAGGTCACTCGAAAAAATACATCAAATGTTAGGGAAATCTTCAGAATGTCTAGGAGGAGAAATAGAAAAAGAAATTTGCTTTGGAATTCTTTTTTTCCGTTTTTGAGGGGAAGAAAACACAAATAAATAATTGAAGACACCAATTTTTTAAATGCACTCTTTTATTCGATGTGCTTTTGTGTACACCACTGAACCACTGTAAATAGGGTGATGAACTTCCAATTGACTTTTCATTATTAATATCAGCTTTGCACACTGTGTTCTTTTAGACTGCCCCATGGACCCCAAACCACACATGTGCACAATGGCAGAGACACCTAGGAGGCACTGCAGCTTCCAAAGCAAGTAGGGCTGGCTAACTGCACTGTGTCAGAACTGAACCCATGACCCTGGGATCCTCAAGGCTATAATCAAAAGAGCTGATAATCAACCAATAACTGCTCAGATAAAAGCCGTTTTCAAAAATAATGATGAGATGAACAGTACCTCAGAAAATAAAAGTATATTATTGAAGACTCAGAAACCAAATAGCAGAGTATAAAATCAAATTTTGCTTTCAAATCATGTCCAAAATGCTTTTTTGGTTGTTGTTTTTAAACCTCAGATAGCTTTTGGTGCAATAATTTTAAATGTGTTTTTTAAACCTAAAGTTTTATTTATGTGGACTTTAAAAGTCTAAGCTTTCAAAAAGTAATCTGTATCAAAATAGGTTTTTAAGACTCTCTGAGTTAAGAATTCATTGCTATGGGATCTTGAATGAGCTACTGATCAGAAAGGATTGGGTAAGCTAAGGTAGGGGCAAGTTAGTAATTAATAAACTAGTAAGTTAGTAAACTAATAACTTTTCTGCTGAAACAGAAAATTAAAAGCAACCACAAAGTTCAACACAAACTACCAGCAACATTTCGCTGCATAAATAATGGTTTTGTCCCTCAGTAGATCCCCATCAACACAGGAGCCTGAAAAACCAGGACTGAGGAACTGTGATGGTTAATTTTATGTGCTAATTTGGCAAGGCCGTGGCACCCAGATATTTGGTCCGGTGCCAGTCTGGACATTGCTGAGAAGGTATTTTTTGATGATATTCACATTTAAATCAGTAGACTTAAGAGTTAAGCCGTTTTGGGGCTTCCCTGGTGGCGCAGTGGTTGAGAGTCTGCCTGCCAATGCGGGGGACACGGGTTCGAGCCCTGGTCTGGGAGGATCCCACATGCCACGGAGCGGCTGGGCCCGTGAGCCACAACTACTGAGCCTGCGCGTCTGGAGCCTCTGCCCCGCAACAAGAGAGGCCGCGACAGTGAAAGGCCCGCATACTACGATGAAGAGTGGCCCCCGCTTGCCGCAACTGGAGAAAACCCTCGCACAGAAACGAAGACCCAACACAGCCAGAAATAAATTAATTAATTAATTAATTTAAAAAAAAAGAGTTAAGCCGTTTATCCTCTGGTGTGTGTGGGCCTCATGTGACCAGTTGAAGGCCTGGAGAAGACAGACTGAGGTTCCCCAGAAGCAGACGTAATTCAATCTGCAGTCTGCCTTGAGACCCAAGCTGCAGCACCAGCTCTTGCCTGGATTTCCAGCCCACCCTGCAGCTTTGGACTTGCCAGCTTCTACAATCACAGGAGCCAATTCCTACAATTCTCTCTCTTTCTCTCTTTATTTATCTATGCTTTATATATGTAGGTACATAAAAGAACCAAAGAGAAACACTTTCTCTCCTGCCTTAGCAGGTTTTCTCACTAAAAAAAGACATAAAGGCAAATACCTGTCCTATGATTACTTTTAAATATCTGCATTTCCGTGAAAAGAGTGAAGGCGAAGATTTTGGATTCATTTACACAACAAATGTTTACGGAGCACCCACTACAGGGCAGGCCCTGCACCGTCCCGGTTCCCATGGGGATGCAGCAGAGAACAAAAGAGACTCAACCTCAGCCCTCGCAGAGTTTATCATCCAGTGACAAGATACACATAATAGAAAAATAAATAAATGCATAACGGATTCAATGGTATTAGTGCCAAGAAGAAAAATAGAGCAGGAAAGGGAGATGGGGAAGAGGGTTGCTGATTTATAGTGATCACGGTGGGCCAAGAGGGTATCAGTGAAGGAGAAATACCGGGCGAGGGAAGAGCAGGTGTAAATGTCCGAGGTGGGGGTGTGCCCGCTGTGTCCACAGAGCAAGGAGGCCAGTATGGCTGGAGCAGAGTCCCCCAGGCAGAGGAGAACAGAAGACAAAGCCTTTCTCTGAGTGAGGTGAGAAGCCAGTAGAAGGTTTTGAGCAAAGGAGTGAGGTGATCAGGCGTGATTTTGGACAATTACTCTGGCTGCTCTGTGGAGAGTAGATTATGGGAGGACAAGCCTGGACTAAGGGAGACCTTGAAGACGTTATACTTCAGGCAGGAAAGGATGGTGGCTAGAGTCATTGGGTAGGAGATATGCAATCCATCGGCGCATGGGCGGCAGAATTCCAAATTAGAGCTGCTCCTCTTTGGGAACATCAAGGTCTGAAGGCTATAGCGGATTATGGCACAGAGGGGTGACCAGTGCTTATGCATGAACCCAAGTAAGCGTTCTTGGAAGTTCCTGAGTGGGGGACAGCCAGGAGGATATATCAGAGACTTTGCAACCACAGTGACTCCTTTATTATCACAGCTAAACTACCCAATGTTCAAGGCTGTGGAGAAAGGATGTGGGGCAAAGGGGACATAGTGTCTCTGCAGTCTAGCAAAGGGAGCAATGGCTTCTCTAGTCTGTCTCTAGAATTATCCCAGAGAGGCAACACGTTGGTTGTTTTCACACTCAGGCTGTTGCAGGGCACAGACATCCTTATAACACAGAGGGATACAACAGACTCTCTTGGCTTGACGGCAACAGATGCTAGGATCACCCACCTTAATCTCCTTATCCTGATTCCATGCTCCACTAACAACCTGATGCATAGTTTACTAACTACTAGAGTTCCCACACTAGTGATCATGAACTTTACAATTTGCCTGATAGCTATGTTTTTCATTGTAGATCAATAAATCGGTTCAAAGTTATAATTTAGTGAATGCCATGAGTCTAACTGATGTGAATCAATCCTCTTGAATCTGAATGCTTAGAAAATTTCAGGTTTGTGTGTCTTGTTAAACTGAGGAACAGACTCTGAATCCCTGGCAATGCTGCCCTGAGAAGTTCGGCATAAATGGTGGGGTAATTTGAGTTGTCCTTTGATGAGAGAATAAGGGTTTGCTAGGTGAAGAATTCAGGAGGAAAGCTGAAAGAATGAAATATGCAAAACCACAGGGGCAGGAAAGGGAGCATTGTGTTCACATAGTTGTTTAACATCCACTAAGCAGAGACTGAGCATTTGAGCCATGTTGAGATCCGTCTGGAAAAGTTGTTTGGGGTCAGATTATCCCCCAAATGCCATAATGAGACATTTGGATTCCCTCCTAAGGCCAGGGAGAGTGGAAGCTATCTGTGAGCAGAACTGGAATACAGAGGAATATACAGTTGTTTTAGAAAATGTCTCTGGTGATGGTGTGGAGGATAGACTGGACAGGAGAGAAATCGGATGTACTGGGATGTATGAGGAAGAGTCCCCACAGGAAATGACATGGGCCTGAACAAAGGTGAGGGCGATGGGTACAGAACGGAAGCAGAACCAGCAAGACAACACAAAACGAACCACACGTGAATATTAATAGAGAAGCGCGGGTAGCTTTAGCTTAGTCAAATAATTAGACAGCAAGATCGTTAACTGAGATAGGGAAGGGAAATGGACAAGCAGGTTCCGGAGGGGGATATATTGAGTTCGGTTTTGAACATGTTGATTTTGAAATGGTTGTGAGTCATCCAAGTGGAGAGGTCCAGAAGGCAATGGAAACACAGGTCTGTGGTTCAGGAGAGCTGTGTGGGCAAAGCTGTAACTTTGGGATTTGCTGTAGGTGACATGCAAAGTCCTAGAAGTTGATCATTTAGAATATAAATTAGAATTTGGCAGTGTGAGGAAAGAGTCAAATGAACAGAATGCCAGATTAATCTAGAATGTCAGTTACCTCATGTGATTGTCCATTCAAAAAACTCCAGTGGGAGAGATCTTAAAAGTTCTCATTGGGCTTCCCTGGTGGCGCAGTGGTTAGGAATCCGCCTGCCAATGCAGGGGACACGGGTTCGAGCCCTGGTCTGGGAAGATCCCACGTGCCGCGGAGCAACTAGGCCTGTGAGCCACAGCTACTGAGCCTGCGCGTCTGGAGCCTGTGCTCCGCAACAAGAGAGACCGTGATAGTGAGAGGCCCGTGCACCGCGATGAAGAGTGGCCCCCGCTCGCTGTAACTGGAGAAAGCCCTTGCACAGAGACGAAGACCCAACACAGCCAAAAAAAAATAAAAAATAAATAAATTAATTAATTTAAAAAAAAAAAAGTTCTCATCACACACACGTTAATCTGTAACTATGTGAGTTGATGGATGTACTTGACTTACTGCAATAATCATTTCACAATATATACAAATACCAAATCATGATGTTGTACACCTGAAACTAATATAAAGTTCCATGTCAATTGTATCTCAATAAAAAGTAAACAAATAAATAATAAAGTTTATCTCTGCACACCGAAAAAGACCCACAAACACTTCAGTGGTTCCTCATTCTTTCTTATACCCTCTTCAGCCTGACATTTGATGTTTGACCAGGATAGGTCATCCTCATCCTTTCCATCCTATAACCACCTCCCACCTGCTTCAGCCGAGATGGACTTCTCACTGTTCTACATGCCAAGCCATTAGGCTGACTGGTTCACCATCTGCCTTCTCTCAGGTAATCAACCCCACCTGTCCTTCAAGGTCAAGTTAATCTCCAAGACTTCTATGAAAAATGAGGAAGAAGAGGAAGTGAAAATAATTACTAAACAATTTTGTCTATTTTACCTTATAGGTGGGCTAGAAAGAAGAGAAGGGGAAAATGGTTAGGGAAATAAATAATAATGTCTCTATGAAGGTCGAGATCAGTAAATAGACACTTTTGACAACTATCATTCATGAACATGTATTTACATGCTTTTGATATTGAAGTTTCCTATTTACTTCAAACAGTAATGTCTTGTTTTTACAGTAACATAGCAGCTCCTGGATTCAAGGTTTACAGCTTTCTGCTGAATATGTGAACAATTGCTATATGACAGGTTTTGGTCCCAGCTTTGCAATTCAAGCACTAGAGAAAAATACATGGGGAGCTTTTTGAAATTACCCACACTCCTAGAGATTCTGTTATCACTTCCCTTGGGGGCTACCGCCCCTGCCTGAGAATCCCTGGCTTGTGAGTCTTCTCACAGATGGATGCACCACTTGCCTCAGGTGTGGGTCTGAGAATCACTGCAGAGCATGTGGGGTGGGAAAAGGCAGACCTCTGACAATACCTCAGGTTGGTTATCCCCAGTGAAAAAGTGAATCCCCCAAATGAGAGCAATTAACTGGGTGACTCCAGTTCCTCAGAATATAAGGAATAACCCCCCAAAAGTATTAAATAAGGAAATTTTTCCCCCAAATAGTCACACAAAAACTTGAAAAATATCTAAGAAATGCAATATCTAAGTGAAAATAAGCCAGCAGCCTGTCTCCAATCTGTTGGGTGATATATTTAGCATATTTTATAATTAAATAAGCTGACTTGAAAGTTGTTTTGCAAGTCTAAACTACTTGGTTTTCCTCATACGACTGCGTGGCACTCTATATCTTCCTCGTCGGCAATCGTATCGATGAGGATGTGTCCTCCAGAGAGGCGAGCTGTATTTCCTGCTACACTGTGTTAATCGCTCTTAATGATATGGATACAGTTTCACTGGGGCAGTCATTTTTTTATTCAGTTTATGAACACCAAACAGTCCCAAGCTGTTCTGATGACAAATACCCTCGTGTATCATTGTTCACTCAGAGCCAGGATAGCCGGTATTTATTTAGCACCTTAAATTTTAACGGCTTTGTGTTTATTTTTATTAACAAAAGCAAAACAGAGCTCTTTGAGATAAGTAGGCAGTCGGCTCTGAGGAAAGATACTAAGGTACCAAAAGTTCAAATTCTAACCCAGAATTTTAAAATCAGAGGAGACTTGGGCCATTCCTTCCTTTGTTGACTCCCACTTTGGGTGCACGACAGAATCACATGGGGAGCTTGTTCAACCTATGGATCCCCAAGCTGGAAAGTTCTCCTGAGTTCCCCAAATCTGCAACTGAAACAGAACTCAGGATGATCCTTGAGCTCCAGTGTGAAACTTACTGACCAACCCCCTCACTTACACGTGATGAACCTGAGCCCCAGGGAGGTTAAAGGGCTTCCCCAAGGTCACATACCTGGATGAGGACTAACGACGGCCAAGGGAAGAACTGATGTAGCCTCACTCTCAGCTCTGGGCCCTTCACCTCGACTCCCCGCCCGTCTAGACTGCCCTCCTCCTAGGTCCCCAGGGCAGGGGCAGTCACCTCCTAGGGCTTCCAAGGAGGGACATTCACAGACAGTTCTCTGCGGGTGCCGTGGACCAGAAGGAAGTTACCTCTGTGACGATAGCAGGAGAAAGGCTGTCACCTTAAGGGGAGGACAGATGATGCAGGCACCAACGGAACATTAAGGCCAAGTGCCAAGGTCTTGGTGAGACAGACAGAGACCCCTCTGAAATGGCAAGTTCACTCACGGACTCAACGTGAATAAACTCGTAAAAAATAAAAATAAAAACAATCCATTTTGAGTTTATTTTTGTATATGGTGTTAGAGATTGTTCTAATTTCATAATTTTACGTGTAGCTCTCCAGTATTACTCAGCCATAAAAAAGAATGAAATAATGCCATCTGCAGCAACATGGATGGACCTAGAGTTTATCATACTAAGTGAAGTAAGTCAGAGAAAGACAAATATCATATGATATCACGTATATGTGGAATCTAAAATAGGACACAAATGAACTTATTTCCAAAACAGAAATAGACTCACGGACATAGAAAACAAACTTATGGTTACCAAAGTGGAAAGGGGGGGATGGATAAATTAGGAGTTTGGGATTAACATATACACACTAGTATATATAAGATAGATAACCAACAAAGACTTACTGTATAGCACAGGGAACTAGACTCAATATTTTTTAATAATCTATAAGGGAAAAGAATCTGAAAAAGTATATATATATATATATGTATATATATATATATATATATATGAAAAGTATATATATATTTCAATTGAAAAATTAAATTAAATTTAAAAATAAATAAAAACAAAATTTGTGCTCCTGGTAACAAAATCTCAGAAAGGCCCGAACTTACTTATCTTTCTGAATTTCAGTTTCTTATCTGTAAAAACAGCATGTTAAACCTACACACTATGCAGAATTATCAAGAATATAGCGATATTATTTGAACAGTGCTTCACGCAGTCCTGGCACACGGTAGACACTCAATAAATGTTATAATTCTTAAAAATATTATTATGTGGTGGGAGGGCCAGGGAGATTACAATTACAAACATACCAGAGTAGAGTTATTGATCCCTCCCATCACTAGAGTGCTGTACAAATTACAACGCATGGCAGATAGAGGATATTAGAAAGATTTAGGAGTTTTAAGAGAGCTCCTGTGTATAATAACACGAATGGAGCTCATGGAATATAATGTCGAACAAAGGAAGTAATGCTGAACAAAAACAGCCACAACCCAAAATATATTGCTTGGGAAGGCATGGTCAGGAGGCAGAGCTAGAAAGCAAAGCAAGGAATTAACAAAAACACCAGGATAGTCGTTCCCACTAAAGGGTACAGGGTGAGGGCGTTGCCATGAGGAAAGGCACTCGGGGGCTTCTGGGGTGCTGGCCGTGTTCTATTTCTTGACCTGGGAGGTGGTTACATCGCTGTTCCCTTTAAAACTTTTAAGGCTCTTTTTGTGTTCTATCTGTTTCTGTATATATATGTTATATTTCACACTAAATTTTTTCAAAGATTTTTCAGAAGCCCGAGGGAGGTACCGGAGGTTCCTAGTATAGGTGCTGGGTTGCCTTTCCACGTGACTGCTAAGATTACAGAATCCAGCTGTGCCGCGGGTTCGTGTAAACATTTGTCTGTGTACCGGCCCAGACGACTCACACGCCGGAGGTGTTGGGATGTTTAATTGCAAGGCACTTGATGGGAGGTTGCCGGGACCCATTCAACACTAAATATAGAGCCCATCTAATTCCATAGGACTTACAAGTTTAGTGCTGATGATAGTACAATAGTCATGTTTGCTTCTTCCAACCACGTTTTCAGCCATAGTTTGCATGGTTCCCAACCAAATATGGAGAAATAATGTATGTCCTAAAGGAGAAGATAAGTAATTGTCTGAGTTTTACAAGGGCAAAGGTTTCATTTTGCCACCTAAAAAAATATTCCTGCATTTATTTTGTTTTAGGTGTGATTAGCCAGGAACTAAACTAAAACTTTAACTAAGACGTTAGAGGATGAAATTATAGTCAATGGCTGTGGTTTATCATTTCATTATTTGAATTGATTCGCACAGTTTTGACACCTAGAAAAGACGGCTTTGGATGGTGTACCCGTGTGTGCTGTTTTAAGTCACAGAATACTTAAAAACTTAAAAACAATTTGGTATCAGAGTTGGTGACAACCGCTTCCACGAAACTGAATTCTTAAAATGTTTTTAATTTCCTGTGATTTAATATCTGAAGGCAGAAAATGGACCTAACTTATTAACATGCTACTTCAAAATTAATTCTTTGGAATTACTTTAGTGAAGTATGTCATACAAACAAGAGAGTACAATTTATATGTACAGTTTAAAAACTAATAATGAAACCAACACCCAAGTACCCACCACACAGCTTATGAAATAGAACATAATCAAAATCTCTGTTCCCTTTCTCCCCCATGAGAGGCAAACACTATTCTGAATTTCGTGAATATCACTCCATGCTTTTCTCTGCGATTTTACCACATGTATGTGGTACATGTAATTATGCATGTTGTTTGGTTTGACATGTTTTTAAGCAATAAATAAATGCAGTCATGTAGCAGCATTCTTCAATAAATTTTCTTTATTCGGCATTACATTTTTTAGACTGACCATGTTGACAAATGTATCTGTACTTCATTTTCAATGTTCTATATTCAATTCTATGAGCATATACCAGAAAGTACTCATTCTTAAATTCATATAAAAGGTATTTGGGCTGTTTCCAGTTTGAGGGTTTTTTCTGTTACCAAAAATGATGCTATAAACATTCTTAGACATGCTTCTTCCCTTGTGCAAATTTCTCACTAATGAATATCTGGCAGTGGAATTCCTAGATCATAGGTATTCGTATCTTTTAATTCGAGCAGATAATGCCAAATTGTTTTTCCAAAGTGGTTGTACACGTTTGCGTTCTTAAATGTCTGAATTTGCCTTTCACGCCCACTCACTCAGTTACAAACAACACAGCAGTAGTAACTTTCCCTTGCAGATTCTCTTGGTTACAAGCATTGGACGCAAACCCTGAGAAGTGACTAAGGCTCACATAACCAGTCTATAGAAAGGGCGGAGGTAGGGTTGGCCTTGGGTGTGACAGGAAGTGGGAATTTTAATGCCATCAAGATTTTCGCTCTCACTCTCATTTCTGCCCCGCAGTGACTGCCAGCCTTGCTCTCCCAGAGCAGCTTCTCCTCTGAGGAAGGGACACTGTTGTCTGTAATTCCAGATTCACTTCCTTCCAACTTCTCAGCTCCAGATTGAAAAATCCTAACCAGAGCTACGACTGGGCAGCCTGGGCTGCAAGTCCATCCCTTAGATTGGTAATCCCCATGACCAGCGGGCAAGACCCACTGATGGGCTCACAGGACCACTTATATAGCAGACAGGAGCCTTTTTCCCAGAGAAGAGGGATGAGACAGCGAGCCGGTGACAGATGTAAAATGTAAAGAATGACTATAAGTGGGATGGTGGCTAAATAAAAGAAATCTGAGCCAAACCTTACATGACGTAAAGTATGACACCTGGAGACCAGAGCACACAGAGGATGTCACACCTGAGGACCCTGACTCTTCCACCGTGAGAGGCCAAGGAAGGTGCATCCCTCTCTCCAGGTGCCCGACTTCACCTGTGGAGGCGTCGCAGGTGGCAGATATGGGGAGGGAAGGGACCTGGCCGCCAGAGCATATCTTCCGTGGACTGAACTTTACCTGAAAGGACTGTTCAGCTTTAGGACCAGAGTAAGTTTTAAATGTAATAGACTTGAAAGGGGAATATTTTTCCTACTAATCAGAAGCTGGAGGCTTCAAATAAGACCAGACTTGTTATAGATGGAAATAAAGAAACCACATATGTTCAGCATAACTGCACTCTGGTGGGAGCCTGCTTGGCTTTGAAGTTCCTGCTTCTGTTTTGTGGCTCAGGCGGTGCTGACACAGCCCTCCTCTCAGTCCCTGCTGGCTGCAGGTCCCCCAGTCTCCGCTTGGCCCCCTCTCTACCTCGGCTTAGGTGTCACAGAGCCTTACCATCAGGATGTTGCGTGGAGTCAGCACCCTTGCACCTGGGGATGAAAAGACCAGGTGTATGAGATGCGACCAGGGTCCAGCCAACATCCCCTCACGCTTGCACTTTCCATGGACGCCAGTCTGACTCCACTGGCCAACTTGGTTTCTTGGCTGAAGACTTTCTCTGGCCACCGGTGGCTACTCACGAACACATGACAGGCTGGAAACGCCAGGCAATTAAGGTTCTTCGGGAACAGCCCCAAACCACTGACTGTCTGGGAGACAATGGATAAAGACCCCAGCTCCTTAGCCTCTGGTGTGGAGTCACCTGAGATATGTGCTCTCACATACTCTCCAGAGTCCCCCGCAGGGTTAGACCCCAACTGCCCACGTGGCAACTTGTGTGACAGCACACCTGTGAAATAATAGAAAATCTATGTAGTGCAAGTCCCCTACATACGATCGAGTTCTGTTCTGAGAACGCATTCGTAGGTCCAATTTGTTCGTAAGTCCAACTCATTTAGCTTAGGTACCCAACTAACACAATCGGCTATATAGTACTGTACTGTAATAGGTTTATAATACTTTTCACACAAATAATACACAAAAAACAAACACAAAAAATAAACATTTTTAATCTTACAGTACAGTACCTTGAAAAGTACAGTACAGTACCAGCTACGTCACTGCTGCTTTTACGCTTGCTTCCGGACATTCTGGGCTCGAAATAAAGATACTGTAATACTGTACTCTATACAGTACTGTACAGTAAAGTACACAAAAGCACAACCACTTGTAGCGGATACACGCACGTGACAATATACACCAGACACATGAACTAACTTTCGCGATTGGACACACAACTGCACGTTCGCATCTATGAAAGTTCACGACTCGATGGTTCGTATGTAGGGGACTTACTGTATTGGTCTCTGCCCCTGGTTCCTGGCACAGAGTTCCTGAAACCCTCGTAATTTCCTAAGTGATAAGAGCACCAGGAGCATTGTTTGCTCTAATATTTGGTCTTTGACTCTGGTTCGTGACATAGGGCTCCTGAAACCCTTGTAATTTCCTGGGTGACAAGAGTGTCTTTTGTCCCAATGAGGCAACGCTGAGCGAGCCCCTGGGTGGCTCCTGGATGGGGGCTGGTCACCAGAAAGAACAAGCCATGATCAGAAGCTTGGAATTTCAACCGTACCGCCACATTCTCTTGAGAAGGGAGAAGGGCTGAAAATGGACTTGCTGATCCGTCATGCCTACCTGATGAAGCCTCCGTAAAAATCCCAACAGTAGGGGGTTTGGGGGGCTTGCAGGTTGGTGAACACATCCACGGAGTGGGGTGTGGGTAAGGCAGCCCATCTCCAAGGGGACAGACGTCCTATGCTCAGGACGCTCCCAGGTATGTCTTTATTCGGCTGCTCACCTGTATCTTTTATCGCATCCTTTAAACTGGTAAACGTACGTGGTTCCCTCAGTTCTGTGAGCTGCTCTAGCAAGTTAATGGAACCCGAGGCGGGGGTCATGGGAGCCCCGACTGACAGCCACATCAGACAGAAGTGGTGGGTACCCTGAGGACCTGCCCCTTGTTTTTTTTTTGAAAGATTACCTATAATTACCTCTAATTCCGCCAGACCTTTAAATATATATGCATCACATATTTAGTATGGGGAAAACTCACTGTGACTTGGAGAAGGTAAAACTGTAAGGTTGGAAGTTCAAATTAAAAAGCAAGTAATATTACATACATACAAATAAATTATATAGTGCTTCCTTCTTGCCAGGCACTGGTGTGATCATATATTTTACATGTATTAATTAACATATATAATTAATCCTCAAAACAATCTTTTGAGGTAGGTAATATTATTGTATCTTACAAATGAGACAACTGAGGCACACAGAACTTAAGTAACATTCCCAAGGTCATACAGCCCAGAAATGGTAGAGCCAGGAAGTTGTTTTGTTTAGTTTTGTTTTGTTTTGGCCACGTCGTGTGGCATGTGGGACCTTAGTTCCCCGACCAAGGATTGAACCCATGCCCCCGCAGTGGAAGCGCAGAATCCTAACCACCAGACCGCCAGGGAAGTCCCAGGATCTGCTCCTTGTGATTGGCACCTGAAGAGGGCTGGGGGCAGTCTCGTGGGACTGGGGGATCTGACACCATCCCCATTAGACAACGTCAGAATTCAGTTAAACTGTAAGACACTCAGCTGGTGCCCGGAGAATTGCTTGTGCATGGAAAGGACCCCACGCTTTTGGTGACCAGAAGTGTCAGAGTGAAGTGTTCGTTGTGAGGAGTGAAGGAAACACACAGGAGAAGGACTGTGGGTTATTCCAGCACTGCACCCTTATTGGCTTTCTTCCTTTAAGTTTAACTTCTCCACTAACCTACTGGTGTTTCCTGGGAACACATCCCAAATAAATCCTCCCGTTCCCAAATCCTTTCCTTGGCTCTGCCTCTGAAGGGCCACAAACTAAGACAACAGGGAAACACAACTTAAGAGCCTCTAAAAACGTGACTGTGCTGTATCTGCATTGCTGTGGCCGTGCCCCAGATTTCTGCAGCAGAGTCTGAGGTAAGCTCCTCTCAGAATCCCAAGCGGGAAACAGAAGCGAGAGCCCTCCACCCCTTCACCCTCGTTGTTATCCTCGAGTAATCAGTGCAAAGTTAGGACACATGCTTCCTGAATCTCTTCCCTCCCTGGCTTCTCTCTCCTCCTTTCCTTGCTGGAACACAGGTAACTTTTTCTCAGACACTTCCTATATCATATCTTCCTTCTACTGTGGGAAAGCAGGCCTCCCGCTTATATATTACAAAGGTTTTGACTACCATTGGCTGAAGGGGTATCCTTCTTAAACTCCATGAGAAATCTGTGTGCTAGGTCATCCTGGTTTAGCCCTTGGTATGTTAAAGGGGAAAGATTGAGCAATTTATAAAATGCTCTCTCAAAGCTTGTTGTATACACTTATTTTTTCATTTCAGAAACTTTCACCTGTTTTTATCCTTCATTCTTTCTGAAACATCCAATTCCCTGATGGAAACATAGATACTGAGGAAAAATAGGGAGGAAAGAAACAAACAAAAGTCAAATGAAGAATACAGAATTTCAGGACCTTTCCTAGCAAAATAGGTCAATTTCAAACAAATAGTTCTCCCAATATTCAAAGAAACGAAAAGCAAGTTTCCCTTCCTGAAAAAATGAGCCTGAAAAACTAACAGGTGATCAAAAAAGAGATGAAGAGAGAACAGGAGATGAAAATTGAGTTTATGGAGCTCAGGAATGAATAGAAGAATAAAACGAAACTGTTACAGATGTGAGCCTCCCATTAGACCCAACAAAAAGTAAAATAGATATGAATAAAGGCATAGTCAGGTACAAAGAGAATAGGCTTGAGCAAATCACAAAATGAAATGACAAAGAACAAAGAGATAAAATAAGAAAGAAGATGGCAAGTAGGGACAACATACAAATAATCGCTATCCTAGAAGAAAAGAGCACACGATATAGGGGGAAAATCAAATGTATAACTGAATAAATGTTTCTGAAATAAAGATTCAAATCCATAGATTACAAAGACACAGCTTAGCCAACACTCCAGAAAATCTGACTAGGACTGATTAATCAGACAGATCCCAGAAAATGGATTTGGGGAGGGAAGTTGTAGTAAGTTACACAGGCAAGAAATAAGGAAGCACATGAACAAAATCAGCTGAAACAAGAAAGAATAGGAGGAAATGAATTCAAGATATTGAGGATCCTGACATGTTGGAAGACAGCACATCATGGCTGTTGAAAGGCTGGCTCCGTAGTTAGACCCCAGCCCTACCCTATTACCCCATGTCCTGACAAATTATTTAGCCTCTCTGTGCCTCAGCTTTCTTACCTTTAAAATGGTGATAGTAATAGCCACCCACATAACACAGTGAGACTGAAGACTGAGATGATACACTTCATCCTCTTAGAAAAATGCCCAGCCCATACGAAGCACTATTAATTATTACTAAATCCAACAGAGCTTGGTAATTTTCTGAAGGTGGAGAGTCAGAGAGAGAAGGGAGAAACGAAGGTGATTCCTAGGCTTCAAGACTGGACAGTCAGAGCCCCATTCATTATCAAGGAGAATACAGAAGAGAAGATTATAAAAAATGTCCCCGATTATGGATTCATTTTGAACATTTTGTGATGGAAGCATCTTTGGACAGAGCTGTTCCGCGGGCAGCACCCGGAGCTCTCAGGAGAGCAGACAGGGCTGGGGGCAGATGCAGACATCTTTAGTGTGAGCTTGAAGCCAGGGGAGTGGGTAAGATCTCCTTTGTGATACACACAGGAGAGAAGGAAGCGGGTGAGGGTTGAACTGCAGAATATCCTCACTTAGGGGCTGGGCAGAGGGCTAAGGTCTGTGACAAGGGACCAGGGGGATAGTTGGAGCAAAGCCACCAGGGCTTTGGAGAGCCTGCGTTCGGGAGCACAGATCAATGGTTAGCCTCTGTCAAAAGGAGGACACTCCTCCCACGAGAGAGAAAGAAAACTGTAAGGATGTGTGTGGGAGCAGATAAGTTTGTAGACTGTAGTTGGTAAAGCTGAAGAGAGTTCCCATCTGGTGCTTCGATTTTGTCTATGAAGTAAGAACAAGGCCACCTGTAGCCAAATACAGGGAGTCAGTGCAGGACCGAGGGTTAGGATCAGTTAATGACAGGAGGGTGGCCAGAGGTGTCCCTTCTCAAAAACAAACAAACAAACAAAAAAGCCTCATCGAGGACCCAGCAGATATGGAATGAAAAGTATGAACTATAGTATTGCAAGTAAAAAAATTTTTTGCCAAGGTTTTTTCTCAGCAATTTTTCCAGTGTTCTGAATGTAGAAACAAGATCCAGGATGGAGAATTTGAGGTAAGATGTGGCATGCAAAATTTGTTACATGGCTACTTTTACCATAAAACAAAGTATAAAATAACTGAAGTCCATTTCAAGATTTACCTGGCACTGTAGTATTGGCTTAGGATACAAAATACCTGTATCCCGCCTCACATTCCTATTGTCTATTGAAAGGATTTTAATCATTTAGTAAAATCACTCATAGCATACAATGAAAAGTATTTCCTAGAATTTTTTAAAACTAATGAGAAGGAAGCTTGAATATGCTGATTAACATGGAAGCTAGTTATTGGGAAAGGAAAGATTATTGTTTTAATATCCTTTTGGTTACTCTAAAAGATTCCAAAACTGATAGTATAACATGCTATATAAAGTACAAGGCTTAGTCATAGAAACTTCAGTCTCATACCTGGGTTTTCATACTTAGTATAAATGTCTGGAGGATTTTTTATCCTCCACCTGAATGGTTTAAAACTCCCAGAAAGCTCACTACACAGCATAAAAAAAATCTTAGAAATAATCATTTCAAGTTGTTTATGCAGACAAGCACATTTCTGTTCGCCTTCAGCATTCAGTAGTTTGTTGTAAATTGGTTGGAGTGAAATTAGGAAATCTCTTCAATGATCATTTCAAATATACAATTTATTAAATACTTTAAACATCATTCACAAAACAACATTAGGGCATAAGACTGACAGTAAAGCTCCCTAATCAATAGAACTGTTACTTTCCTTCTTTCCAAGGAGTCAGTTGTCAATACAAAAAAATATGTTAAAGAAATGGGTCAGTGAATGAGGCGTTAAGACAATTTGTTGAAGGCTAATGAATCAAACTGAGGGAAACAAAAAAAAAGTGAGAATAAAGATTAGCAATAAGTGGATTAATGCAAGTAAAAGTAAGGTGCATTTTATTAACAAACTTATAAGGCAAATTCTGCAGAATAAACAAACTCTCAACAACGAGTATGTGAAGGAAGAGCTGCCTCTGGACACCAGTTGCAGATCCACGTCCACTAACTAGCTCAGGAGGCGGCAGCGGGCTGCCGACCAGGGAGAACCCAAAAACTGAAGCACCCCTTCAGGTCCTTTCTCCTCATTTCCTCCCTTATTTGACGTTATATCTGAAAACAAATCAGGTCAATGAAGAACAATGAAAGGCCACGTTGGGAAAGAGTTCGTGATAAGACAACAGAGGCGTTCATGTGTCTAGAAGAAGAAAAGGGAAATACAGGTCCTGAAAAGAGCTAGACTGGGAAGATAATAACTTAGTTAGAAATGATGGGGAAAGACACTTAGTCCTCAACACGGTGGTGTTGTTTGTGTGGCATGTGATGACTTCTGGGAGCCTCCTGCTGTTGATCACCTGGGTTAGATGTGGGTGTAAATGATTTTTGGAATCGTGTTCTAAGTGGGTATCATATCACAAAAAACCAATGGCTCTCCAATAACTTATCACATATGTGGCATCTCTACTCATTATCGGGGGAGAAACTCACTCTGATTTGCCTAAAGTGAAATATGAAACATGCCTTTTTTATTCTACAGGAACCCATTCCTCCTTACTAGTTAGGTTTTCCTAATTACCAGCACTTGTTTTTCTGAAACCTATGCAATCAATCCTTTGTCAGCTCCTTACTACTATTATTTGAATTTAAGAAAGTTCCAATGCAAAGGCAATTTAGGTTACAATTATATTTGGAGATGAGAGTACTGAAAATCTATGAGTACTTCTGAAAACCTGGCAAATGGTTGGCTCTCAGTTGCTTTCACTACTTTATCTGATGCCTAGTAAACTCAACTGTGTGCCCAAAACTCCCTTTCTATTTATTCTCAACTTCTATTATACAAACTATTTTAATAAATTATTTAACCTCTATTGTTCTAAGTTCTTGGATTTTTTCACATCACAATTCTCCAGTTTCCAGTGTGTTATTTCCTGTTATGAAAGGATTCAAAGTGGTTTGTTTTTTATTGTTGTTTTTTCAAGAGAGGGAGGCTCGCCAGTAGTACTTGGGGATATTTTGCAATGCTAGTTCCTTCCTGTATACACACACACACACACACACACACACACACACACACACACACACACACACACACACACACTGGCCCTAGGTAAGAAGTTGCCAGATTTCTCAGGTCTTCAAACTGCCCTTTCTGGCTCTTTTCTCCTCCTTGTGGAAGCACGTCCTGCCCTTGAATTGTCCCGCAACCTGGATTCTCCTCTCTTCCTTACAAACTGCCTGGCACGGGTCACAGCTTCTCGTGCTCCTGGGTGACAGTGGTCCACTTCTGCAAAAATGCACACACTGGGTAGCAAAGCAAAAGGAAGAAGCAGGCTGGCCCCTCAGCTGGCAGCCTTAATCTTTCTGGGACACCAGTGCTTCTCCTTCCTACAAGTTACGTCCTGTCTGTAGACAGACTGGCCCAACAAGGTTGTATCTGTTGCAGTGAAACTTGCCGCAGAGGGTGTGTGTTGGAGCAGAGGGGTGTGGGGAAGAGGAGAGTTGAAATAGGAAAGTGAATTCTCAAAAAAGAGTTAGAATCCAGCCCATCAAAATCCTATATATACTCAGTCAAGGAAACCCTCGTGATTTTTTTCCCGATATTTTGTTCTAGAAGAGAACAAAATTAGCATATTCTAGGAAAGAAAAACTTGACTTTAGTAAAATATCACTAAGTGAGAGGTACATGATTATGATATATGATTAAATGTTATGTTATTGACAAAAACGTTATTTCGAAGTTATCTCATATACTTAGGTTTAATGAAGCCTTAAATACACAGAAGTATTATAGGCACATATTAAAGAAATATGAAGTAGGTGACTAGGTAGAGTTGAAAAACAGGCATTCAAATATTTCAGATTGCTCATTCCTTGTATATGTCTGGTTTTATGTGTGACAGTGTTTGTCACCCTATTCAGA